>NC_084660.1:3317936-3617936 GCF_019802595.1 Syngnathoides biaculeatus
CGCCGCAAACTTAACGGCGCGCTGGCCGTCCTGGGATATCTTCGCGGGGCCCAGTAAAGCTCGGTTGGAAAAAAAATTGTCATTTCAAAAAAAAACCAAAAAGTTTGTACATATACCTCGGAAGCCTAAGAACAGGAGAGCAAAAGTTGACATTTATTGTTGGCGGTGGTACAGTGATGCCTCGGTTCTCGACCGCACTCCGTTCCAGAAAAGAGCTCGAGGAGTGATTTGTTCGAAAACCGAATCGTTGTTTCCCATTACAATGAATGGAAAAAGAAATAATGCGTTCCAATCCAAAAAAAAAAGAGGATTTTTAAAGAAATTTTGCGGCTTTTCCTGATAATAAACTGCATAGTATAAATACATGTATAGTTTAAATACTTTACTTAATAAAATAATTGAAGAAATATATATATATATATATTTTTTTTTTGCTTAAAATGTATGCGTGTGAAGTGCGAGTTCTCCCGTTAACGGTGCGATTGTTTGGCCGGTCCCGCAGCAATGGAGGAGCTGGTGCACGAGCTCCGGCTGTTCCTGGACCTGCTGGACCGGGAGTACCTCAGCGCCGGAATCCGAGAGAAAAAGACTCACCTGTCCAACATCCTCAACCGAGTCCTCTCGGAGAAAGGTAACCAACGTTGCGCTTTGCGGTGGACGCCCTATGACACCAACACCCACTCCCCCCTCACCCACCCCCAAAAAAAAAATGACACTTTGTCCTTCTGCAATTCCAGATGGGTTCACTTTATTCCTTTATTTATGTATCATTTTAATTTTATTTTTTTTTTTTTGGTGGGGGGGCGATTTTTCCACAGAGCCGTCATGTAAAGCAGAGATCCCCAGCGGACTCCCCGCACCCCCACAAATGCCGCTGCCCGAAATCCCTCACCCGTGGCTGGTACGACGCGACTTTTATTCTTTGTTTTTATTTTGAAAAAAAAAAAAAAACGAGATATTGCAGGAAAAAGTGGTAAATGTGACCCCCAACAATTTTTTACAAAGTTTACACTGATACACTGTACAAGAAAAAAAAAAAAAAGTCTGAGCAATCACGATAACACTTTTTTTTTATTTTGCAATCATTTCCAACTTTTTGAGCGCAGTCATAATTTTGTAGAGTAATGAAAATATTTGTAAAAATAACCAGATTGTCTCAAATCTTTTCTTCGATAAGACCACACTTGATGGAAAAATGTTGTAAAGTGGCCACTGAATTGCGAGGTCAATTTATTTATTATAAAGTTTTTATAAAGTCGTCGTCTGAGAATTTGTCAGCCGTTGTGCGCGGCTAGCTTAACTTGATGCCGCGCGGCTTCTCCGCCGACGCGCTTTCCGCCCCGCGTTCGGCGGACGTCTCGACCGACGCGCTTTGCGATTTTGCGGCCCGGCGAGGAGGAGGAGGAAAAAAAAAAAAAAAACGTCTGCCGCTCTTCGGGGGCCTCCTCGAGTCGCCGTTCGAGTTACGTCACACGCTAACGTTTTGCGTTTCCATTGCGCGCAAATGATTTCCATGTGTGTTGATGTTGGAGAGCGACACTCGGGGTCGGAGCCGCCCTCCGTTGCGTCACGCAAAGCGCTGAAATCCCAAAGCATGCATCATTTTAGTTGGATTTTTGTTTTGCTGCGTGTATGTAGGTCAGCAGCGTGTCTCGCGAGAACCGAGTTCGAGTCCCGCGAGGACGAGACCGGCCTCCCCTTGGAACTCGGCGCCGGGCCTCGCGTCTGTCGAAGGCCTGAGCCCGGGGGCCGTCGTGCAAACACGGCCGACATTGAGCTTTTCTCTTCAGACTGGAAGGTTTCAGCTTTGACCTTTTCCTTTACAACTTCAACTCGATTCCATTCATCCTTGCGAGGCGTAATTATACATCTCTCAAACCCAAAGTTGTCCTTGGCCTTTCCCTTGTTTTCATCTGTCGTGCAGTACCGTGTAATTATTGTCTTTTCCCCCCTCGCAAACATTCTTTGGACAGATCCTCGATCTCATATGCCTTTTTTTTTTTGTTTGTTTGTTTTTTGCATCAAATCAATCAGCACAGATGCTCGATTAGACGAGGTCAAGAAAGAACCCCCCCCCCCTCAAAAAAAAAAAAAAAAAGTCAGTTTGACCTAACAAAATGAAATCGGGTCGGGCCCCGTGGAAAAATGTCGAGGACCCGCACGGGGAAATTTCCCCAAATGGGAATTTGATGGCAGGACCGGTGGGGGGGGCGGCACAAGGTCAGGTCTCGGTCAGAACTCTTGGTACCGTGACAGTCCAGCACGTTTAAGTTGTCAAATCTTTCACATAATCGTTAAATAGTTGTGAATTGAGCAATTTCACCTTTTTTTACGGGGCAAGTCAGCATAAAAAAAAAACGTTTTGTAAATATGTAAAATGCCACAAGATGGTGCTAAAGTCCTGTCCACGTAGGAAAGTAGGACCATACTGTATTTGGTCCACAGAAGTACGCTGAAAAGGGCCCAGTCTAGCCTGGGTTGTTGCGGAGAGTTTTCCAGTGTTTTTGTCCAAACTATCTAATTGTGTATTTTTGAGATCTTGGTGATAGGTAGAAAATAGATTCCATTTTTATGGAGCCGCGTTGATGTCGTGTGCCCGTCGTTGCTGATTTTTATCTATTCCCCTCCGTGCAGGCTCCAAATAACGGCCCCCCTCCTCTACCCAGCTCGTCCCTCCCGGAAGGTTACTACGAAGAAGCGGTGCCTTTAAGCCCCGGCAAGGCGCCGGAATACATCACATCGAGTGAGCGGCGCGCGCCTCGCCAAAAGACGGTTTTGTAAACGTGCGTTTGTTTTTGACGGCTTCCGCCCGCAGACTACGACTCGGACGCCATGAGCAGCTCGTACGAGTCGTACGACGAGGAAGAAGAGGACGACAAGGGTCGCAAGACGCGCCACCAGTGGCCCTCCGAAGAAGCCTCCATGGATTTGGTGAAGGACGCTCGGATCTGCGCTTTCCTGCTGCGCAAAAAACGCTTCGGCCAGTGGTCCAAGCTTCTCTGCGTCATCAAAGAGAGCAAACTTCTGGTGAGGATTGCGTCGGCGGCGCTCTTCCGAAAAAGTCCAAAGAAACGGATATGGGGGAAATAAAAAAATAAGACGTGGACATTTTGGCGCAGTGTTACAAATCATCCAAAGACCAGACGCCGCAAATGGAGCTGAGCCTGCCGGGTTGCAGCGTCAGCCACGTCCCCAAAGACGGCAAGAAGAAACGCCACGAGCTGAAGATCGTCCACCAGGGGGCGGACGCGCTGGTGCTGGCCGTGCAGAGCAAAGAACAGGCGGACGAGTGGCTCAAGGTAAATGCCGTCTGTGCGAGATGCAAATCGGAAGGAAGGAAGGAACGCGTTCTTGTTTTGTCAGGATACACACACACACACACACAAAAAAAGAAAACCACTCCGTGCGCCGGTTCCGATTGTTGCGGATCTCCTCCG
The DNA here is from genome assembly GCF_019802595.1 of Syngnathoides biaculeatus. NCBI lineage: Eukaryota > Metazoa > Chordata > Actinopteri > Syngnathiformes > Syngnathidae > Syngnathoides > Syngnathoides biaculeatus. The sequence goes on from NC_084660.1 coordinate 3,321,374, forward strand.
GAGTCCCCGATTTCCTTGAGAAGTTGTCCGGTTGCAAGCGGACCTTCGTGACCGCGGACGCTGTGGGTTCTGCGGAAATATTTCAGGATTCCTAATCCAGCCGTGTTTTACGGTCCGAACTTTTCCGCTGGCCGACTTCCAAACCTGGATTTTCCGCTCCTTTTAATGGCAATGACGGTCCTCGTGGCTAATGCCGCCTTACTGTATTTCATGTTTTCTAGGTCATGAGAGAGGTGTGCGGTAACGGGACTTATGAATTGGATCGCTCCGGGTCGCCAGTCCACAAGCCAGAACTGGAAAAGGTCCGACTCATTCCTTCCTAATAGTAATCATCCAATCAGCAGATGTTGAAATTCAAAGTTAAATACAATTGAACTGTATACGTTCATTGTTTGGGGTTTTTTTTTTTTTTTGCATATTTTGCACCTTTTCATATGTCTTTTTTTTTTTTTTTTTTTTCCCCCAGAAATCCTCGTCCGACAGGCCAAGCTCGGACGGCGAGGCCACGCCCGAGAACGGACACGCGGACAACAAGGACCACGGTACGATCTCCCGCGGCGAGCGTTCCGTGCCAATCCATCCGTGGGATCCTTTTGTCGGCGGCGTTCCAGGGAAAGGGAAGAAGAATTCCAAGTCAGAGCAGGGCAAGACCGGCACGGTCGGGAAAGGCGCCGGGAAGAAGATCACCAAAATCATCGGGCTGGGCAAGAAGAAGGCCTCCACGGAGGAGCAGACGTCGTCGGCGGAGGAAGACGTCCCCACCAGTGGTGAGCGCAGGACGCACTGCCAGATTTTGATTTGACGCCGCTCTGAAGTCAACCGTTCAGGGATCGGTACTTTACTTGAGTATTATCGTCATTTTTGATTTGTACTCCCTTATCTTTGAAACCACGAACGACGACAGTCACGCGAATCTCACCTCGGACGTTGCGCGTCACTCGGCAGCGTTGCGATTGCGAAAACGTTACGATGACCCAGCCCGTTGAAGGGTCCTGCGAAAAAAAGGGGCCGCGTTCCATTTGTGGCGTGTCTCCCGTTTTGAGGCTACCTGAACGTGCTGTCCAACAACCAGTGGCGAGAGCGCTGGTGCCGCCTGAAAGACAACCAGCTGCTGCTGCACAAAGACCGGGACGACCTGAAGAGCCACGTGGCTTCGCTGCCCCTCCGAGGCTGCGAGGTCAGCCCCGGCCTGGACCACAAGCACCCCTTCGCCTTCCGCTTGCTCCGCAACGGGCAGGAGGTGGCCGTACTGGAGGTACCGGGCGCTGTCGTCGGCATCCGGCGAGGTCCGCTCACGGCTCACGGGAGGACCTTCCACCCCCCCCCCCCCCCCCCTTCAGGCGTCCTCCTCCGAAGCCATGGGCCGCTGGATCGGGGTCTTACTGGCCGAGACGGGCTCCGCCGCGGACCTGGCCGACCTGCATTACGACTACATCGACGTGGAGACCACGGCCAACGTGATCCAGCTGGCCAAACAGTCGCTCTGGTGAGAGGACGACGGCGAAAGCGGCCCGTCCGACGGCCCATCCGGCGGAATTCTTCAGCCGCCCGTTGATCTTTTCTTCCAGTTTTAGCAGCAAGCGTGCGGTCTCCTCCAACCCGTACCTGGACAACCCGGGCGGCAGCTACGCCTGCCCCAGCGGGACGGCGTTGCACTACCACGACGTGCCCGTCGACGGAACGGTAGGGCTCACCTTTGGCCTTTTCCCGTAGGAAATCAGTCCGCCCTTTCCCGTTGCTCTTGCGGCTGTATCGAATTTCAAGCTCTCGTTCTTCAGATGCTCACGCGCTACTAACCTCTTCTGTCCCTGCGCATCTTTTCTTTTCTTTTCTTTTCTTTTCTTTTCTTTTTTTTCTTTTCTTTTCTTGCTCTCTCGGCGCTAACGTGCAGCACGCCGGTCCCGGCGCAGGCGGGAAGAAAGTGAGCCACGACGGCTGCTACGAAAACGTGCCCCCGGCCCAGCTGCCCGCCTCTTCCAATGCCTTTAAGACACCCGTTTGTAAAGTCTCTTCTAAGTTCCTCACGGCTGATACTAAAACCAAAGCTGCAGCTCAGGTGACTGACATTGCAAGACGCTTTGCTTTGCTTTGCTTTGCTTTGCTTTGCTTTGCTTTGCTTTGCTTCGCTTTGCTTTTCCTTTTCCTCCTCGCGTAAAGCAGTCCGGCCTTTGGAAAACACGTCGGAGATGCTTCAGGCTTTCGCGCCGCTCCACGCGTTTAGAATCCACCGGCAGACCTCAGGAAAGGAAGACCTTCGCGTGAAAGATTTTAAATATGTTTTTTGCGATTGCTGCGTGTCACGCCGCGTCCTGCTTTGAGGACACCAAAAACTCTCGTCTGTCTTTTTCCCAACACACGCGAGAAGTCGCTTGGTTGCCTTTTCCGTGCAATTGAGGTGGATTCTTCTTCTTCTATGCACAAGTGAGGTAGATGCTTCTTCTTCTGCGTGCGCTGAAAGTGAAGCCTTCTTGGCCAAACCCGAGCGCATTACTTTCGTTCAAAGAAGTTTTTCTTGTCCTTTTAAACTCATAGAGACTCAAAAACAACAACATTGTAGTCACATTGTGAAATATGCCGCAATGTTCACAGCACAGCGCCTGGACGGGATATTACGCATGCCGTGCTGACGGTTTTTGTTTGTTTTTTTTGTCCCTCCCCCCCCCCTCAAAAAAAAAAAAAATTAGTTTAAGGGAAAGAAGGGGAGCGCAAGCAATGGCCTTGCATCCAAACTGAAGGCGGATCCGAGAAGTCAGCAAAAGAAGGGCGGCGGCGCCGCAACGAACGGCACGGCCTCGCTGACGCGCAGTAACTCCAGTGAGTAAGACCGCATGAACCCGTTTCCGCTCCAATGTTAAGCATTCCGCCTCGATCCTGCGTCCCTTCCGACCCCCCCCACCCCACCCCGTGTTCGCCCCGCAGACGCCGAGCAATGTAAATACGGGAAGAACCGCGTGGAGGCCGACGCCAAGCGGCTGCAGGCCAAAGACGACGAGCTGACCAAGAGGAAGCTGGACATCAGGAACCATCTGGCCTCTCTGAAGAAGGAACGCAAGGACCTGCGCGACGCCATCGAGGCGTCCTCGGGTGAGACCGACGGGGGACGGCGGGGGTCGGGTTCGGCGCTCACCTTCGCCTCCGTCCCGACAGGCAAGCGCTCGCAGGCCTCCCTGTCGGAACGACTGAAGAAGGTGGAAGACGAGTGCAGACAGAAGGAAGAAGAGCGAGTCAACCTGGAGCTGGAGCTGACCGAGGTCAAAGGCAGCCTGAAGAAGGCGCTGAGCGGCGGGGTCACCCTGGGCCTCGCCATCCAACCCAAAGCCGCTCCGGCGGCCGTCCAGGTGGACATCGACAAGTGGCCTGCTCCAGTTCTTTCTTTCTCTTTCCCTCCTATCCTATCCAAGCAATCCGACTTCCTCTCACTCCACAATTGTGTACGGCAAACGGCGAGTTTCCCTCGTGACTTGTTGTTCTTGCCGTGCCAGTCACCGGCGACGTTACGACGGCGCCAGGAGTCTTCGCCGTTCTCCAGCTGCGACACCAGCGACGCCGAGACCTGCGCGGGCTCCCTGCCCGTCAACAGCGCCTCGCTGCTGCGCCGGCAGCAGCGAGGCGGCCCCAAGGCCTCGCCGGTGCGGGGGCACGTCCTCAGGAAGGCCAAGGTCGCCACCTTCCCCGTGATGTATCCTTGTTTCTTTGACAAGATGATGGAAAAATGTGTTTGTTTTCCAGGAATGGGAACAGAAGAGCGGAACATAAATCTCCTCCTTTCGCTCTGAGGCTCCATTCACGGCCCGCTTTGGATTTCGGGGCTTCCAGCCAATCTTTTCCACGTCACAAAACAAAGGCGCCTTCCCACCCCGGCGGAACGAGTTTGAGACGCCACGTCGGGACGTCCGTGCGGACGTCGGGATTTCTGGCCACGTGTGGAAGAGGCCCGGGTCGGATGGAGTGGGGGGGGGGAGAAAAAAAGAAATTGGCCTGCGGCGTGAACTTAGCCTTAGATTCTTTTCTCGAGCAGACATTGAAGATGTATTTATTTAAAAGTGTCTTTCCGCACACTCGTATGTACCGAACCAAAACCCCCAAAGACAAACGCTGGTGTTGAGACATTTTTGTACTGTTGCGCACGCTTTGTGTACATACTGCATCCGTGCAGATTGTGTTGTTATTTTTGCCTCTCTCTCCAAAGCCTCTCTCAACAGATTCAGTCGGAATTCAATATTTATTTGTAAATGTTTCCGGGGGAGGAAAAAAACAAAACACAAAAAAAAACAACAAAAAAACCCCCACAGTAGCTTCCCTCTATTTATGTTGATATATTTAAAGTATATATGTAGAAAACATGTTTTGTTTTGTTTTTTGTACACAATACGTTCTCACACTTGCAGGGAACGCATTTTGGGAACCTTTCTTGAACCTGTTAATACTCATCTTTTTTTTTTTTTGAATCACGCCGGTGGCTCCTAATCGCTCCCTACCAAATATTGCAACCGCTCTGAAAAGAAGAAAAAAAAAAAAAAGTCAAATAACTCGTCGCCCATTCCCAGTTCCGACAGTACATTTCGTTGTTATTGACTGACGCATTGACACTTTTGTTTAGTTTTTACATTTACATGACGAGGTGGGGGGGGGGGCATTTTCCATGAAATGTGGCAATATCGCTGGGAAAAATGCGCATCCTGTCCATCCTTTTTTTTTTTTTTTTTTTTTAATAATAGCGACTAACATTTGGTCGACGTGGCTTCCCTTCCGCCATTAAATGTGAACCTGCCGTATGTAGCGTTGTCGAACTCATCTGACAATTTGCGGGGGACGTTTTTGTTTGACGTATTTGTTTTTTTCGTTTGCACCTTATAAATGTTTGTCTTTATTTTCATTTTTGGACAGTCGCCACCTCGGCGACGGTAACGTGCTTTTTTGAGAGACCTTCTGTATTTACTGAATGATATCAATAAATACCTTCATACGTTGCCCCGTTGCATTGTAAAATCATTTTCAAAAATACGACGCGTCGAGCCGAATACATATGTACCGTTCAGGCATCAAATCACAACCACCGTTATATGTTGCGCAGTCTCAATTTAAATGGGAATTTCTGAAATAACCCTTAATGTGCTACCAAGATAGACCTCGGAAGTGTTGGCAGTGGGACTGAATCAGGGATCCGCCCTGAGCCCCTTCTTGTTTGGGGTAGGAATGGATAGGCTGACAGATGAGGTTAGACCAGATTCCCCTTGGACGTCAGATGCAGTGAAAGCAGAGGAACAATTAGAAAGATGGAGGCACGCGCTGGAAAGGAGAGGAATGAAGATGAGCCAAAGTAAAACAGAATATGTGTGCGTGAATGAGGGGGAAGAGATCGGAAGAGTGGATGACTTCAAATACTTGGGGTCAACCATACAGAGCAATGGAGAGTGCGGGGAGGAAGCGAAGAAACGGGTCATGGCGGCGTGGAAAGGTGTCTGGCGTTCTATGTGACAGAAGAGTATCCGCCAGGATGAAGGGCAACGTTTAGAATGATGGACGGAGCAGAAATGAAGATGTTGAGGTTCCCGATCAGAGCGAACACGTCGGTTAGGATTAGAAATGAGCTCCAAAGTTGGATGTTTTGGAGACAAAAGGGGAGGGAAAGGGAGCAGACTTGGATGGCTTGGACATGTTCAGAGGCCAGCGAGTCTGAGGATGGAGCTGCCAGGCACAAGAGCGAGAGAGGAAGACCAAAGACAAGGAGGATGGATGTGGTGAGGGAGGACATGAGGACGATGGAAGAAGACTGCGGCGACCCCTGATCGGGACAAGCCGAAAGGAAAACAAGTTTCTACTTCTGGCTCTATCTATCGACACGTTGGTTGATTGAAAGGCAACTCGAAGTAGTCGCCGCGACAATGTTCCGTATTGCTTTTCTTTTTTTTTTTTGAATCACGCCGGTGGCTCCTAATCGCTCCCTACCAAATATTGCAACCGCTCTGAAAAGAAGAAAAAAAAAAAAAAGTCAAATAACTCGTCGCCCATTCCCAGTTCCGACAGTACATTTCGTTGTTATTGACTGACGCATTGACACTTTTGTTTAGTTTTTACATTTACATGACGAGGTGGGGGGGGGGGCATTTTCCATGAAATGTGGCAATATCGCTGGGAAAAATGCGCATCCTGTCCATCCTTTTTTTTTTTTTTTTTTTTAATAATAGCGACTAACATTTGGTCGACGTGGCTTCCCTTCCGCCATTAAATGTGAACCTGCCGTATGTAGCGTTGTCGAACTCATCTGACAATTTGCGGGGGACGTTTTTGTTTGACGTATTTGTTTTTTTCGTTTGCACCTTATAAATGTTTGTCTTTATTTTCATTTTTGGACAGTCGCCACCTCGGCGACGGTAACGTGCTTTTTTGAGAGACCTTCTGTATTTACTGAATGATATCAATAAATACCTTCATACGTTGCCCCGTTGCATTGTAAAATCATTTTCAAAAATACGACGCGTCGAGCCGAATACATATGTACCGTTCAGGCATCAAATCACAACCACCGTTATATGTTGCGCAGTCTCAATTTAAATGGGAATTTCTGAAATAACCCTTAATGTGCTACCAAGATAGACCTCGGAAGTGTTGGCAGTGGGACTGAATCAGGGATCCGCCCTGAGCCCCTTCTTGTTTGGGGTAGGAATGGATAGGCTGACAGATGAGGTTAGACCAGATTCCCCTTGGACCACGACGGTCGCAGATGCAGTGAAAGCAGAGGAACAATTAGAAAGATGGAGGCACGCGCTGGAAAGGAGAGGAATGAAGATGAGCCAAAGTAAAACAGAATATGTGTGCGTGAATGAGGGGGAAGAGATCGGAAGAGTGGACGACTTCAAATACTTGGGGTCAACCATACAGAGCAATGGAGAGTGCGGGGAGGAAGCGAAGAAACGGGTCATGGCGGCGTGGAAAGGTGTCTGGCGTTCTATGTGACAGAAGAGTATCCGCCAGGATGAAGGGCAACGTTTAGAATGATGGACGGAGCAGAAATGAAGATGTTGAGGTTCCCGATCAGAGCGAACAGGTCGGTTAGGATTAGAAATGAGCTCCAAAGTTGGATGTTTTGGAGACAAAAGGGGAGGGAAAGGGAGCAGACTTGGATGGCTTGGACATGTTCAGAGGCCAGCGAGTCTGAGGATGGAGCTGCCAGGCACAAGAGCGAGAGAGGAAGACCAAAGACAAGGAGGATGGATGTGGTGAGGGAGGACATGAGGACGATGGAAGAAGACTGCGGCGACCCCTGATCGGGACAAGCCGAAAGGAAAACAAGTTTCTACTTCTGGCTCTATCTATCGACACGTTGGTTGATTGAAAGGCAACTCGAAGTAGTCGCCGCGACAATGTTCCGTATTGCTTTTCTTTTTTTTTTTTTTGTGAATGAAGCGAGCGCCCCCCCCCCCCCCGCGTTTCCTCGTGCGGGACCGGAGGCCGCGTGACGTTTTTGCTGTGCGACGGCCTCGGAGAGGCGATGACGAGAGCCGAGCTTGTCTATTAGCTCCGGGAGGCAAGCGAGCCGTTTCCCACCCGCCCCCCTGAATTCAACGTGCGCGTTATGCGGAAAGTCAAGTCGTCTCCGTCGAGTGCTCGCAGCGTTTAAACCGTCGCCTTGAAGATTTTGGGCCGAGGAAGCGCCAGCTGGCTTCTTCCCGTCATCCCTCATCGGACTTCATTCAATGAAGTGTTAGCATCACAGTTAGCATCCGGGCTTTTGGGGGAGGACACACAAAAAGACGAAGTTTGGACACAGTGCGGAATCCTTGGGTCACACTTTTATACCGCATCGGTGACTAAACGGTAAGCGCGTGCTGCGTGCTTATACATCACCGAGCTAACGTGTCAGTACTTTGCGACATGACATAATAAAAAAAAAAAAATGCTCCCTAGCCGCGTTGCTAACGACAATACGGCTAACCCGGCAGAAAACCAAAGGGGGTGGGGGGGAGGGACAAAGCTAGCGTCGGAAATAATTTTCATTTTCTTGCTTGATTTCATGATGCGGCGCCGCTGTTGCCGTTTTGAGTCGTCGTCATTCGGCCAGAAAATGCTTTGACAACGACGCTGCTCTTGACTAACATTAGCTTGCTAAGGATTTCCCCAGTCTTTCTTTATGTAAACGCGTTTTGATCCGCATGTGTGACTGTTTTGGTGCGGGGGGCGTTTCGAAGGAGCCCCCATTATCATCAACCCACCTCAACATAAGTGTCATGTGTAGCCCAGAATGCAATGGAATTATGTTTGTTTGTTTGTTTATTCAATTCATCCACCGTTACCTCCCATTGCAGGTCCCCTCCGTTCATCTACTCTTTTTTGATTCCTCACATTTTTCTACCATCCTCATTTCATTCCTTATTTGTCATCTTGGCTCCCTTGGATTCCTCCTTCCATCTATTCGCTGCATCCTTCCTCCCTCCCATCCTTCCTAGCTTCTACTCATGTGTCCTTCGACTTGCTTTCTACATTCTTCCATCCTTTCTTGAATCTTCCATTCTTCATTTTTTTTGGCCTTCTCCGTTAATCCTTCATGCCTGCCATTTTACCTTTTGTTGTCTCTTCTGTACTTCCTTCCACCTTCCTTAAGTAAGGCCAATAAAAAGTGTATTCCTACTTTTTTGTAGACAACTTTAGGATAGGATCAACAAAGTCAAGAAATGCCCCCCCCCCCCCCCCCCCCGACTTTGCCACCTCTTTCAATTTTTACCAGATTGTGAGCGGCGTGCCGTTTGTCTGCAGGTGACGCGCTGGCGCAGGTCGCGGGGTGTCCGTGGATAATGCGAGACAGTGGGGGTAGCCTGACCCAGAACCGCTGGCAGGGAGATCTGGGTCTGACTGCTGTGGGCCAGGAAGACACCGGAGGAGGTCATTACTTCATTTTGTGTTCTGTTTCAATGAGCCGACTCACCTCGGGGTGGCGTTTTGGACAGACGAGTCGGGAGCTCCCGATTCAAACACGGCTTAACTTTTTAATCGTGGCTCAACACGTAGCGATGTTGCGCTGTCCAGCGGCTCAAACAACCACTTTTTATTATTTGATTATCCATGATCTTAAAATACAAAGTGGATTTCTCAGCCAGAGCCGCCTCGTATTCATTGTGTAAAACGTCTTCACGCGCTCTCTAATTTCTTTCACGTGTAATGAATATTTTTATTTATTTATGTATTTTTTTGGGCGGAAGGTGGGATTCCCGGAGACCACCTGATTGTCCCAGTGTCCGACCACAGCATCCCCAGCCCCGTGCACCTCCGCCTGGGCCAGAAAGAAAAGGTGTGGAGCGGCGAGGATGAGGCGGAAGAGGACGGGATGGGCCACGCCGACGACGAGTTCAAGGGCGGCTGCTGGGAGGAGAATGAGGACGACGACGAAGAGGAGGGCGTCGGAGACGACGAGGATGAGGAGCGAGCGGCCGTGGTGGAGTTGGACATCGCAGACTTCCTCCCGCAGACCACCCAGCATTACCAGCACGCAAACTTCGGCGCGCCGCTGAAGGACCAAGGCGTACTGATGGAGGAGGAAGAGGAGGAGACGCCGCTCCCCCAGGCCGGAACGGGGCGCCTGGCCTCGGAGCCCCGCCTGCACAGATTCTGGGCCCCTCACCGGCGCCGGCAGCGGTTCGGCGGTGCCCCGGGCTCCCGCCTCAGCCAGCACTGGAAGAGCTGGCGCCAGCGGGCGCAGCGGGTCTACTCCCTCGGGCTCCGTTGGAGCCTGCAAGGACAGAAGTACAACTGTTACAGCAAGAATACCAGGACAAAACGGTCGCTGTACACAGATGACGATAACAGCGAGGATGTGGGATTCGCTGATGCTGCCGGAGGTACTCAAGTCCTCTTAATTCACCTTGGTTACTGGAATAATCCCTAAAAAGCGGTGGGGGGTGGTGGGGGGATCTAACTACTATCAACCCATAAAAGTTGCCCGCTCTAAATCCCAAAGTCCCATCGATTCCCCGAAAGAGAAGACGACGAAAGTTGGGCAAAGAGCAACCTCAAACGTTTGTCCCGCTTTTTGTGCAGATAAGCAGAGGAGCGGCTGCTCTCCCGACAGCCACCCAGAGCGAGGCAGACGGGAAGTGGAGGAAAAGCGAGCGGAACCGGCGCTTTCCGAGGAGCACGTGGGCTGCGTAACAGGTGGGCGTCCGTCGGCCTTGTCACCCGCCGCTCCGGCCGCACGGCTCATTCCTTTTATCGTCGGGGGGGGGGGGGGGGGCCCGCCCAGGCATTCTGGAAGAATCCCTGCAGAAATACGGCAGTTTGATCCCGATCCACATCGAAGACATCGTGGAGAGACTTGAGGACATCTTCAGAGAGAACTTCTCCCAGCCGCACAGGTTAGACGCCCGGCGTAAGACGGTTGTCGGTGGTCTCGCGTAATCTTGGTTCTTTTTGGGCGCCCGCGTGTGAATGTGCTTTAGGAAAGCCACGGTCCAACACCTGATACAATCCTTCCAGCGTTCGTCGGGATCAGCTCTGGCCAAATCCTTCCGGGTCAATTACAAACGCCACGTTCTGACCATGGATGACCTCGGAACCCTGTACGGACAGAATTGGCTCAATGACCAGGTCTGACCTAACTTTGGCCCACTTCACCATGTTAGTGCGGCTAACCCTGCTCGTTTCGGCTTCATTTTCTCTTGCAAACGTTTCCGGAACATTGCTGTCCTTTTGGCGATTTTGTTCAGATTATGAACATGTACGGCGACCTGGTGATGGACTCGGTCCCGCAGAAGGTGGGTCTGGACCAAGTGAAATTTTGACACTCTGACGCTGGATTGCATCAGTTTTTTGTTTTTTCTGTCCTCTCCTCAGGTTCACTTTTTCAACAGCTTTTTCTACGACAAGCTAAGGACAAAAGGCTACGAAGGAGTCAAACGGTGGACGAAGAACGTAAGCGAGCGGTACCTATTTGGAATCCTGCCGTCGGATCGGTGGATCGCTGACGTCCAATTTGTGCGTCCCTCCCCGCCAGGTGGATATCTTCCAGAAGGAGCTCTTGTTGATCCCCATCCACCTGGAGGTCCACTGGTCCCTGGTCAGCGTTGACATTCCTCAGAAATCCATCACCTACTTTGACTCCCAGCGGACCCTCAATCGACGTTGCCCCAAGGTGGGAACTGGCAAAAAAAAAATAAATGAAATTGAACGCTGCAGTCGCTACCATGCTGCCCAACGTTCTGGCCACGAAAGCGTCACCGCGCCTGACCCGGCTCGTGTGTTTGTTTTTTTTTTTTTCCCCCTCAGCACATTTATAAGTATCTGCAAGCAGAGGCCATCAAAAAAGACCGGCAAGACTTTTTGACTGGCTGGAAAGGCTTCTTCAAAATGGTGAGGGGGGGAACCTGACATTTTCTTGCGAGCGCTTCAATCGTTACTGAGATCCCGGGCCGTGTTTTTCAGAAGGTGGGCCGGCAGAACAATGACAGCGACTGCGGCGCGTTCGTGTTACAGGTGAGTCTGCGACGTTCCGTGAACTTTCCCCATTTTGGATTGGCGCCGTTGACTTTTCCCCGTTCAATCTGCAATATGTTGGTTCCCCCCGACGTGTGGCCTTTCTGAAGCTGGAAAGTCAAAGTGCCCCCCGAACAAATTTCGAGATCTGTTTTTTTTTTTTTTTTTACTATTGTTTTCGAAAGAAAATCGGTACTTGAACGCACCCAAGAAAACCTGGAAATAACATAATCGCGTGCGGCCAGACCAGCTGACCCACCCACGATGTCTATTCGAACGCCCCCTGGGGGGAAAAAAGGGAAATGACGTTGAATGCCCCCCGCCCCCATCATTGTTTGTTTAAAGTTAATCTGCACTTTTGTTCATTAAAACAAAAATGTATCCAATGCACTCCCGGCCTAGACTCTACTACTAAAGCGTACATTTTAACCAAAAAATAAATGTTTCTTCAATAATTTTTTTATGTAAAGTATTTAAACTATACATGTATTTCTACAATGCAGTTTATTATCAGGAAAAGCTGGAAAAAAATGCTTTAAAAATTCAAATTTTTTTAGGCTTGGGACGCATTATTTCTTTTTCCATTCATTGTAATGGGGAAACATCGATTTGGTTTTCAAACAGTTCACTTTTCTAACCGTTTTGTGGAACGGATTGCGGTCGAGGACTGGGGCATCACTGTAGATTTTCGAAATATGAATTGACAGGCCGAAGGAGCGTTGGCGCCACCTCGCGTTCTCAGGCCCCTTTTTTTGGGGGGGGGGGGGGGGGGCACGCACGTTGGACTGACTGACTGACTGACTTGTTGTGTTTTCTCTTTCCACCGCCGCAACTTCACAGTACTGCAAGTGTCTGGCCCTGGGGCAGCCGTTCAGTTTCGGCCAGCAGGACATGCCGCGTTTGCGCAGGCAAATGTACAAAGAACTGTGTGACTGTAAGCTCACCCTGTGACACCCCCCCCCCTCCCCCCGACCCCCACCAAACCCACACCAGCCGCAGTGAGATGGTCGGGGAGGGAGGGAGGAGGGGGGGCACGCTCCCCGCCAACACCTCGCTGCAGATTGTCAGAACCATCTTGTGGATTCTTCAGTGTAGATAACCCCCAAAACAATCCGGTTCTCGGTATCTCCGCTAAATGATGTTGGCCGAGGGTCCGTCCCCACATCAGCCAAGTTGACGGAGAAAAAGGTATGGAACAGACATAAAAAAATTAAAATAAAAAATGACCCGTAAATATGAGCTGTCTGACGAAACCTCCTCTTGCCCCCTGTTGAAGAATCAGCAACCATCTCTTCAACACATTTTGTATTTTTATTTTTCATTTTTTTTTGCCACGTGACGTGTCCTTTATTAAGGTCATTTATTTTACATTTATGTTGTGTTATTATTATTTTTTTTTTGTACGTGCCTGCGTGCGTTAATGTCATTCAAATATGTCGCTATGTTTTGACAACTGTTAATAACGGAGGAGTTCTCTACTTTTATTTGGGGGCGGGGGCAGGAATACAAATTGGCCAGATTTTCTTTCGTAAAGCAACTTGGGCCCCCCCCTTCCCCCCCGAAACTTTTATAACAAAAATAATTTTACGTTACCTCCTAAAAGTTGTAATGAAATTCAGTTGACTGTTTTCTATATCTTCTACAGTTCATACTGGTCACGAGAAATAAATTTCAAGAAAGTTGGCCAAAGATATTTGTCTGTTTCTGTAATATGGAAAACAACCAATATGAATCACTTTCCGTGAAAGGACGACGCGGTGAATGGAGGTCGTTCTCCGACGTGGGTTGAATGAACGTTTATGAAGACACAAACGGAAAAATGACAGAGCGGTGAGGTCAGATAAATTGACCATCGGGTTGGACCACGTGTCAAACTCGATGTCCCGTCATTTGAGGCGCAACGTCACGGAAGACGGACACAAGGGCAGCCCAAGCAAGATTGACCCACGGGTCACACCCGAGGTCAAGAGCTGTGATGATAGAGCTTGTTTTGTTCTTGTCCCCCCCACCCCCCCCCCCACCCCCCTACGTGCAAAATTGTTGTCGACGGCTCTTCCGGAAGAAGCACAACGATGACGTCAGACGGGTAATAAGCAGCAACAAACGGCCCTGCAAACGCTCCAAAACGGAGAGATGGAAATCCACATTGCAGTTCGGGTTTCCCTCAGAAGCCCGTTACAACCTTGAAACAATAAAAAAATAGTTTGTCGGCACGTGAAATTTATGACTGACTCTTGGAGTCAGAAATCGAGGGTCTGTTGTCGATGTTTGGTCACATTAAAAAAAAAAAACGGTTGCGGTACCTCAGCGTTGTCATTTATGATGCGACAATTTAAAATTTTCACACGGGTTAGAATGAGAATCACCGAAGTTGACGTGCACGATTTGCCCTTGCGGGCCGCGTAAAATCACGTGGCCGGCCGGATCTGGCCCCCGGGGCCTCGAGTTTGACACCTGCGTATTATACACTTTCCAAACCTGTGACGGAATGAGAACGGTGCATCAAAGCCATTTATTTATTTTTTAATCCCAGAATAAGAATAAACAGAAAATGGATCGTTTTCACATTGAAAAAAGTTGTTCTATATGAATTTTTTAAATCCCTTGACAGAGCGGAAGTGACGTTTCCAACTGACTGCCGCCCCATTTTTTCGATGGCGTGCTTTGGACCAATGGCGAGCCGATGTGGGCGGGACGACCTGTGAATGACAGCGCTCTGTCGCAATAGGAAAGTTTGCTCGTGCGGTCGACGTATATAAGAAAAATTCGCCGTCCTTTCTTTCTTTGTAATAATGTCTGCTGACAACGACAATAGGTAAGTAAGGATGGCGTGTTACTAAGATTGCGCCGATCGCTGACCGAAGGGATTTTCCGATACAATAGATGTCTTCAGACGACAGTTCTCATATTAGACGCAAAATGGTGATGAGTTTGCATGGTGACCTTTTAAAGGAAATCCACGAAATGTGTCGCTCTTCGTCATCTCGCAATTCACTTGTCTTTTTTTTTTTCGTGGTGTTATGACGATCTCACGTTGGTTGTTGTTTTTGTTGATGGAATTATTTTTTTTTTTTTTTGGGTCCATCGCGAATCTGCCGCTTAGCTGTTAGCTGGAGCTAATGTAGCCGGCCGGCCGGCCGGCTGGTGTAGCATCTGACGGCTTGTGGGCCGAGTACTTGGTTGGCCTCTTGTGTTTATTAAAAAAAAATAATAATAATAAAATGTCGTGTACGTTCCAAGTGTTACCTCTTCACTTTGGTCACGTCAGCGGTTGCCTTCGGCCTTTGCCTGGCTAATGGTGGCACATGGCGGCGGGGGAAACGCCTGTGCTTGCTAATGATGCCGGAAGAGTAGGCCGCATTCTGCCAGTTATGGAGCAAAAAATATATATATATTTTTTTGTGCATGTGCGTCGGTATAGTGTTTTTTTTTTCCTCACTCGTGTGACTGCTGACTCGACAACACTGGCGGTGATGCAGAAGCCACATAAAAGCTACGGAGGGGGTTGCTCGGCAGAAAAGATAGCGCCGTGATGCTAAAGATAGTGGGTTAACCTTTTTTTTTTTTTTTTTTTTTAAACGCTAGTTTTGCCACCTCAATGCGATCGATTTAGCCTCAACAAGGCGCAGATAAGCGACTGTGGTCGGATCCATTCCATCTCTACCGTAAAGCCTCCATCTTGAATGCAAGGAGCTAAAATGGCGGACGTGTGTGTGTGTGTGATTCTTTCCTCGAGTTGCTTCTCCCCCCCCCCCTCCCTCCAAACGTTAAAGAACTGCTCTCTTAAAAAGTGAGTGAGGTGAAATGTAAATTGTTGTTTTTTGGTCCCCCCCCACCCACAGAGACAATGGCCCAGAAGGCATGGAGCCAGATGGCGTCATTGAAGTGAGTTTTTCCCCATTGGCGTTTTTCGTGAGGGTTGAAATTCGCAAATTGTGACACGGGCTCTTGTCTCCTAACCACCCCCCCCCCACTCCCCCCTTTCCACCTGCAGAGCAACTGGAATGATATTGTGGACAGTTTTGATGACATGAACCTGCGCGAGGATTTGCTCCGTGGAATTTACGCCTACGGTTTTGAAAAGCCTTCTGCTATCCAACAGAGAGCCATTCTTCCTTGTATCAAGGGTGATTTATTGTTTATTTTAGTTTTAATTTTCCCACTCATCTAATCCAAGAAGGATTGGGTTTGAACCAAAAATGTGGTCTGTTTTCCAGGTCATGATGTGATTGCTCAGGCCCAGTCCGGCACCGGCAAGACCGCCACCTTCGCCATTTCCATCCTGCAGCAGATTGACGTGGGGCTGAAAGGCACCCAGGCTTTGGTCTTGGCCCCCACCAGGGAGCTGGCTCAACAGGTAGGACTCTTTTTGCTCGCCCTCGAGGCCAGTACCAGTACCAGTACCTGTCAGAGGGGCCCCACCCAGTTATCACTGCTTCAGCTCGCAGTTTAACGAGCGGATAAGTTTGACATGACAATTTTCAAATTGTTTTGCACGTAGTTGAGCTCTTGGTTTTGAAATGTCCTCCGCTCGAGATCAGATCCAGAAGGTGGTGCTGTCTCTGGGCGACTACATGGGCGCCGGTTGCCACGCCTGCATCGGCGGGACCAGCATCCGCTCGGACGTCCAGAAGCTCCAGGCGGAGTCCCCGCACATCGTGGTGGGGACCCCCGGCCGTGTCTTCGACATGTTGAGCCGCAAGAACATCTGTGAGTCGCAAAGGTCCAACTCGATATGATCAATTAGTTTTTTTTTCTTATTTGCATTTGCCCAAATATGTCAGGAAATGCGGGCTTCTCTCCAATCTATGTATTAACAGCTGCCACCCCCCCCCCGCCCCCCCCCCCCCCAGTACAAGTGTCTATGAGCACGTATGCTGTATGGTGATGAGACCCATGCGTGTCAGCTGACTCCGGAACCCCCCGCCGGGTCGCCGCTCCGCTCGACGTTTTGCCGAGTCAGAGTTCTCGGCTCGGCGGGGGTCCCGAGACGTGATCAGACTCTCACATATCTGAATACAGCTTAGCCCCAGTTGCAGTTTTGAGTCAGCCCGCAAGGCCCAAATACCATCGTGTGATTTATGCCTCTTTTTTTTTTTTTTTTTTTTAAAGCTGCTAAGTACATCAAAATGTTTGTGCTGGATGAAGCCGATGAGATGTTGAGCCGAGGCTTCAAGGACCAGATCTACGAGATCTTCCAGAAACTGCTTGGCAGCACGCAGGTCAGAGTCCCCCTCACGGAGAGTTTTTTTTTTTTTTTTTTTTTTTTTTTTTTTTTTTTTTGGTTGGAGTTTCTTCATTTTTCTAAACGATTTCAGGTTGTCCTGCTGTCGGCCACAATGCCAACCGACGTGTTGGAGGTCACCTCGAAGTTCATGCGCGATCCCATCCGCATCCTCGTCAAGAGAGAAGAGCTGACCCTGGAGGGTATCCGCCAGTTCTACGTTAACGTGGAGAAAGAGGTTTGTGTTTTCGGGGGGGGGGGGGGGGGGGGATGGGAATGGGGGCTGCTGACTGATCCCCGTTTTTCCCCAGGAGTGGAAACTGGACACGCTGTGCGACCTGTACGAGACCCTGACCATCACCCAGGCCGTCATCTTCATCAACACCAGGAGAAAAGTGGACTGGCTCACAGAGAAGATGCAGTCGAGAGACTTCACCGTTTCAGCTATGGTGGGCGTCGCTTTTGCCTTTGTACGCTTGCTTCCCGGAATTCTAACGGGTGTTTTTATTTTTATTTTTTTTTTTTTTGTGTGTGTTTAGCACGGCGAAATGGACCAGAAAGAGCGCGACTTGATCATGAGGGAGTTCCGTTCCGGCTCCAGTCGAGTCCTCATCACCACTGACCTGCTGGTACGTTTACGCCTCGCTGAGGAAGAACATCATCCAGGGTTCCCTCTCCTCCCAACTGCGGTGTTGGTGACGGACTGACAGTTCCTTGGTAGAGAAATTGTCGTCTGCCCTCCGCTGCGGCCGGGCTCCGGTCCCGGACCGACAACTAATCGGCAGACCGCATTCCCCGCGTCGCCGTTTGGGGGGGGGGGGGGGGGGAGAAAAAAAAAAAAAAAACGAGTCCGGCTTGTGTTTCAGGCTCGCGGCATCGACGTGCAGCAGGTCTCCCTCGTCATCAACTACGACCTCCCCACCAACAGGGAAAACTACATCCACAGGTAAGTTGTGCTGTCGTCGTGTGTGTGTGTGGGGGGGGGACCAAGATGCGTTCCGGACCCGAGCCCCTCGTTACCGCATTTATTTGCCTCGCCGTCAGGATTGGCCGCGGCGGTCGTTTTGGCAGAAAGGGCGTCGCCATCAACATGGTGACCGACGACGACAAGCGCATCCTGCGGGACATCGAGACCTTCTACAACACCACCATCGAGGAGATGCCCATGAATGTGGCGGATCTTTTCTAAACGCACACAAAAACAAAACACCAGCAAAAGGTCCTCCACTTTGAAAAAGAATCGAGGCACAAATCCAGCTTTTTGTCCTCCGAGTCCAAATTCCCAACCTCGGCCGGTTCCCAGTTAGGAAGGAATCCTTTGCAGCCACGATTGCTTCCCAAATCACTTTTTGGCTTGTCCCCCATCTTAACACTGCTCAACCACGTCGTCTCGCTGAAATTGAAGAATTTTGATGTGGACTTTTCCATGATCTTTCCCTCTTGTACTGTTTTTTTTTTTTTTTTTTTTTTAAATAACCTGGATTTCTCTTCCCCCCCCCCCCCCAGCCCACAATCAAAAAGCACAAACATTCTGACAGTGCCCCCCCCCCCCCCCCCCAAAAAAAAAAATGACTAAACTGTTAACATTTAAGCAGCCTCCACAAGGTTTCCTCTGGAAACGTTTGGTGTGAATGTCGATAGTGACGCAGGGGTCGGGGTCAACTCTTGACCGCAACAACCTCCCAAGGTCGCTTAACGCCATCTTGAAACTTTCATCCCGGCTTAGCGTTACACAGGGCATGTTCAATAAAAAGACCTGTACAGTAAAATCAACTTTGACCGTTTGGAGCCTCTTAACTGCTGTTTCTTACCGTAGGGGACGGACGGACGGGTGGGAGGCCCTAAAATTATTATTCTTATTATTATTATTTTTGTGTGTGTCACGGGTGGCCCGCCCTTGCTCTTGTGCCACCCGCCCTGTGTTTGACACGCTTTGGCCACTCAGTGGAGGACTGCTGCCCCGTGGATGTTGACGGTGAGTTCTGTGAATGCTGGTTGTCTTTTTTTTTTTTTTTTTTTTTTTTTTTGGGGGGGGGGCTTTTTGTATTGTAGATAAAGACTCGTCGTCGTTTCTTCCCCACCCCTCTTCCTCCTTGCTCAGTTTTGTAGTCTGTATTTTAAAGTGTTGCATTTATATTCTGTTCTGACGGTGGCCACTTTGTGTGATCTACCTCAAGAAAAATATCCGGCGGGTGGGCTGTTTGTTCTATAAGGACCAAACTTGCAGTAGAGAGATTCCACAGCCTCTTTAAACTCAACTTAAAACTGCCTGGGGACATCTTGCTTGGAGGTGTACGGTGATGTTTTTTTTTTTTTTTTTTTTGGGAAATATATATATTGAATTGTTAACTTTTTTTTTTTTTTTTTTTTTTTTTTTTGAAGCAGAAACAGTGGATCAAATTTTTTTCTACATTGGATTCTGTATAGTATTTATTTTAATGGTCTTATAAAAAAATAAAGGTCTCCTTTATAATGGTGTAATCTGCGTTGTTGAGTGTTAGCGTTAAAATAAATCGCTCCCAATCTTGTCCAGATGGCAGAGGAAACAAAAAAAAATGCAATACAAATATGGCATCAATTACTGTTCCATAACATGCGATCAGGTTTTGAATCTGAAATATTTTCACAATCAAAATGTTCACTTAACTTTTTACCTTCACAAATTCAACTTCCGGTGTGTATTTCATGGCTGTAGAGGAAGTGGATGTTTAAATGCACGAGGACAGAGTTGAATTTGTGAAGCCGGAAAGTTGACATTGAACATTTTGATTGCAGGTTATTTAGATTTGAAACTGATGTCATGGATTTTACTTTTGTCGGAACGATTATGTGCATTGCTATAAATGCACTTCCTGCTTCCGTCGTCTTCAAATATGGTCGGTCCAGTTGAGGGATGCGTGCAGTGGGTTGGCGGAAAAGGCTCATACGTCAAAAGATGAAATATCCAGAATTGAAATTGGAGCTAAATTAGGTACGACCAAGTTTCATGCAGCCTGTAGATTTTTTTTTTTTAAACTAGTTTGTTCATTTCGCCACCTGAGGGCGCCAGAGTTCTGTCTATTCAAATTGAGCACGGGTGGGAAATAATTCCACATTATGACGTGGGTATTTACCTCGGCTTCAACTTTTTTTTTTTTTTTTTCCCCTCAGTATTTTCCCCCCTGTTTCTACTACTCAGGTTAAAGATTAAAAGTACGGCACCTCACATCCTCGAACGATGCTAACAAAAGACCACCACAAATTTACAGCAAGTATTCCAAAAGTTAGAACCGGAAATGTGACTTTAACTCTCCGAAAAGTTGTATTTAGATTAGCAGCAAGTCCTTTACAATATGGGGGGGGGGTGTTAGGGTTAGATCGATTGCAAAGCGTCGCTCCAAAGATCGTCTGCGTTGAGAGAGAGAACAGTCAGTTGACCGCGATAGACGATCTTTGGCAGACCCTCCTCTTCATCCTCCTCCTCGCTCATCTTTTTTTTTTTTTTTTTTTTTCTGTCGGCCGCCAAGCGAACGAACGGTGGCCGAATCCTCCTCTCCATCGGCATCACCAGTGGACGACCTTTCCTCCCCACTCGTGTCCATTTTGGGGCCGCGGTGATGTCCGTCGCGGGGTTGAAGAAGCAGTTCCACAAAGCCACGCAGGTAACGCCGTCGCTCCCTCCCACACCCCCGCCAGCATCCTTGCACGTAAACACGACGCGCCGGCCCGACTGCAAACGCACCATTCCCGACACGTTTGGTCGACATTTTGGAAAACGATGCGGACGCGGTGGATGTCACGTTACGTAACTGCGAGTTTTTTCAGACGTGGCGCGTGATTGGCTGCCGCCGCACACAACGCGGAATTCCCTCCATCGCAGCATCCTCGACGCAGGCCGCTCTCCCCGGGGGACCTCCGTGTTTCACCCCTGACCTCGCCGAACGGTTTTGTGTGTCCATGAACGCATCGTCGACGTGGTCCTGCTTTAAACCGGCGACGTGATACCGGAAACGTGATCCGTCGGGCGCGAGAAGCTGGACGGACTTGAGCTTGACTTGTGAATTCAATCCGTTCAGTGACCGAGACTCGTATTCCCGTTTTCGCCTTTGGAAATTTCGGAAAGAAATGTATTCTATCAAACCGTAAAGCCGTAAAGCGATCCGGGCCACCCCTCCGTTTTCAAGGCCCCCTATCCCTACGAGGGCCTGTCCCAGCTAACTTCGACGACGTCACCGCTGAGCAGGAATCGATCCCGCGCGCGCACCACGACACCACCACGGCAGACTTCGTTCATACTTCTCTTCGTGGTTCGAGTGTGCCTTGAAGGGGCGTCGGCTAACGGGTGACATCACGAGCTGCAGTCGGCCAATGCCGAGCGGATGTCCGCGGCCAGGCCCCGCCTTTTAAAGCCGTATGCCAACAAAAGTGGAGCATGTGACCCCAAATGGACAAAAAAATAATTGCACACAATCCATGTTATTGCATTTCATCCAAAATCCCATTTCGTCAGAATTCCAATTTATTTTCATCACAGTACGAGTTTCTAAAAATATTCCAAAGTGCAGCCCTACTTGTGATTTGCTATTCCATCTTTTCCGCTATGTTATTGCCAAATGACTTTGTTGCCAGGTTTCCATGGTTACCATCCTCCTGCTGGTGCAGCGCTCTTAATTTCCCAGCGAGCCCAAAAGGCTTTTGTTTTGGCGGGCTCTTGAATGCACGATACCCCCCCCCCCACACACACACACACAAACGCACCATATTCCCTCCCCGCTACCCAGTGTTCAGAGGATGGTGTCGCCATGGTAACGTGAGGGTCCAAGCGAGTGCGACTCGCGCTGTGGTTGGCTGGGTCAATAATTGATGGCCCTCGAGGGGATCGCACGTGACGTTCGTGTGCGCGCCGCCGTTTGCGTCGACTCGTCGTTAAAGTTGCTCATCTGTCGCCGCATAGAAGATCTCTGCAGTTGTGTATTTCCACTTCCTGTCTGGAGCCAGCGCGCGCGCGTACGCACGCACTCGCGAGGCGGGAATCGTGGAAGAACTTGCGGAGATGCTCGTGCAGTGCGAGGAGTGGCCCGGGGCTGCGTCGCCATGGCAACTGCATCCTCCGTTCTCGCCGCTCTTCTGGTTCTTTGCCCTCCTCGTGTGGGAGGAGTCGTGACTTTTGTTTTGTTCTGTCGTGAGCGAGCTCCGTTATGCGCCCTCGTCACGTTCCTCCTTCTTAACTCACTGTTTTGTTTTTTTTTGTTTTTTTTTTCCTGTTACTCTTCTTCACACCCTCATCTTCCTCGGCAGAAAGTCAGCGAGAAGGTGGGCGGCGCCGAAGGGACCAAGCTCGACGATGACTTTAAAGAAATGGAGAAGGTAGGCGCCTTCGCGCGACGGTGAACACGAGGAGGGAGAGAACTTGCGCATCTGTTTGCGTCCCCAGAAAGTGGACGTGACCAGCCGAGCGGTTCTGGAGATCATGACCAAAACCACCGAGTACCTGCAGCCCAACCCGGCGTCCAGAGCCAAACTCAGCATGATCAACACCATGTCCAAAATCCGCGGCCAGGAGAAGGGCCCCGGGTACCCGCAGGCCGAGTCCGTCCTGGGAGATGCCATGTTGAAGTTCGGCCGGGAACTCGGGGACGACTCCTGCTTCGGTCGGGGGTTCGCTCTTCCTGGTCCGAGCCCGATCGTCCTCCTCATCCTCTTGAAACTCCCGTCCTCCTCCGTCCAGGCCTGGCGCTGGTGGACGCCGGCGAGGCGATGAAGGAGCTGGGCGAGGTCAAGGACGCTCTGGACATGGAGGTGAAGCAGAACTTCATCGACCCGCTGCAGAACCTCCACGACAAAGACCTAAAGGAGATCCAGGTGAGGGGTCGGAGACGGCCGCAGGAGACGAGGACTGACGCTCAGACCCCGCATCTTCTCCTCAGCACCACCTGAAGAAGATGGAAGGTCGCCGTCTCGACTTTGACTACAAGAAGAAACGTCAGGGCAAGGTGCAGGACGACGAGATCAAGCAGGCCTCGGAGAAGTTTGACGAGAGCAAGGAGATCGCCGAGCAGAGCATGTTCAACCTTCTGGAAAGCGACGTAAGTGGGCCGCCGTGGTGTAGGGAGTGCGTTTGGGACCCGGGGACCATCAAAACTCTGAAGAGTCAGCCGAGTTGCGTTGCAGATCGAGCAGGTGAGCCAGCTGGCGGCGCTGGTCCAGGCCCAGTTGGAGTACCACAGTCGCACGGCTCAAATCCTCCAGCAGCTCTCCGGCAAGATGGACGACAGGTACGCCACTCCCGTGCGGTCGTTGCGACTTTGCCGCTCGCTCTTCTGAAAGCCGACGTCGCAAACCCTCAGGATAAAGGAAGTGTCCGGTAAGCCCAGGAAGGAGTTTGTCCCCAAACCGCGGATGACCTTGGAGCTGCTGCCGCCCAGCGACAGCCACAACGGCGGCCTCCACTCTGCCAAATCGCCCGGGAGATCACCAGGTACTGAAAAGAATTCCCGCATTTGATAAACATTTGAATCTGGGCGAAAACGAAGAACGTGAGAGAAGGGGGCACGACACCCGCCTGCTGACCTCCTGAGATCACCAAATAGGGTCAGTCCGGGAGCGCAATCCCACAACGGAGTTTCTGTGTGTGTTTTTGCCCGGAAGCTCCGCTGGACCAGCCGTGCTGCCGGGCGCTCTACGACTTCGAGCCCGAGAACGACGGCGAGCTGGGCTTCAAGGAGGGCGACGTCATCACGCTGACCAACCAGATCGACGACAACTGGTACGAGGGGATGATCCACGGCCACTCGGGCTTCTTCCCCATCAACTACGTCGACATCCTAGTGCCCCTCCCGCATTAAGGCCGTGCCCCCCCCCCCCCCCCCCCGGGACGGTCCTCCTTTGGCGTCCTCCTCCTCCTCCTCCTCTTCTTCTTCTGCTTCGTGCGACTACGGGAGACGTCGAGGCTGAGGGGCTCGAGGGGAGGAAGAGCGACCACATGACCATGTTTGCAGGCTCGGAGCAGCGCCGCTACCGAGTGGGGGCGCGTCCCCCCCCCCCCCCCCACACACACACACACACACACACACTTTCCCCCACGCGCGTGTGCGTGTGTGCACGTTTTGTCTCGTTCCCCGTCAGGGCGCCGTCGCATGGCTCTCGCCTCGTCTTCTTCTTTTCCCTTCTCCTCGCGCCACTTCGCGCCGTTTTGCATGAGCAAGCCCCCCCCACCCCCCCACCCGTCAAGCAGCGACGCGTCTTCGGGTCACAGCTGCTCAGCAATAAGTTCAAAAAGAAAAAGGGCGGGGCTAGTCGGACATTTGCGAGTTGTGCGTTTTGTGTCGACAGGCCGCAATTTTGAGTTCCTTTTTTTAATGTGGCTTTTGCATGCGTGACCGATCGATTGATTGAATAACTGATTGATGTTTCACGTGTCACGAGGTCACCGTGTTCAATTGTGAGCGATTTAGTGGCAAGCGCAGCAGTAGTCGTGGCTTTATTAAACGTCAGGAGTCGGTACCTATCTATCTATCTAACTATCTATCTGTATCTTTCTATCTTTCGAGCCGAGCAGCGACGCAAACCGCAGGAGCGTACTTGGCGAGGGACCCTCGGCGGCGTCCACTCAGGAGGAAAAGGAAGCGGAGCAGCGTTCGGCCCAGTGCTCGCGTACTAAGCGAGTATTTATTACAGTCGTGGCGCGTCGGAACGTTCAAATGCTCCCTCGCTGTGCTTATGTTGATATTTATTTATTTAGCCCCCCCCCCCCACACCTCCATTGAAAATGCAGTCGTTCCAATTTCGACAAGAAAGTCCTGATTGCGATACGGCGGGCGACTTTTGTTCAACCTCGGCGGGAGCCGACAGAAGAAAATAAAACAAGGTGCAAATTGAGATAGGGTCGACCTGAGGTCGCGAGACATTGCAGTTTTAGGGTCTCACGAGGAACGTGACTCATTAAAATGACGACGGCAACAGATTCAAATTCAGATTTGTGGCCTTGTGTCTCGTGCCGGCCCGGAATCCGCCGGCTTCTGGCCTTCAGAAATTCTCCGTCGAATTGAATATCTTTTGGAGCTCAGTTGTTTCGCTAGCTAGCATCAAAGTCGAGCTAATCATGCAGAACAGTGGAGCCAGCTTTTAAAGACGTGCCGGAGTTTGAACTAGTACAGCAAGTAAACCAGTATTTCCACTTTATTTGTTTTTAAACCCGTGTACAGTACTTAAGTAGACCTTGTGAGTACTTTGGCCGCCTCCGATTTAGCAAAGCACAAGGTGACATTTTGAAGAACGGGCGATCTTGCCACTATTACAAACCAACAGCTATTCACTTTGAGGGCAATAAAATAATACGATAATCCACGTTTGTGGGCTGCATGCTTTTTTTGTGGCCTGATACGCCGTCGTGTCGCGTACGCCCTCCCCGAGAGCTTGTTTTCATTTTGATTTATTATTATTATTATTTTTTTTTTTTGTCTTCGTCAACGGCGACGTGTATTTTTGTCCTCAGTGAGGGACCCGTTGCGGTCTTCGCCATCGTGGCGAAGAGTGACATACTTGAAGAAGTGCGCCGCGGCATTTTGCCAGCTGGACCGGAACCGGTGCGATCGTGTGACCTCACTTTGCCTCGCGGCTGTACAAAATAGCCTCACGCCTACCTGGTGTCTTCTGCTGAGCTACACGTGCACATTATTTATTCTATTTATTTTTTATTTATTCCTGTCTTATGTTTGTTTGTTTGTGGCGTGCACTGGCGACGCGGGATGGTCCAAGCTAGCCGGTGATGCTAACTGTCGCTCTCCTCGTATTGGATGACAATGTTATATAAGACCAGTGTATGTATTTCTGCTTGTTGTGAAGAAGACTTGCAATGTCCTGACAATAAAGGATTAACAAAGATCGAGAACTATGTCGTTGTAGTTTGCCCTTCTTCTTTTTTTTTTTAAGGGTGTGGCCAAAACGGAGCAAGGTGACGCACTTTGTTGTCTGGGAAAACAACACTCTTTTTCCCTGATATGCCAAATTAAGAACACTTTTAATTTTGATTTTTCAGGGGCTTGAACTTTTCCAGATTCAGTTTATCTGCCCCCCCCCCCCCCACACACACACACATTTAAAAGCATGCAGGACACCTTAGCGCATTTGCCCAAAAACTTTGACCTTTGACTCTGGGTTTCAAACTTCTTACGCATCGTTTGCATTTTTCTCTGGTTATTTCAGCTTCAGGTTTCACTACAAAAACGATAGAAAAATGAGAAAAAAATCTATATGCAGTTTTGGAAAGATAAACATACTGGAGTATTTATGTGTCCACCAGAGGCGCTGCTGAGACTTGTTTTGTCTCCATCGTTTCCCTCCTTTCCCCCGACGCATTTAGGTGCTCCCCGCACGGTCGGACATTTGTGACCTCTTGCAAGCTAAGTAAAAATCATCGTTTTCGGAAAATATGTACTCGCTAGAGGTTATGTGTGCGTGTACGTTCAAGTACGCTAAAGAAAAATGAACATGTATACTGAAGAAATAAGTTAAAACGTCGACAACACCTACAAACTACATTTGGGACACACGAATTGATAAATTAATCCGCCGGATGTATTTTTCTTCGTAATATTAATAAAAACCGACGTTTAACGGTGAAATGCGTTCAAATAATTGCCATAGCAGACGCCATTTGCAACAGTAAACGGCTGACCCACTTTTCACAAGTAGCGCTGGTGACGAGCATGATAATACACCGGAAGTGTAGGATTCACCATACATTTAAATGAAAAGGACCTGAAAGGCACCGCCCAAATGGCACAGAATTTTTTGTAAAATATGTATTAAAGCATTCACTCCAACTTAAATGTCAATTGATTAAGTTGTACTGAGAAGTGATAAATTGTAGTTCATTGGAAATTGCACTCCGAGCGCCGGTGTCATTTCACTTTGAAAGTTCAGACCGGAAGTGATCGGATTCTAACACCAAAAAAAAAAAAAAAAAAAAGACTTGACTGTCGTTCGGCGTGTTTGGGACCAACGAGGATCGCGGAGGAACAACTTTTTTTTCGAGCCCGAGACCCGAATTGAAGCCAAAACCGGAGGCCATGGACATTAAGAAAATGCTGTTGCAAGAGCTGGACCAGCGGTCGCCGAAAGACGTAAGTAGGCCGCGTGGAAGAGACGTTGCGTCGTAAAAAAAATCGAAAAAGGAAAAAAAAACCCGAACACGAAGTGAGCCTGGCGAGCACATGGCGGCACGTCTTGCGGGTTCCAAAACGGCTCGAAATGAATGGAAACGTGCGAACGACGCCGAGTAAGTCACCGAGTAAGGCGGTCTAGAACCGGCGGCGAATTGGGTCGAAAGGGCCGACATTTTCTCACTTTGGAAGCCGTCGTCTTTCATCTGTGACCCGGCCGAGAGGACGCATGGCGCCATGTTCTTTATTGTGTTTGGCCTGCGTGTTACGCGCTCTCGTGTCTTGTGCCAACTTTTCGTCCTAAATAAAGTCGACTTGTCCGTCGGCCTGTCGTCTACCAGGACTCGGGCTCCATTTTGGAATTTAAATCCCGCCGCGTATGTCAAGCTAGTTGAGTAAAACTACATGTGCTCGAAGTTTAATAACTTGGGAGAAGAGTCGCGTAATATTAACCGGAAACGAACCCTCGCGTATTTCGTTTTATTTTGTTTGTTGTTGTTGTTGTTCGATACAAACCCTTACGCGTTTTTTTGTTGTTGTTGTTGTTGTTGTTGGCCGGTGCATTTCAGGTACTAGTCGGAGCCCGGGTTCGTTTCGTGTACGCGGCTAGCGCGGAGCTAGCGTTAGCCGCTCCTAGCCGAAGTCTACTTGGTTCAAGCCTTTAAAGTGACTTTTTTTTTAAAAAATGTATTAGATTTTTCATAAGCTCAGCGTCAACACTGCTGTCTCCCTCACACTCAGCATCGTACACTACGTTGTAGCTAAACTTTAGCTTGTTTCGCAAGTCATTGTATGCCGCGTTAGGCTTGTTCCAACATGGTGTCCATTTACTATACTGTTGATTTAGGATTTTAATTGATAATGTTTTAATGAAGAAAACGCTGTGGGCCCCTATGTAAAATGTGAATACTTTGACGCATACATAACTCCAGGTGACCAGCAAGGTTGCGTGCTCATGAGGTATACCGCGACCACGTCGAGGGTCTTTTGAACATTTTTATTTATTTTTTTTTTTTTAAGGAGAGAACTAAACTCATTTTGGTGGACTATGGCATATTTTTAAATTCACATTACAACAGTGCCGCAAACTCAGGACAACACCCGAAAAGACACAATTTTAAAATTGTGCTAACGCTAGGCACGTACCTCTGTGCTCAATAGAATTCCCCGGATGAGAAAAAAAAAATGTGCCGAGATTTTACGGGTTCCAGACCAGGATGTTATGGTTCACGGTCTTCCCATTTTATCAATCTGCTAGCCTCTTTTATATTTGCTCCCTCGGGCCCAATATCCTGTATCGTCCGTAAGATTTTCGTCATGCGGGGAGTCAATTTGGTCCCTTTTTGAAGTAACTTTGTATCATCCCCATTGTACTTTGCAGGTAGAATCCGGAGAATTTCACCCAATCTGTTTGTTCAACTGCCCTCAGGTCAAGGAGCTGATTCTGGACAACAGTCACTGCAGTGATGGGAGAATTGAAGGTATCACAGAGGAGTTCTGCAATCTGGAGATGTTGAGCCTCATCAACGTCCACCTGACCACCCTGGCAGATATTCCCAAACTAGAGAAACTGAAGAAGGTGGGCACGGATTCGTGCATTTTCTCTCAGCTGCAGCTTTTGTCAGTCAAAAGCAGATAAACTGAGTCTGTTTGATTCCTTGCAGCTGGAGCTGAGTGACAACAGGATTTCAGGTGGTCTGGAGGTTCTGGCTGAGCGGCTGAAGAACTTGACGCATCTTCACCTCAGCGGCAACAAGTTTAAAGACATCAGCACCCTGGAACCACTGGTAGGTTCCGGCGAGGCGGCTAAATCAGATGTGACGTGACACCGTGATTTCAAATTGCACATCCCCCGCCCGCCAGAAAAACCTGCCTCAGCTGAAGAGTCTGGACCTCTTCAACTGCGAGGTGACCAACCTGGCCGACTACAGAGAGTCCATCTTCAAGCTGCTCCCCAACCTCACCTACCTGGACGGCTTAGACATCGACAACTGCGAGGCGTCCGACTCGGAGGGCGAGGTGGACGGAGCCGAGGAGGACGACGAAGGTGAGGCTTCCGGTCCTCGTCTCCGGCAGCTCGGCGGTCTCGGCCCGCTCATATCGTCCTTTAAAAAAAAAAAAAAAAATGTTCAATTCCAGGCTGCGACACGGAAGATTTTGAGGATGAAGAGGAGGAGGATGAAGAGGATGTGGTGGCGATAGAGGATGACGACGAAGATGATGACAGCGGGGATGATGAGGTGACTGAAATCGGACCTGCGCTTTTTGAATGTGTTGCGATTCTTCCGCCGTGTTGCTGACATCCCATCTCGGCAGAACGGGCACGTGAACGGCGACGTCGACAGCGACGAAGACGTGGACGATGAAGAGGACGACGAGGACGACGAAGATGACGATGGTGCGCAATCTCGCCCCAACACACACACTTCCAATAAATGGATTGGTCTTTGTATGTATTTTCTCTCCCACATCCAAAATGCATGCATTGATTGGAGACATTAAATTGCCCCAAGGTGAGATTGTGAGCGCGACTGTTGTCTGTCTCCATGTGCCCCGCGATTGGCTGGCGACCGGTCCAGGGTGTACCCTGCCCATTGACGGCTGGGTTTGGCTCCAGCACTCCTGCGACCCTCGTGAGGATAAGCGGCTCAGGAGAAATGGATCTGTAACGTGTATTTCTCCACGGGCTTTTTGTTGTGACAGCAGACAGCTCGTCTCCGGCCAAAGGAGAGAAGAGGAAGAGGGACCCCGAAGACGAAGACGACGATTAATTTCCGACATCTCTGGCCAACTCCCGGGCTGCATTCCATTTCTCCACCTGGTACCCTCCCACTGACGCCACACGTCAATATTTTTGTGCTTGTGTCTCCCCCATAACTGACATTTGAAACTTAAGTTGACCTTCAAAGTTTGAGATGTCGTTTGGCTCAGTTTTGTATCGACGCTGTTCCTGACGTCATCCCAAAGTTTCTCAGGACTTAAAGCTCTGTTTCTGCCGGCATGATTACAAGAAGGTTGTTACATGATTCTTTCACTAATTCATAGTACGGTCATTTTTATACTATATATCGAGATAAGTATCCAATACCAGAGGACGTAATTGCCACCAAAGGTCCCCCGACAAACCGATCCAGTTATGTCATCAACCCCACCAAGTGCTCAGGGCAAAATGTTTCCAGCGTATTTTATCTATTTTTCTTTTGTCTTTACGTTTACACTGACTATGGATTTTTTTTTTTTGTACTTTCTGTAAGTTAAAGGAAAAAAAAAAACACCCCCCCCCCAAAAAAAAAAAAAAAAACCCCTAAAATGGACTTTGTAAATAAAATCTTAACATTTTGCTTTTTGCTGTCTCATATCTGCATTGATTTCCTGGACCTTGGTCACCCCCTCCGAGGAGTTTATCACAAGAAGTGCACAAATAAAGTGGGTTGTTCCTTTTATTGTTGTGGTTTGTGGTGAAAAGCGAGCGAGTTTGCTTGTCACCGCGTCGCGCTCGCGTCGTTGGTCTGTCTGACTTCCTGTTCCAGCTCGGCGATCCTCACCTGTCGGGTGGCAAGGAGTCGCACGTCAGCGGGCAGCTCAGCCGACGTCATAAAGATGGACGCCGGCGACCGAGTATACTGACGTCTTTCTGGTCAAGTATTTCGCGGAGACCTCTGATCTCTTCTTGCTGTTTGTAGAATACTTCACGGAGCTGTTGGGGGGGGCTCAAATTCAAAACTGTTTATCCACTTGGAGGGGTGGGGCAAATAAACTATGATATGCTTCTGATCATATGCCGGGTTTTTCCTCGGCTCAAATTTAGCAACGATTCTGGTCATCAGCACGCGTACATTTTGCATGTAGTGTCAATTTAGTTTATCGTAACGCGCTCGTCGGCATCTCGCCGTACGCGCGTAAAAGCTGCTTTTTTGTGAAAATTCAGCAAAGTTCAAAGCGCAAAAATATGTGATTATTTTCTGGGGAAAAATCCAATTTGCTTGGCTCCCAAAAAATATTTTGAAGATCCATGAATCCATTTGCAGCTGGAGATTTTTATTGGATGCAAACTGATAGTCCCGGCCCCTTTACCTCATCCTCTGTGGTGGGCGGGGGTCTCTCCACAGGTTCACAGCAGTGGGGGGTGACGTCATACGTCCACAGCTGTGACTCATCTGACTGCCAGGCGGAAGGCGCGCGTCTGTCGTATTTGGCGTTCTGGTAAGCCAACTGTTCGTCTAGGAAGTTCTAGTTAACAATAACAAACAAAAAAACTGGTTTTGTTTGGGTAGTGTATTTGTCTACAATGTCGATGTTCTCGTGGGTTGTACAGAGCCGCTTTTTTTTACGTACATTTTCCCTGTGGCCCGGGGTCGAGAGGCACGCTGCTTTTGTGGTCGACCCCTTCGGGTAGCAGCTGTTCTCAGTCTGGCTTTCTTGGTAGGGGTTGACCACCCGAGTCCCAGGATGTAGAGACATCAAGACTGGGCCTGCTGGAGCCACAGGAGGGGGTTACTGCTGAGTCAATGTGGCAAAACCACTTTTCCTTGGTCAAGACTCAAATGGATCACTGACCTCTGTCGATCCCCGCCAGCCACTCTTGAGCCGTCACGGCGGCCCGGTTTCCCGCTGTCATTGGATACAGATCCTCGTGGAATGTTGCCGACTGACCGAGCAGACACAACATTCGGTGGTTTCTCCAGTTGCAACCGAGCCCGTGAATTGGACCAACCTCCTTGCGCGGCACAATCATGGACAGCGGCTCCACCAGGCCTTTGACGGCGATCAGGCGATAGAATCGGAAAATCTCGCAGATGTTGACGTCCAGACCACGCTTTGGCATCACCGCTGTGCTGACACGGAGCTCGTGTTAGTGTTGCACAGTTATGGATCATCAGCCCTTTCCAAACACTTCCTGTGTGAGGCCGTTCCAGCGTACGCCTAACGTTTCTGATGTTTTTCCACCATTGATGATTGATTTGGTGAGCCAATTGATATAAGTCTTGGCGAGTGTTGGGCCGTATCTCACCGAGTCCTTTGTGAGGCAACGGGGACTTAAACTCGGTCAGGAAGCTGATGTAAGGTTTCTCCGAACTCAGCTCGTAGTATCTGATGTTCCCATCGCCCTGCAGCACACCAACTTCAGCTGACATTCGAGTATTGCTCTGCAATGGTGATGAAAAGCCAGAGCAGCATTGTGAGGCCTGAATTGACTGAAATGGATGCGCTGACCTTCCCAGCCAGGTAAAGCATGTCAGTGTCTGGATCAAAGAACGGGAAGAGAACTCCTGCAGAACCGTCCAGGTCTTCTTCGTGCAGAGGCTCCGACAAGTCATCCTGCTCTCAATAAAAGACACGAGATGCAGCTGTGTCCTTCCTGTATTTTAGTACACTCGTACGCTGTTCGTGCCCAGTCAAGGATATTCAGCTTGTGCGTGAAGAGCTTCAGGATCAATCAAAAATGAAGTGTCCTTTACAGGAGACCTTCATTTGACTGTGCATTCTCTAAACTTTTCAACGTACTTGTCCAGCTGTTCAGTGCTGAGGCACTTTTGTCATAACTTGCTATTCCCTGAAACAAAACTGAAGTTACCGGGTCCCAGAGGACGATCTGCCTGTGGTTCCAGGGCGAACACCCGGTGCTCAGCAGCATCTTCAAACCTCCGACGTACACGACCTTGTTGGCCCTGTGGTAGTCGTTGCAGGACACCTGCGACGCCGGCACATGAGGTCACGTCTTTTCTCAAGTGTCAACACAAAAACACACCTGGAGAATCCTTCCTGTGCGGGGATCCAGTACTCGAACACGCCTGTCCTTGGACGCGACTGCCAGACGGTTTCCTTCCCGGTTAAAGCTGACAGACAGCAGCAACATCTCTGATGGGAAGCGGTGGTGGACGGGCGCCATGACCACACGGATCGGGCACCTGAGCACCGCCCCGTCCTGGGAGACATCCCAGAGGAGGACCTGGAGCCGAGACAGAAGATTTCTTTTGGAATGATTTCCAAGACCGCTATATTAATTTGGGACCTAACCTTGTAGTCGTAGGCCGAGCTCAGAAGTAGGTTCTCAGCAGTCGGATGCCACTCGATGAGCCCTACCCTCCTGGAGTGTCCAATCAGAGTCTTCCTGGCCTGGGTGAGGTTTCGTTCCACACCACGGAGCGGAATGTCCCAAATCTTTACCTGTATAGTCACAGGTTCAGCTCGGAGCACCAGTAGAACCAGAATGGAAGAGAGAGAGTGATGTGTAAACACCGTGCAGTCCTCAGAACACGAGGCGATGCAGCTGTCGTCGAACGGGTTCCACTTGATGTCAACAACCTGAGCCTTGTGTCCGCACACCCTCGGATGCTGAGAGTCCACTCTGCCTGTCTGCAGGGCGGAAAGTCAAACATCTCCTTTTGTCAGCCTCGTCGTGATGGTGATGCACCTACATGATGGATTGGCAGCACCAGGAAGGACCCGCCACCGCCGCACTCTGTCACCATGGCGATGAAACAAGGGTTGACGGAGCAGTACTGGTTGTCGTGGACGCCGCGTGTGATGGGAATGCCGTCGTAGCTGCGCTCCCTGCTGGAGGCTTTCCCGAAGACTTGGCGGAACTTGGAGCAGTGGAAGGACGAGCGCCACGACATCTGCAGAAGACAAGCGGGGAGGTGTGCGTCTGTCTGTGTTCAGCTCTACGTTTTTTGAGGTCAAGGCTGCCGCCTGCTCGCCGTGGTGGTCAATCAAAGCCTGCTTAAGGTCGGCCCGGCTTCAAGCTCGGACTGCCGCGGTGTGCGCGCGCTGAAGTCGATGTGCTGCATGATCAGGTCAAATCAATAATGCAAACATGTCAGGATTCGGTTTAATATTCTCATCAATAAATCAATACACACAAAGTGACAAATTGGTTATCCCCAACAGATCACTTCTTGTTAAATATTAATTGTGACATTTCAACTTCCCATTTAGCAGGTGGGGGAGGAACGCAAGAAAAGGAGACGCAGTGGCAAACACATCTGTGAAAGCGTCACTTGCCGCGACAACCCTAACCCTGAAATGATACGCTATTTTATTTTTTTCACAGAAACCCTCAAATTGATCCATTTAGTTGCCAAACACAGCTTGAGAACTATTTCTTAAAATTCCCGCTGGATGTATCTTGTCGATGGGCAAATGAAAGGGAAAGTTGGCTGGCAAACACGCGCGCTAGCAGGACAGGTCATGTTATGACAAGTGGCCAAAATCGAGTAAGGATTTGGCGGCCAGTTAACGTGGTTCTCTTCGTACGATGTTAGGTTGAATTAGGAAATGTTTCAACACGTATGGTACAGTACTGGCCATCAAATCAAATTTCTCTAATTATTGGGAACGTAACACCCCAAACAACGACACAGCGACCACGGGAGTGCCCAGAAGTGCACAAGTCAACTTTGGATGGTTTGGGAATTTGGAATGTGAAAATGGAAGTATACCGCCCCGTATGGCCGCACATATTGTACATGTCAGAAACAACAACTGACTCAAACCGGAATGACCACGTGACAAAGCTACAGGTGAGCCTAGCACAAAGACGAAAAATGAGGGAATTAGCCTGTGACTTATTGATCATCAGCATCTGTTGGTCTTGGTGATATGTTATTGATTACAGCGGTATAACTGCTCCAAAATTCATGTTCTCTTACCTCTGGCACAGTCCACCTTGTGCGGACACGAAAACCCCGGAAAGTTCTGCGTCCTGCCGACTGTTTGACAGGCGCGTGGCCTCTCCTCCCGATCTCTGACGTCCTGCCTCCCCACGCACACGAGCCGAGGGGTTTTATGCACGGCTGGCCGGGCACAAACGCGCCGCAACATACGACACCGCCGCCAGACGCGCTGGGGTCGACTGTCGATGACAACTTCAGCCTCCGCTGCTGCACGAAGGTGATAGCTGCGCTTAACGTGAATCTTTTTTTTTTTTTTTTTTTTTTTTTCTGACTCTGCCTCCCCACAACGATCATAACAATCTCTCTTTTAAAACCATTTACTGTCACGGAAAAGAAAAGTTTCAGTGCTTTCCAATCTTTATTGAACCAACTGTCACAGCACGAAACCAAACAAAAGTGTTTTCGAAAACCCCTCAACTGATGTCATCTTGTTTGACTCAAATTTATTCAAGTGTGAAATCTGGGCCTGTTTCCTAAAACACAAAGCTGTTTTTGTATGACAAGCAAAGGGGAGATCAGTTGTACCTTCCGCCATCTAGTGGAAAAGCATTTAAATGTTGTTCACTAAAGGTCACCGGCATGGACAGATGAATGAAAAGGTTCGTCACATCTCAGTCCAAATAGGAAGCAGAAGAGGAGGAGGAGGAGGAATTTTCTGGAGAAGCGGAAAGGACCTTTAGCTGCAATGGCTTATTCAGGTCTTTTTCAGCTAACGGGTCGCTGGAACCAGCTGGAGAGAGAGCATCAACCACGCAGTTATTTCCACGCAAATCACTTAAGAATTCAGGGCCTCACAAGGGTTGTTGTCAGCTTTGTCACGCTCCTCTTGAGTGGTGTCCGATGGATCAGTCTTCTCCGATGTGTTATCAAGGGTGGCCAGGTTGGAGTCTCCGATGTTGGAAATCTTCCGGTGGTTTACGGGCACCTGTTCTTGCGGTGCTACAAAAGCCGGCTACAGTCAGAATTCTATCACACCTCAGTCTGAGTTGAAAAGAACACAAACAGTACCTTGCTCCTCTGGTTGTGGTACCGTGCCGTTAGCCACTGGAATTTCTTGGCCTTCTGGGGTCAAAGCATTTGTCAGCATGTGCATCGGCAGCCAGTTAACAGTGGCAGCAGGGCTGTGTAAAAAGGGGTTTTTAAGACCACACCTCGGTCATCCAGGGAGAGGACCTCAAAGTTTCCTGCAGGCCCGCTCTCATGATTCCCAGGAGCCCGACGTTGGAGGTCAAACGAGTACATCTGCAGAGAACATTAAACAACGAGAAGCTCGCCGATCTCTCCTCGCAGTTGGGGCAGCACAACAAAGTGCCGCTCTCACCTGGGACGTCCTCCTCAGTAGGTAGAGGATGACGAGAAGCACCATGATCACCACGGCGAGCAGCACCAGGAGGGCGTAACCTAAACAGCAAGGGCGGCATCTTGTCTCGGGTCCAAAGAGAACATCTTCAACATCACACCGTTCTTACCCCAGGAATGATGGGCCTCCACGGCGGATGCTGAAAGAGACAACCCTTGTCAGTCACACCTTCCATGTGTTCTTGGTCCCGGTGAATGCCTTCGCGACTTTACCCGTCTCCGATGCCGAAACCGCGATGACGTCCTGCGCTGGCGTCGTGGGAATCCGCTCACCGGGATCATGGACTTTGTTGCTCAGTGTTGTGGTCTGTCCTTCGGTCCTGCCTCTGTGTGCCTATTAACTACCATTTCTGTGACAACAAGCTTGAAGCAGTACTTTTTTAAACAGGTCTTACTGAATTTGCTATTAATCGTCAAAGAATATCAAACTCTAATACAGTACGTTGTGGATTACAGTGAATCTTTTCGAATAAAACCGTATTTGAATGTATTTGATGGTATTTATTAGATTGTACAAAAACGTTTGCTAGGCCCTGGCTTCGAAGAAGAATGAAGTCGGAGATCAGCGGCACCGTTGCATTTGGCGGCAAAGCAGTTTCCTTTGGTGATGTCCAGTCCTGATGATACAGCGTCGACGGGGTTGACGTGTTGCTGGTGGGGGTCCCGAATGTGGTGAGAGCATCTGGAGGAAACGTGGAGGAGGAAATGTCGACTGGGAGGAAGACAAATATTTCAAATCCTTTTTGTCAGTACCTGATGAGCGGTTCCTCGACGTTGCCGTTTGGTTTTGTCCACAGCATATGGAACATGACGCTAAAACTAGAAAGATCGGAGTAGATGTGAGGCCCGGTGCATCTCGAGACTTCGTTTATTGGACTTTCCGTGGGAAGGGTCCGTACGATCTAACAAATGAGATCTGCAGCTGCACCCACCGAGGAAGAAAAGTCGAGGGCTCATCTTTGTCGCGGTTGACCCAAGGTGTCGGCGCAGCTTCACACCACAGGTCAGATGCAACCTTGTCAGAAAGCTCCTCTGCCGGTTGAATATACTTTTTTCATAACACGAGGCTTGCAGCGCGCCGTTGCCTTCGCCTCCCCGGAAGTGAGCCACGAACCACAGGGTGAGCAAACGCTGCAAAGACAGGATGCAGTCGCTCGCTTTGCTCACTTAGCACAAGAGCATTTCCTTTAGTCTAAAATGAGAGCTTGAAATCAGTCCAACCCAATTTTATTCACATATCACCATGGGCGGATTTACCTGTCAAGCTACGTCCCCCCCATCCCTATCCCATCCCGGGATACGCAAGCACCAAACCTATCCAAGGAGGACCAGAGAATAAACTTGACGCCACAAAGGTAGAGGTATGCCTCTTTCGTCCATATCATTTTAATTTACAACATGAATTGTGATTTACAGAAAAAAAAGGTACAAAGAAAATAAGGGTCAGTTTTGCTAGAGCATCCAAAAATTCAAGGGATTCCAGGACATAGAAACACACAAACAGATTTCTTTCAATTCTACTCCTCCGTGTTCCAGTCTGCAGCGATGCTCTGTTCCAAGGCGATGGCGGCCAACTCCTTAAGGAATTCGGCATAGAGGACAACGGCAAAAATTCTGCTCTTATCTTGGGGCGGGATGGCTGGACAGGGCGGCAGGAGACCGAGGTGGGGTACCGCTAGAGAGTTCCTCATGGAGCCGTTGGGGAGTGGACGTTCAGGATCTTCGCTTCCCCGAGACGGAAGGCTTTCTGGAACACACCCACGTGAGCTGGGCCTCAATGCGTGTCATCACGTCATACAGGCCCAGCACAGTATTCTTTTGTTTCGACCCGTGCCCAATATAGGAAGAAGACCGACTAACCTCTGAGCTTGCTGTCCTGGTCTTTTGCCAGCAAGAACCTCCACGCCTGTGTGACCAAGGCAGGGTACTCTGGCCGGCCTCGTATGTAGCGCTCGATTTGGCCATGAAGTGACATCAGCACCTAGGCATAAGTACGCACATCGTCCGGATAGAGACTCCTGAAGACGTTAAGTGGCTCTTAAACTAGACTGTGGGGACCCCCTGGCTTCCGCCAGACCTTAATTTGGGAATCCATGTTTGGTACTACGTAGTGAATTGAACAAAATTGAATTGAAGTTCCTTTCTATCAAACAAGGGCGCGAAAACAGCAGTCCCTTGAAATGCAATTCTGTTCTGTGACGCTACCTGGTACAGTGTACGCACACCAGGCTGCCGGTGTGTCTGTGTACTGAGCAGGAACGCTCTCAGCAGAGGTTGCGGGTACGACGCCATCTGAGCCAGGATGCCAGTCACGAGCAGGTTGACGGCGATGGAGTTGTCCAGAAGATTCTCCAGCCGGGATAGCAGGACGCTGATGAAGGGTCCTGTGGCATCATGGGTAAAAGGTTAGTGTGAGCAACTGTGAGATTTGACGAGTCTTAAGTGGAAAGGTCGACTAACCCACCTGTAAACGGAACACCGTGCCTTTCCCCATCTTCCTCCTCCTCCTCCTCGTCCATCCTCTCCTCTTCCGTTTCTTCTCTCTCACCACAATCCTCCTCTGCTAGTCTTTGCTTCAGCTTCTGAACGCGCCTCCTAAAGTTGGAGACGTCGTCTGGGATGTTTTCACACTCCGGCTCGGCCCCCAGAGCGTGCATCAGCTCGTAGTACTGGGACAGAAAGTCGTCGTCGTTCTGCTGGACTCTGTTGTCAAGCAGATTGGAGTCTGTGTTTGTCACCAATGGATGGCCGTTGAAGACAATGTGATTTGGTAGGTGCGGTTCGGAGTCCGCATTACAAACGGCAGTAATTGCGTCGGTGAGGTCCTCGCATCTCTTCCTCGACTGGCTTCTGTAGTCCTCAGTCCTCTTATCCTCCTTTCCGCCGTCCTCGCTCATCCTCCGTGAGGACATGATGCAGTTAACCGTTTCATGTACCGTCCTTCCCAATGTCGCAGAGGGGACGCCACCTCCACGCCCTCGTCCTTTTGGAGCCATCCTTCTTTCCAAAATGGCAGCCTTGGCGTCTTTTTGCGCGACAAGGTTGTAGACCAAAATGTCATCCTCAAATTCACCCTCCTCCACGTAGGCGCCACGCACCAGCTTGATGGCGTTGCGTCGCATCTCTTGGATGTGGCGCGGTGGTAAAGGTGCGACAGAGCTGCCACCCAACGATGACTGATCCTCGTCCACAAAAAGGTCATCCCACTCTAGCTCCAGAGCAGAGCCGGCTCTTCCTGCCTGGTTACTCTTGGAGACGACATCCACAGATGACGAGGCCAAGGAAGCGGCAGCAGAGTTGCTCTTTAGTCCCTGTTCAATGTCTTCCTCGACGGTGTCATCTCCTATGCCAGATCGGTCCGGGGCCGGCGGCGGATTGTGACCGTCGTAAGGGGCCGACCACCGCTGACATGCACTGAGGGGAAAGACAAAAATCTGCAAATTGGTGAAGTTGTGAATGCCCAACCACAAATATACCGGAGTCAACTGTTCAGATGTTTCACACGGACTGGCTATCGACCTGTTAGAGGCAGCGATGGCCTGTCGGGCGTCTGAGAGGTAGTGGAGGTAGTTGACTTCCATCAGGAAGTCTGAGCCTCGCCAGTAACCGACGCTGTCATCTTCCAACACATCTGACCACCACAGTGCACAATTTGAAGTGTGTGATGGGGTTCATGGTACCCCCACCAAATAGCAACCTTCACCTGCTCCTTTGGGCCAGCGAATGTGCTCCGAGGGAGCGTTTGTGTTCGGCAGTTGGACGGGGGACCAGGAGGGCAGGAGGAGCAGGAAGGAGGCGGCGCTGGAGGAGCACCAGGCCTTGTGCGTTAAGGAGGAGCGCCTCTTCCTGCTCAGGTGGCCGCGAGCAATCAAGAACCTGAGGACACGCACGCGACACTCATCTAAACAAATGAGCCAAGTTATTACAACTTTTAGTCCTGGAAAATATCACTTGAGTCTCCAAAAAAGGGACCACAGTAGTTCTGGCCCAGAAGGATCCCTTGAGGCACTTAAAGACTTTTGCCATCACAAACTGGACCATGTTCAAACAAGGTGGGTCAAGGTTAGGGGACACTGAGGGACTAGGGACTCTCGGGGACCGTGCTTTTTCTGGTCCCTCACCTAGGAACTGTTTGCCATGGTTGACTCTGCCAGAGGCGTGGAGACCCAGACAACTTAGCTCCGAGGATCATTGGGACACAAACGCCTCCATCACGATAAGGCGACGGCTCAAGGTAGGGGAACTACCGACGAGAAAATTCAAAGTTTTGTATTTCCTGACATTTTCAATCATTTCAATTCCACAAGTTGCTGTATTGTCCACTTTTCATTTTGTACATGTAGTCATAAAAAGATTTAAAATAATCATATTGCACTGCGGGAAAACATTAGGAAAACCATGATTAAACTGATGGATATTGTTCCGCTCCTTGTGGTGTGCACATCTTGGCCACGTGGGGGCAGTACAACTACAGCTGCAGCTTTACCGGACATCTCCATCAGGCTGACCTGAAGACGAGTTGCAGCATGACGTCCTCGCAGAAGAGACCGATGAGTGTCCTGAACAGTGCCAGCGACACTGTGCCCAGCTGAGGAGCACCAAGACCAGGTTATCGATCCGGATCCGCTTTCGGCGGCGGGGTTGGGCCGCGTTACCTGGAAGGGTGTGTTGATTCTGCTGACCAGCGTGTCCAGGATGTGCACATTGTCGTGGGTGTGCAGCAGGATGAAGGACAGGAAGGTCTGCAGGAGCGCTGGTTCACAGATGGTGCGCAGGAACAGGTCCAAGTAGGCTGTGGTCGTCATGACCTCCTCCACTGTCAGCTGTTATATAAATTTGCGCACAGACATTTTGCAGTAATCCAGCACTAATCGTGGAGAAAAGGGACTTGTGCCCAGCAACAGTAGCAAAAACACAAGCTCAGGCAATGTCTCAAACCGCAGGGATGTTTTATGTACCTTATGGAGGGCAGGAGCCAACACGGGCACCAAGAAGCCATTGTGGATGTAACTCAGCAGCTGGCAGCGAATGGATGGATGAGTCACCTGTGAAAAGTACGAAATTATGTAGAGAAAACTGCTGTTGTCGTTTTAAGACGACAAAAGATTGCATTACGCTGGTGACGGCGCTGCAGAATTCGAGCGAATGCACAAAGTGAACAAGAGCAGGAACCTGTTGAAACAGAAGAACCTCGGCGTCATTTGCTCGCCTCCCTCGGAGCGGCGTGCGATTGTCACGGTTACCTGTTGCCAGTCCGGCCGGTCCAGACAGTGCCAGTCTTCGCTGTAAACCTGCAACCTGGCCGGCAGAGAGGAGTAGAGGCCGGAAAGACCCGTGGCCAGAACCTGTTCCCGGCACACAGCTTGATAGTTAATACTGTCGCTGGTAAATCACGAGCTCAGCAAATCGCTCAATAGATTATCGATTTTGCTGCATGCGATGGCTCCCCAAAATGGGGAGGGGGGGCTGAATCTGTCCCGGGGCCTAAAGTTTGAGGTATGTGCCTAAATGTGAAGATGGGACAAAACACAAAAACAAACACATGGAGTGACATTCCAGGCTGGATTATGCAGGAAAGAAACTATTCCTTATCTTGGGGTAAGGGGTGGAGCCACAGGTAAAAGCAAAAAAAAAAAAAAAAAAAAAAAAAAACCCCAACAACAACCTCTAAACAAGGACAGGATGAGCAAAATGGTGCTCCAGTCACACGCAGATTTACTAATCCCGCCCTGGACTGCCGGCCAGTCTCGTGCTGATTTACTAATCCGTTCTCTACAAGAAGATTGAGGTCAGAGTAGTCACATGGCATCAAAATCTGAAGGTGACGTGCCACGTTAGCCGTGCATTCCTTTTTTTAGTGGCTAACAATTCCTTCCAAAATCTCGATATTGTTCTCAGGAGTCACCTGGCCCCTGGAGTCAAAGGTCATTCCCTCTCCTAAACCACCATGCCGAGGACTATGTACCGTACGTACTTCATTGAAAACCAACTAAAATCCCTGCATGCTGATGCCGGTTGCCTTACGAAGGACTTGACTTGTAGCAATTCGGCGAGTCTTCAAGCACAACGCCAAGTGGATCAAAACCAAAAAAGTTGCTCCAAAAATGTCTGTAAAGTACAGTCCTACTGAGTTCTGGAGAAGGTAATAAGGTGAATGATTCCGTCCTGATGTAGGCCAAGTGGCCAACGCTTTGCCGTAAATTAACGTCGGCCGTTTTTTTTTTCGTGGGATGGCTCCTGGTGATTGATGCACGGCGCCCCCAGGTGGCATGGAGGCCCCTCACAGTTGTGTTTGCAGAAAAACTCACCGGGCAGAAGTACGTGTTCTGCGCAATGTGCTGGGCCACACGAGGATCGGACGCAGAAAGCGACATGATGAGGAGAAGAGATTCTCGGGCCTGCTGACCGACCGGACCTTGTCTGAGGGGGTTGAGGACGACCTTCAGCGTGCGGTAGGGGAAACGATTTTCACTGTGCGCTCAAGAACCTGTGCGTGTACGGGATAAGCAGGGAGAAGAGAAGGAAGTTGGCAGCACCCTGGTCCTGGCTGCTGTGGAAGAACAGTTCCAGCACCGAGGGGTCCTTCACCAGAGCTACGCACAGCTGGTTCAACAGGAGGACCAGTTCTGCTTCCACGCGACTGCCGGCGTCTTAAAGAGGGAAAAAAAAAAAAAAAAAAAAAAAAAACAACAACAAAAAATGCCCAAGGGGGTCACTTCTACCAGGACCGAGAATCTTACCTGTGCTGGCCCCGCCACAGGAGGCTAGCAGCGTCATGAGCGGTCGCAGCAGGGGCTTGTGGTGCAGGAGCGGCTGGTGGGCCCGGGTCAGGAGCATCTGGTACATCCTGAGTTGCTCCACTTTCATG
The DNA here is from genome assembly GCF_019802595.1 of Syngnathoides biaculeatus. Lineage (NCBI taxonomy): Eukaryota > Metazoa > Chordata > Actinopteri > Syngnathiformes > Syngnathidae > Syngnathoides > Syngnathoides biaculeatus. The sequence goes on from NC_084660.1 coordinate 3,364,106, forward strand.
TCCTCTGTGAACTGTCTCCTCAAGCTCCACAGGAACAGGCGCTCCATCACACCCTCCAGAACCACAAACTCCAAAATCGGACCCATTGCTCCTCCTGAGGATTGAGGTGTGGTTGAATGCCAATCCAGGGTTGACCCCTCCTCTCGCCGTAAGTCAAACAGTTCCTCGCAGAAAGATAAATTCTTTTGGCTCTCACCTTGACCCGCCTCCTCCTCCATGAGCAGGAACAGCATGTGTTCTACGTAGTTCTGGACGGCGCTGGCCTCGTCGGGCGGGATGGAGCCGGGTCGGGCGCCGCCGTGGCCGGAGAGGAAACTCCGGGCGCTTGCGCTTCCGCGACTCGGCTCATGTTTCTCTAGGATCTTCACCACCTGAAGGCCCAGGAGAGCCGATGAGCGACATGAGCCGTCACGCGATGCCGATGGCGTTTGGCGGACCGCGCCCACCTGGGTCCAGTGATTCTTAAACACGATCATGCACGTCTCGGGGTCCACCCCTCGCAGGGTCAGTGACTTCTTGCCCTTGCCGCCGGCCACGGCTGACGCCATCATCCTGACTTGCGGTCCGACAGCGGGGTCATGTTCCGGGGTCGGCACGGGGATCCGGCCATCGCTGCCAGCCCGGCCAGGATCCTGCGCCGGACACTCGGAGTGTGTATTTCCCTTTACCTGCAGTGGTGCTCTGAGGTAAGAGTTGAATTTCTTCCGTGATTTCACTCTCGTCATCATTCAGAACACTTAAATCTCATTTTTTGACGGTTACTTAGCCCTACTTTGTTGAAGTTTATTATTTATGATAAATTTATTTTATTTTTTTTTTTTTTTTTTAGGCTGCGGCTTCTGGTTTACTCCTTGCCCACTTGGGGGCAGCATAATCCAGGTAGTAACCAGGTTTTGCAGCTGACAGCTACAGCAGACTACAGATCTTCAGGAACTCTGCGTGGCTTTTCTCCGGGTGGGCACTCCGGTTTCCTCCCACATTCCAAAAACATTAATCGGAGGCTCTAAATCGCAGCGTCGGCGTGATTTGTGGGTGCGACCGTTGTGCGGCTCGGTGTGCCCCGCGATTGTCTGGCGACCAGTTCAGGGTGTACCCCCGCCTCCACCCCGATCCATTAGCCTATCTGTGGCGTTTCTCGTGCGTTCTGACCAAAAGGCAAAGTTATGTAGTCGTGTTAAATATACTTTGAAATCTTTGTGTTTTTGTTCAGATTAACTCAACTTTTATCTGGCACCAATCAATCCTTTTTTGTTGTATTTCAAAAAGTTTCTGAAAGATCACTCGCATCTCAAGGCACCACTGGAGTTCATCGTTACAAAAAAAAAAAATAATAACTCATACCACCTCTTTACTAAATAATCCGTAACAGGGACAGGACAAGAGATTTTGTCAGGAGCCACACGTAAACAGGAAAACGGGAACGAGACCCACCCTGGGTGTTCCGGGACATTCCGTGAATTCCAAATCCTTACAACCACCTCCGGCACGGCTCACTTTTCTTCGGCGTTCCTCGGAAATCACAATGTCCCGCCGCTTTTTTTTTTTTTTAACCGAACGGCGGCTCGCGTGGTCAATAAAAGCCGCTTCCGATTCTGACTCAAGGCCGCCTCGGCCCTCGTAAATTACAGAAGCCCGAACGCGGCAAGGAGATTAATCTCAAACGGGACGGCGATGTTTAATCCCAAACGGCCTGCTGCTGCCCCCGTTAAACTGTCGCATAGACAACGACACGCCTTCACACAACAAAAATGGAGGCTTTCCCATTTTTTTTTTTTTTTTTTTTTTTTTTGCAGAGCTGTTCATTTCAATGACTTGAACTGATGACAAATGGACACGACCGAGTTCTACAAACACGTGGCCCTCCACACACATGCAAAAAGTGCCGATTTTGCACGTTTTTGAGTATAGTATATTTCTCAAAGATGAACCAAAAGAAATGTATACATTTTGCAGCATCATTTTGACAAGATTTGTGCTATATTGCTGACAATTGCCTATGTAGGGACAACCTATCTACAAAATCTAGTTTGTAATTTATTATTTGTTGTTTACCTTGGCAGTTGTGATTTCGCTCTGGAGGGACGCCCCAAGTCCTTTCCGAACTCCGCTGCGCTCCTGAGGGCTTTAAGCGTCCCAGCTGTCAATCACTGGTAGGTAAATGCATGGCCACGCCCACTGACTTCGGCAAGCCGCGCCCCCAAGGAGCCAGTCGCGTTCTCTCTTTATATTTTTTTTTTAACATTTTCATTTGTTTTAAGTATTAAATGCAAAACGCTTTTTTAAAACTACAAGTCCTGTTTGTTTTTCGTTTTTTTTTTTTTTTTTTTTTAAGCTTGATGCGACGTCATCAGGGGGGGCCGGACGATAAACTCTCGCGAGCTGGGAAGCGGGCGCAAAGTTTGCGGCGTCGAGTCAACAAGTTGGTTCGGTTGAAGGGAGGCCCTCCGAAGCCGTCTTTCGTTGGCGAGCTCGACTTCGGGGCAGGTTTTCCGAAATTCGGGCAGACATGGCCGAGGCTCGGCCCGAGGAGGACGACGAGAGTTTGAGGAGGGACGCCCGGGAACAAGTCGTGCGACGGCAGTCCAGCGGGAGCGAAGGTAAAAAAAAAAAAAAAAAAAAAAAAAAAAACAACAACAACAAGACGACGACGGTTCTTTTGGGTCGGCTCAATTTTTTGGGGGTCCAAGACCTTTTTAGGTCAACGAAGTTGCAAATTTTTCCAGGGAACGTTTTGGAAGAAACACACGTTCACAAATATTCTCAGGATGAGAAGTCCGAACCTTTTTAGAAGAATAAAGTTTATTTTGTTTTTGTTTGTTTTGCTAAGAGGAAGTCGCAATTTTATGATGCTGCAAAAAGATTAAAGACCCTGTCAAGTGAGTCCAGAGATTTAATTGTAAATACACGAGCCATGTTTGAAGGTGAATGATGAACATGTGCAGTACTCAATTTTCCCACAATTTCAGTTCAGATTTTTTCATTTTTATTTTTTAAATTACAATGTTGTCCTTCGATGGGCTGAGGCTTCCGGCACGGGTCTCCGTTGGCATCAGCGGTCATCCACTGCAATTGGGACTTATGGTTTGCTAGCAAGTCTGCCGGCGTGCTCCTTTAGAGCGCCTCGTCGTTGGCTGTGAGTGCGCTAACCTTGTCTCGTACGAAACAAAAAAAGGATAGCGAGGAGGATGGAAAAATATCAAGAAAAATAACAACTAGATCAGCGTCAGCGAGTGGTTATAGCTGCGCGACTGCCGGCGCGAGCAATGATTTTTTTTGCGGGTCATAGCAGAATCTTTGGTGGGCGAGTGGGATGTGGTTTTAGCGAAGTTTACAGCAGACAGAATAGAGGAGTGTTTTTTTTGTTTGTTTGTTTGTTTTTTTTTGCCCAATTCTGAAAAATCATTCAAATTCAGCACGGTTGTTAACGGCACCCTTCTGTGGTGTGTCCACTTTGAAATAAGTCAAATTGTTTTTGGGAAATGTCAAACATACGGCGTTATTCATGGAAAAGATTCCTTTCTTCCAAATAAATCATTATTACTATATTGTCAAAAAGACACGCTTTTTTTGTTTTACTAATCAATGGTACGAGGTGTGTTGGATGATAATAGATAATTTTGACTGAGCAGATGATTAACCACCGAGCGAGTACAGACGAGTGTCACCCCCCCCCCCCCCGCTTCTTGTGTCAACACGTGCTTGTGCCACCGTCTGGGGTCAAAGGTCGTCTGGGGCAGGCCTGAGAAAAGCCAAGCTGCTCTTGATTGATGAGATGGTTTTCTGACCAGGTAACCCCACCCCCCCCCCCACCCCGGAATTCTTGATGTCCATGCAGTGTTGGGCTGCGTATTTTGTAGTGGGTGGGGGGGGGGTTAGTAACCATCACGTGGGATTCAATTAGGAGGAGTTAGGGTCTTCGGTGAAAGCCGTGACCGAGAGGGGTTGCGCTACTGCTGTGTTAGCTTCGGGGGCGGGGGCTCCAAACATCTGGAAGCGTTAAGAGCGGCGCCGTGACTTCAGCAGAAGCTGCTGCAGCCAATCGCGGCGCCGCTTCCCGGAGGGGAGAGCGGCAGAAAAGTCAGCAGTCCAAAGCAGGGAGGAGGCCGGCGAGAAAGTCCGTCTCCGTGTTTGCGGGGGTCAAATGTCGGCGGGAGACCTTCTGAGGACGATCGACGGCCGCCGATTGCCGATGACACGTTGACGTTGAGCGTTTTGTTTCTCGCGACAACGTCTGTCTCTCTGTGCGCCCCCCCCCCACCCCCCATCCCCCCACAGGTCGTGCTGCCAGGAGAAAGCCGGAGAACCGTCTCAGGTTGAAATGTTTTTGTGCTTTTTCCAGTTATTGTGTGCGTGTAACCCAGCATGCGCTTTGTCCTTCTTGCCTTCTAAAAACATTTTTGTGCTTCAAGTCCATCCCCACTCGACTATGTCTACCCCCTCCCCCCGCCCCCACACTTTTTCTCTGACACACACTTGAAAGTATTTGGGCTGTTGGCCTGTTGGCAGGGCAACCGGCCGGGGGCAGCGTCAGCATGTCTTTCTGGGGCTAACCTCGAAGCCGCTATCCTGCCCTAAGCAGAAAGCAAAAGCTCAGGCTCCATTCCGACATTCCGCAACACCTTGAAAACCGTTTGAGTGTTCAGCTAACCGTTTTTCCGTCTTATCTGTACAGCCAAGGCCCGCTTTGGTCCCTCAGAGAAGCCATCAAGAAATGTGAGAACACAAAAAATGCAAAAATGTTTTGAGGGGAAAGTCTTCCGGGCACATCCCAATACTTGTTATCCCTCAGCCACCAGCAGGTCCAGTTTTACTGACCTTCCACGGGACAGAGACAGAGAGAGAGACAGGAACGGGGAGGCCAGGTAAAGGAACCAAGTCGTTCTCGCCGCCGCTGCCAGGTGCGTTTTATCCATCCCGTTTTACTTCCTGTTTCAGGGGCCCCGTTGCCAGGCGACCGCAGATCACCATCTTGTCCGCCGAACCGCTTCCCTCACCTTGTTGGTTAGCCGGAACGCCTGGCGCGTTCCCGCCCCCTCCTCCTCCGGCCGCGCAAATCTGGGGACCCACCATCCCGCCGTCCGTACAGGTAGCGCCGCCCCCGCCGTCCCACGCCCCGCCGCGTGGCACTTGTACATTTTCCTCGCCGCCCCCAGCCTCCTCCGTCCTACGACGAGGTGATCCGGGAGAAGACGCAGGAGCAGGCTGCGCGCGCATCTTTGTCGGGTCCGTCAGGGTCTCATCCGGCTTTTAGAACCACCATTGCCACGCAAACAGACCCCGGATCCTCTTCTGGAGCGCCAGGTGAGAGCCCGGTCCTTTATAGCGATAGTTGAAATTCAAACTTTGATTCCATGACAATCACAGAACCCATTAAGCTCACAAGTCCGGAATCTGAGTTTGTGACGAGCCAACTGTCTAAAACTGTAGTCAAAACTATTCGGTTTTTCTCTTCAGTACTCAAACCGCAGCGGCAACCCATCGCCGACAGTAAAATCGGTTCCCAGTCGCCCCCGGCTCCCCGCAGCGGCCCCGCGCCCCTCCCCGACCCGCCGGATCGGCCCAGGGCCCGCCCCCGATCCAGGTCGACCGTGAACCGCGTCAGCGATGAAGTCAAAGTTCAGACTTTGGTGAAACTGCGAGAAGACGGCTTGGCTACGCTGGCCGCCCGCGCTCGCAGTGACGTCGGCAAACAGGACGGGAGCGGGGGGAAATACCTTCAGGAGCTTCTGGAGGCCTTCAGCTCCGACGCCTGGGGTGTCCCCGAGCAGCGGAGTGACGACAGTGAGCTCAGCCAATCGGACGAGGAGGACGAGAACGGGGACATGGCGGCCCTCAGGGCGAGGATCCAAGCCTTTGAGCAGCAGCAGCAGCAGCAACAGGTGGCGCTTGACGAGAGCCGTGGCGACCCGAGCACCGATGCAGTCGCCCAGAGACCCGGACCTCGGCCCCGCCCTCGTCTCCAAGGGCAACCTTCCAAAGGTCTTCCTCCCGCGATCGCTCCTAAACCCAAAAGCCTCCCAAAAGCATCCGCTGCGGACTCCACCGATAGCCCGGCTGAGGTCCTGAAGCCCAAACCGCTGCTGACCACAGAGCCCCTCCCGAATCACCCCCTCTCCGCCGCGCCTGTCCCGGCCCCCAGGGTCCCGCTGCAGAAACCCACCCATCCCCCAACGAGACCCCGACCTCGACCAAATCTCCGTCCAGACCACCAGTGGCCCCACGAACGAGCGTGGGCGCGCCACCGCCGCACGAGAAGGCGGCCGCGTCCGGACAAGTGACCCCGACGGGGCCCCCCAGGCCTTGCCCGGAGGTCAGCAGGGGGGCACAAGCACACATTCAGGATACTGTGAACCCCGCGGGTAAGTCTTGTTCTTTCCTCAAAGGGTTTTGGGCCTCGTATGTGACAAGGAGAAGCACGTCGGACTATTTTTAACCTCGTGATCTCATGATTTGACTTTCGAGATGTTTTTGTCTCGGTTCTTTTCTGTATATCCCCAAAACCTGGCAACAAATTGTCGGGGGTTTTGCAATGCAATCAGGTGCGTGCGTATTTCGCTGACACTTGACCCGCTAGCCTGAGTTTGGCCCGAAACGACATCCGTTCTCGGCCGCGTCACCCCGCCACACCCGCGCCGCACGAGAGAGACGCGTCACAGGAAATGACACGAAAGGAAAAACCTGTTTGCTGTCTACGCCTGCGGGGGGAAAGAAATCGCCTCATGCTGTCACCACTTCCGAACCGAGGAATCGCAAACGGGCTAACCTGCCCGACCTCTGGAGTTGCATCGCGGGTATTGTGCGCCGCCGCGGCACAATGCGGCCTTTCAGGGGCCAAATGCAAACGTGCGGCGACAGTGAGAGACTTGTTTGTAGTTGGCCGCTTCTGCTTCAAAATCGGCTGATTGTGTGCGCAGAAGAAGCCTTTGTGTGTGAACACGACCCCGAACTCTCTAAAGATGATTTTTTTTTTTTTTTTTTTGGTTTGCACGTCGTTGCCACAGGCCGACGCACAAAGTTTTCAAAATGAAGCCTCTTTACAGGTGTTGTTATCTTTTCAGGACCCTCTCTGGAAGCAAATCCAGCCCCTTCCAAGGCTCCTGCTCCCGGCCGCGCCAAGCCGCCATCCCCCGTCCTAAAAAAGGCCGACGCTACGACTGAGCCGCCCCTCCCCCCGAGGTACAGGCGCTGACGTGCTGCTTATCTCTCGTTGGTTGTCTCGGGCCCCCACTTTTTTTCCAGACCTCCGTTGATAAAGTGGTCCCGAAACAGGGGTCAGAGAGCCATAATTTTTCCGTTTTCCCAAAATGTTTGCGTAGCCCCCGCGCTAGACATGCGACGCTAACGCTAGCCTAGCCTAGCCTGCCAGCGCTAACCTTAGCTCCTCTCTGCAGGCCCTCAAGCGTGAAGGACCTCCCCCCCAGACCACCGGCGGTCAAATGCGTCCCCGCCCGACCGCCGCCGCCGGCGGCGGCGAGCCGGCCTCGGCCGCAGACGCACTTGGGCGGTCACAGAGCGTCGAAGAGAGGGCCCCCTCTGCCCCCTCGGCCTAAGCCCGGACATCCCCTCTTTCCCGTCCACTCGGTAAGGACAAAAAAGGTCGCCGAGAGGAGCGAGGAGGTCCGCCGCCGTCAAACTCTTGTGTCCCAGAAACAGGAAGTCCTCATCGTCCTGGAGGACCCGCCGCCGGAGCCTCTGCCGACCGCCGTTATGCCCCTTTGTGGCACGACGGACTGTCTTCTGGATCTGGACGTGCTGCTCCCGGAACCCGGCTTGGACTCCTGCTGGCAGGTTTGCTTGTTTTGTGCCTTCGTACGCCTGCCCGGCATTTCGCAGCTCTTCTTCTCCTAAAATGGACTTTTTGTGCGTGTCACATCAGCCGGCCACGCAGAAACACGCCGAGCCGCCTCCCGTCAGGTCCGACGCACCAATTTTTTTTTTTTCCCCTTCCCCTTCCTCCATTTGTCGTTCACTCGTTTGCGTCTCGTGCGCGTGTGCAGCCTCCGCCGCTACGTGGCCTTGTTTGACTTTGAGGGAGCGGACGACGACGAGCTCAGCTTCTCCCAGGGAGACGCAATCGACCTCCTGGAACCCGTCGACCAACAGTGGGGCCGTGGCCAAATTCACGGACGCGTGGGACTCTTCCCGCTGAGCTTTGCCCGACTCGCCGACGAAAGTCCCGGTGAGCTGCGCCGGCGATTTTTGGCTTTCCTGGATGTTGAATAATTCAAGCTTTTTGTTTTTTCTTCAGTCACTGTGACATCCTCAAAACAATCTGAGGTGAGTTTCAAACAATTCCTACAACTCTTTTTTTTTTTTTTTTTTACAATTTCTCTCAGAACGTCTTGCCCTTTCTGGACCAAAAAAGCTTTTAACGTCAACCCGTGTAGAATATTATGCGATATCAACTGTAACATTTTTACGCGTTTAATGGCACTCAGGCGGGCGAATGGGTAGTGGCGCTCTTCGACTTTCCCGGACAGACCGCAGAGGATCTCCCCTTCCACAAGGGGGCGCACATCCAAGTGATCGAACACGTGGATTCCCAATGGAGGAGGGGCCGACTGGCCGAGAGGGAGGGGCTGTACCCCGCCGCGTTCACGCAGTCCTGCCAGGGTGCGACACGGGCTTCGTCCCCGACCAGACTTGGTTCGGGCGGGTCGCCTCGCTATCGTCGCCCGTTTGGCTGAAATGTTTTGACCTGGTTCCAGCTCCGCCGATCCCGCGGCAGAATGCGGAAGTGAGGGGCGCGGCCAGAGCGTTATTCGCCTTCACGGCCGAGCGCGACGACGAACTGACGGTGAAGGTGAGCTGACGGAGACGCGCGTCGAAACTCGTCATCCGGCGACGCCTTCTTACCGCCTCTCGTCGTTCCCCCCTCCAGCCCGGCGACATCATCACGCACGTGGAGTCTGCGGATGAGCACTGGATTGTGGGAGTCGTCGGCGGTAAGCGGGGAGTTGTGCCCAAAAACTACATTTTGCTTCTTTGACGAGGACAATCTGCTGACGGCTGACTTTTTTTTTTTTTTTTGGCGCGAAGATGGCAATATTTCAGTCTGCAATGGCCGCCGTAACCTGCGTCTCGCGGTTCTATACTTTTAGCAGACTCTTTAGGTTCCGTTAAAATCTCAAACTTGGCCTTGTTACTTTCTTTGTCCTAATGTGTTGGAATATTAACGTGACTAACCAGTCTTGTGCCGCAATGCTATGAATATTGTGGGTTTTTTTTTTTTTTTTTCGTGAAGCGACGTTAGGCCGTGAAGGTTTGCGCTCGAGTTATATGGATGGAAGCAAAAACGCACATTCTAATTTTTTCAAGCCTAATAAAACTTTGCAACATTTCTCAAATTATGTTGACCTCATCTGTTCCGGATCAAATGAGCTCCTCCCCTTTTCACATTTCCGAATAGAGTTAAATAACAATTTGGATTTTGCCGTGAAAATGTAAACTTCAATAACAAAACGGAGTTGGAGTGCATGGACAAAAAAAAAAAAAAAAACACTTAATTTAACATTTTTTTTTTTTTATGTTCCTTCTACTCCTGCCTCAGTCTGGCATTGAAAACAGGACAAAATAGATATTTGCACTGTCTAACTTTTATTTCACAGTTGAATGTATCTTTGTCCTCCATTTGAAGGTCTTTGAACGCACCGCGGCCCGTTTGCACAAAACACACGCTGCGCGCTTTTGGGGCTAGCAAAGCGTTCCGAAATGCTCAAACCCGGTTCAGAAGGACCTTTTTGTCACGGAAAAGGGATTGGGGAAAAAAAGTTGGAATCTACTGAATTTGATTGAAGCTTAATAAGGCATAATGTCTTGCACATAAACATAATGAGTTAAAGCGTGTTTTTTTTTTTTTTTTTTTTTTTTTTTTGGATTGAAGAGATTTTAGCTGCAAGTCAACCCCTTGCGTGGTCTTCGGCGCTCGCGGCGTCCACGCAGCAAGGCGCCTTCCGGTTTTGGTGTTCGCAGAGACAAAACTAGTAACACTTAAGACCGAAGGGTTATAACACTGCATCCGGTTGTTGTTCTTTTTCAAGTTTCGGCTCGCTTCAGACAGGGGTGTGCACACTTTTTCTACCAGTAGCTACTTCGACGGCCCTCCCTTTTTAATTGAACATCTTGAAAGCAATCAGTCGGTGGCGACGCAGCTTTCAAAAACACGTTTCTTCCCTTTCTTCTCTGCTTGTTTATGAATTGAAATGAACGCGACGACGGTGGGCCGCAGTTTGGACACCGCCGCTTTAAATCCTTCAATTCGAGAAAATTTCCCACATTCTCACCGACAACACACACATCGCATGAACGATGACGTAATGGAATAATTAAGCACCGTTGTGTTTTTTTTTTTTGTTTGTTTTTGTTTTTAAACGACGCCGCTACATTTTCCGACTTTATGACCGACTCGCACACACACGACAGCTAACGCGTAACGACATATTTGAACGAGGCTAACAGGGTTTGAAGATCAGCTCAGACGGGCGGGCACAGTGCTTCTGGCCTCGGATTGGCTGGGGAGGCTCACCGATCCAAAAAGAAAGTTGCTTCTTTCCAGAAAAAGCGGAAGACATTCTGGTTACAGGAAAGGCTTCAAATTGTCAGTCCCCGATTCTTCTTTTTTTGTTTTGTTTTGTTTTGTTTTTCTTTCCGTCTTACTGCGGATACTCCCAAAATACTGGATTGTGCTCCAGCTGACGGCAGTAGGAAGAGTTGAGGATAAGCTTCAAGTGATTGGACGAAGAGGAATTGGGGATTGTCACCGATTGGCAACGGAGCTCTCAACAGCACGAGAGGTTTTGTTGGCGTTTTTCAGGAAAAGAGCTCGCCGCGAGCTTTGTTGGGACCTTTAGACTAGCGGCGAAGGAACCTGCTTGGTTTCCAGCCCCGGCGGTTCCTTTTCCGTCACGCCGAGATCGTCGTTGCCGGAGTCGGCGGGAGCGTCGTCCTGCGACGAGGAATGATTTTTGTTGGAGGGGGGGGGGGGACAAACAACGGAGGGGCAAAAAAAAAGTGACAGGCGCGCAGAGGAAAGCTCACCGTCACCCACGGGTGCGAGATCACCTCGTCTGCCGTGAAGCGAGCGTCCACGTTCACCTGCAGCATCTGACCGATCAGCGTCTGCGGGGGGGAAAAAAAATGGCGGGACTCGTTACGACTTTCAAGTTGCTTTTACGGCGGGGGGGGGGGGGGGGGGGGGCACATTTCACGCCTCTCCTGATCTGTGAAAACTGACCGAGGAAAGGAGACGATAGTTCGACCCACCCTGCGCGTTTTAAAACTGAACGGCTGTAAAAGGAATTCAATTTGTTTGTTTGTTTGTTTTTTCTCAATTCATTATCCAAACAATTTGAAAATAATTACTGTGAAGCGAGCCCTCACCCCAAAAACGCGTACTCCCTTCTCGTCGTCGGCACGAACCTCATGCTGAGAAATACTGAAGAGGCAGAAATGAGTTTTTGGGGGTTCGGACACACCCGGAATATTCCAGAGCGGCATGATTATTTTTCAAAGGCTGATGACATTTATTTTCACTTCATATTAACTCTCATCGATATTTGTAGTTTTTTTTTTTCCTGTGTTTTGCTGTAAAAACAAGGCAGACGTTCTTCCGGACTCGGTTGTTGGCGTCACCTTGGCGGGAAGGCTGACGGGGTCCCAGTCTGGAGACGGGAACTCCAGTTTGCCTCTGAGGATCTGATCGAACAGCTCCTCCTGGACGTTGTTCTCGCTGAGAAGACGAGCTACAATTATTTTCGGAAGAGGACATTTTGTGCGGTGGGTTCACTGACCTTCTGAACGGTGGGAAACCACAAAGGAGGATGTAGGTGATGATGCCCGCCGCCCAGATGTCCACCTTCAATCCGTAACTGCGGGCACACATTCGCAAGCGATTTCAACGGCGGAGTTTGAAGGAAGTTGGCCGCTCACTTCCCGCGTCCTCTCACCCGGTCTCGGCGATGATTTCCGGCGCCACGTAGGTCGGCGTGCCGCACACGGTGTAGAGCGGCCCTTCCACCACCGTGGCCAAACCGAAGTCCCCCAGTTTGAGCGACTTGGTACCGTCCGGGTACTCGCACACCTGGCGGGAGCACAAAGGCGTGACGGAGTGCCGAGGGCGTCCGCCCGCCCGCCCGCCCGCCCGGCGCCTACCAGCAGGTTCTCCGGCTTGATGTCTCTGTGCACGATGTTCATCCTGTGCAGGTACTTGATGGCCCCGGCCAGGTTGTACACCATGGCGCTGGCGTCGCGCTCGCTGTACTTGGCGGATGACGTGATGGCGTCGAACAGGTCGCCACCCTGCGGTGGTCACAGAGACGGAGTTCTGACTTTGTCCCGACAGTCGCTGGCCACGCACGCAGGATTGGGAGGGTTGAAGCCACCTTGACCAGCTCCATGACCAGGAAAAGTTGAGACGGGGTTTCGTCCACCTCGATGAGCTGGATGATGCTGGGGTGTCGAACCCGCTGCAGGACCGCCACCTCGTTCTCGATCAGGTGCTCCTATTTCGTACGCAACACGACGGGGAGGGAATCTTTCTTTTGCGCATTTGCCCGGCAAAATCGACCGCGTTACCTTCCCACAGCAACGAGCTTTGTCGATGACCTTCAGAGCGAATTCCTGCCCGGTGGACCTGGCGGGAACATCAGAAGCGCGGCGCCACTTTTGGGCTGGCGACAAGCAAACTTTGGCCGGCCTTTACCTCTCGACGCACTCCTTCACCACCGCAAAGTTTCCGTCTCCGATGACTTTCCCGATGCTGTACTTGCTGCTAATGAGCGTCGACGACACCGTCGGGTTTCCGTTCACTTGGAAGAGAAGTTTGAAGGTGCGGTCGCTCAGACACTTTGGCGCCCGCTCGCGACGACGACGACGACGACGCACCTTCCGGAGCGACGTCCTCGGTGCGCTCGGATGCACCGTTGGCGTCCGCGGATGACGAGCGGCGAGGAGACACCTGCGGACCGGGACGTGGATGGTGTTGGTGCAGAGGATCAAGACTGGACGGAGAGCGGCGTTGCAGCCCGAACGGAGAGCCCACCTTGAGGCCCCCGCGTGTCCCGGGACTCGTCGGGGAGAGGCTCAACCTGGACGACTTTGCGGGGGCCTGCGATCCTGACGCCTCATTGGCTGCGGAGGAGAGAGGAAAGGACAATGTCGCGAGAAGATGGGAAAGCGTCTCCCGACGGATCTGGCGTGGACGCCTGCTCCCACCGGATCCTGGCGCTCTGGACTGGGTCGAAGTTTTTGCTGAAGCCTTAGTGGAGGCCACACCAGATCCACTGGAAGTCTTGGGAGTCGAAGTCTTCTGAGAGACCGCGGGACGGGACGCTTTGACTCGGCACTCTGGAGGGGGGAAAAAAGAGAAGACGGCTCGAATCACTCGATTCGGGAAAAGTCGGGGCCGTTGGCTTTTGGGCCGAGTTTTCATCCCGAAGGCATGCGTCTGTCAGTCGGTGCACGCAAGACCGTGAACGAAGGCCGCCGTCTTGCCGCCGTGGGTCAGCACAAAGTCGTCCTGAGCGTAGCGAAATTTCTCCAGCCCGCAAGCCATGAACACGTCGTCGTCTCCGAAGAAGTCCTGGAGACAGGTCAGCTGCACGCACACAGACACAAACGCGCTGCTTTTTTTTTTTTTTTGTATTTCCATGTCCTCCACTCTGCGGTCGATTTATTTTTATCTTTTCTCTGAGCGCGCGTGAATGCGTATTTAAAAATAGTTCCATGTGAAGTATTGAGTCTGGACGCGAAGAGATGCGAGCGTGTTCGAGCAGAACTTGAGCTGTCACGGCTGGAATCGCTTTGAAGGTAAAAAGCTCAAACGTGACGCGTTCTGTCAGAAGTGAGCAAAAAAACCAAAAGCAAATTTTAAGATTTGCCTTCGAAGGCGCAAGCTCACCTGTTTTCCGTCCAGAGTGTACAACCTCTTGACCGCTCCCGAGTCCAGCTTGATGGCCTCCGTGATGTCGGCCAGTACTTGTTCGAAGGAGTGAGCCGTCTTCTTGTTCAGGAGGATCCGCACCGCCTTGCGGGGTTTGACACCGCTTCGGATCACCGTCACCAACTTGGGCTTGATGAAGTCTTTGCTCTCTCGGCCCTCGGGACGCTCTCTGCCGCTCCCGCCGGCCCCGACTGCGGCGCCGGCGGCTGCGGCGGAGACCCTGGCTGCGCTCGCTGGGCCGCTCCCGGCGCCGGGTTTCCAGCTTGGGACGGAGATCTTGGTGTAGTCCACTTTACGGTAAGGCTGATTGGAGGCGCAAACGTAGCACTCACCTGAGCAGAGACAGGACTCGTGAGGACTTACGAAAAGTTTACGACGCGGGGCTTTCTGGTGACCTTTTAGGATCAACTGAAAATGCAATCCAACCTTAACCGAAAGGCCTTTTTGTGCAAAGTTGATGACGGCTTTCCATTGCAAAGACTCGCATCTATTTTAGCGTCCGCGCATTAGTGCTCATTAGCGGTCTTAGTGATCAATATTGATGAGCGCAGGGAATTGAGCAGTTCAACTACGATCCTCCAAGTTGAATATTTCCCGCAAAGAGGAATGGCTGAAACTGTCTAACGATAGCTCCGCTCAGCTTGTGGCATCGTACAAAAATTAGAATATTCCATTTGATTTTTTTTTTTTTTTTTTTGCTTCAATTTAATGGATATTGCGCACACCTCGGCCATTTGGTGGCAGTGGAACCGACACCCGCGTATGCCGCGCACGGAGACTGTCGCAGCTCCTCGGGAAGCTGCAACAATAGCCGTCATTCTTTGCAGAGGATAAAGAACGGTCCGTCAGTATTATGTCAAATTTTTGCTCGTGTCTGGAAAGACTCAAGTCGGGTCGCCGCCACGATACGATCTGGCGGAGCTGACCTTCCACCAGCTCGTCCATGCTGCCGATCTTCTTCGCGCCGTCGATGGTGTAGATGGTCCGCACCCCTTGCGGCAGGTGGAGGTTGTCGGCCAGCGAGCGCGTCAACTCCTCCAGCAGGGCGTCGTACGAGCGGAAGCGGTCGCTGGAAACGGCGTACGCCAGCCCCTTGAAGGAGCGGTCCCCGTTGCGGTAGAAGCGCACCTTCTTGGCGCGCTTCTCCAGGGTAAGCGCCTGCAAAGTGCGGGTGCGGTAGTAGCTGCAGTTGGTGCTGTGCGCCGGGCTCGGAACCAGACTGCTGGCCCGCGAGCCGGGGCCCGAGTCGTCCCGTTTTGCCCGAGGGGAGCGCCCTCGGCGCACTTTGTCGCGTTCGTCAAAGTGCTCCAGCTCCATGGTCTCACCGATGCGCTCGAGTCCAGCTGCCCGGTCGCGCTACTTGGGGTTCATCTCGACTGGGCCGAGAGGTTTCCGTGGAGTTGTGTGATTTTGAAATCCGGCCGCCGGGTTACTCCTCGGAAGCCGTCTCACATCTTTTGGGTGGCGGTTGCTCCAGTTGGATCCTGAAAAGAAGCCGGCCAAGTCAAACAAAGAACAAATGAGGTGGAATTCAGCATTTTGCCAAGGATGCGAAATCAAGGACACTTTGGGGCCACTGCACTCCAAAACGATCTCTTTTGCCGGCAGAACTGTACCGAGATGCGAAGAAATACATCTTTGTCATTGTCTGTGAATGTGGATGTGATTTTGTGACCGGCGTAGCGAGCGGGATTGGCCCCGAATGTGGGGAGTAGAGGTCACGACTGCATCCTGCATCCGCACGCACGTCCAGTCATACTCGCGGATGGAGTGCACCGACATTCACGTTTATGAGGTCGGATGAGTTCCTTGTAGCGTGCGAACGTGTCGGTCGCGCGTTTGCTTTGTCTGGCATCCACCGCAATCGGAACAAAAGCGTGAACCCGTCCAAACGCGTGCAGAGCGGAGGGAGGCACCTACCGATAATGCCGGGGAGCCGGCTTGTTGCTATGGAGGTCCCCAACCCCCCCCCCCTTTCCCCCCACACTCCCCTGTGCGCAGGTTCCGGTATTTTCCGGCTGAAACGGCAGCCGGAGAAAGGATAGGACGGCGGCGACCGGCGGGCCGAGCCGCACCGCTAGCCGGGGATTAGCTCGATGCGCCGGGACGGGATTCCGGACGGCGGCAGCTGCTCGCCCGCTGCTGCAGAGAGGAGACGCCGGCGCGACCAGCTTCCGCTACCGCCCCTCCTCCGAGGCTCGTTCTCGCTCGCTCCCCGCGTCTTTTGTCTCGCTCGCTCGCTCGACCCCTCCCCCAATCTTGTCCCCGTTTTTGTTGTCACTTTGGCCAATTAAAGCCCCCCCAAAATGGCAAATGCGGGATGGCGAGGTCAATCCAGATTTGAAGCATATATGTGTGCGCGTGTGTCAAAAATATGGTTGAAAAAGTCGAGTAGATGGACTCGTGTTCTTTTTTTTTTTTTTGCATAACCCATCCATTCATTTACTCTCTGCTCATCTGAGGTCAGCAACCTCAGCAGGGATGCCCGGACTTCACTGCAACTCAAGTCGACGCGGAGGAGCAAGCGACTCAACTCTGAGCCTCCTTGAGCGTTCTCACCCGTTCCGACTTTGCGGAGGAAATTTTGTCTCGGGCCGCTCGTGTCCACGATCTTGTTGAGTCCAATTTGCACCACGACCGGAAATGAGGATGACCCCACCCCACCCCACCCCACCCGAACGCAAACAATCCGGAAAAGAGCTTAAAAACCGTTGACTTTGCCTCACGTTAGCTTCGAGGCTAAAGCTAGCTGCCCTTCCGGTATCCCAGAATTGTACTTTTCTGCCATGCATGTACACGTAACGCAACGCCACTCCACTCGTGGTCGACCTCAGATGTGTTTTATAAATCTAAACATCAAAGGCCCGTTGGGGGGGGGGGGGGGCCTCCAAATCCAAGGTGGGCTCGACTACTCTCGTATTCATTTCTAACGCTAATAAAAACAGAAGGCTGCTTTTTTTTTATATTTACTTTATTGTGGATTGTACAAAAACCGAGCAGGTGGAACGTGAGTGGGATGAGGACATATTTCCACCAATTGACAGTTTTTGTGCTCTCGCTCCCTCTCTGAAAAGGAATTGGCGTCAAGGAAGTCAACGGAAGTGATGAGAGACAAACTCTGGAAGCAGGCCTGGCCGGCCGGGCGGGGGCGTGAGTCCCCGTGCACCTCGGGCGGATCCACTGCACGAGCGCGGCACGGGGGGAGTCGGTGACCTGGATGGCGGGGGCTCTTTTCGCGCCGGCCTGAAGCAGATGTGTCCAGATTAGTCGACCGCTTATGTCACAATCGAGCCAGAACTCAATCAAAAACTTAGCACGAGATCGCCTATTGCAGTTTTGCCCCATTTAGTTGGCAATTATGTATTTTGCGGTCAGCTCTTGTGTGCGGGCTTCCATCATGCACCAAAACATGCGCTCAATTTGCTTCTATCAAGTGCCCCCCCCCCCTCCTTTTGCGTTCTTTTTTGTTCTTAATGAGTTTTTGACTGACGATTTATGGTTGTAAATAGAATAAATCATGCGCAAACTTGATCGATTTCTCAAGCACAAATTAGCGCTTTTCAATGTATAACTAGGACATGATACATTATGTCCACGTGGGGACTTTTCATACGACGGAGCGTTCGAGTTTCTGCTGATGGAAGCGACGGCGGACCTCGTTTCCGTGCACGCTGTTACCAGGCAACCCCCCACCCGAAGCGGTCCAATCGTCCGCCACGGACGAGCACCACCGTCATCATCGTCAACATTTAAGTTGACGTTGCGATGGTCGTCGGGACTGCGCGGTGCGCGTGCGCGCTCCCGTTTCCGCACGATGTGACGTAAGCGACGCCGGCCAGTCACGTGAGCACTGGAAATCGTTTTTTTTCCTCGTCTCAGTCTGATCAGACTCGAAACAAAATGAGCGATTAAATAAAAAAAAAAAAAAAATACACCGAATTAAACACACGACATCGAATGTGTTCGATCGGCCTTGGTTGCCATAGTGAAAGTTCCCGTGTGGAAGTGTGGGTTGCCATGGTAACAGGCCGCTGACTGACAACAGCTCGTCTGTGACGCAGTCGGAGCGGGCGCGTGCTTGACGTCGTTGTGGCCAACTGGAGGCGAGCTCACTCATTCGACTCTTGAGAGAAGAGCAAACGCCGTGACGAGGGAGGAAATGACTTGACGACTTGCAGTCAGAACCGGGACGCGGCCTCAATCATCGTGCAAAGTGCCCAAAAGGGGTGAGAGCCACAAGGATCCCAACTTTGACCGAGGCGACTGGCTGAGAATGGAAGCGGCGGCGGGCAGCTCGAGGCTCAGGAGGCACAAAAGCAGGTGAGGCTGCAAAAAAATTCATTCATGAATAGGAACAAAAGGATTCCAAAGAAGCTTCGTTCGTGTAGGAAGTCCGGCCAAACTCCAGAAAAATCTGCACACTGTCTCTCCAAGGAAGATATTGCCAAGTGAGTTTGGTTGCCACGGTGACCGTTCCCGTTCTCCTCTGTCATTTTATTAAGCGTTGAATTAATTTGACGTGCGCTCCTGCGCAGGTTCATCAACAGTCGGAAGCAGAACATCTGCGTGGGCCTCCTTCAACATGGCTTCCACAGGTAGCGCCCGTTTTGCTCTCACCGACCAATCGCAACGCTGAATCAAAAATCGAAACGAATGCAATTCATGCTCAGAAATTTGAGAATTTTGGCTGTTGCAAATTTTGATCAGACCGACCCAAAAACCAAGAAAAAAAAAACGGTCCTTTTGCTAGCACGGTCAATAAGCGGTGATCCATTTTTGAAAAGCCGGCATCGGCGCGTGCGCGGCACGAGCGTGAGAACCAAAATGAAGGCAACAGACGAGGTCACGCCGGTTGTCAACGCGCGGGTCGCAGGTCGTTTTCGGAGCTCTTCCTGCTGCTGCGCCTGGACCGGGAGCGGCGGGAGGGGGCCGAGATCAACTCGGCTCTCAGCCTTCAGACGCCTCTGGAGGAGCAGCACGCCAAAGTGGAGAGCGTCGGCCTGCACCTGAGCCGCGCCGAGCGGGCCCAACGGGACGGTACTGACGCTCGTTTCCGCGGGCCGGCCGTCGGCGCCGCCGCTCCAACCGAGGAACGCTCGCCGCAGGTCGCTGGCCGGCGGCGTACGAGCAGCGTCTGCATCTGGGCGCCTACTTCGCGGCCGAGCGAGAGGACCTGTGGCTCAGCCTGCACTTCTACCACACCTGCACGCAGGCCCGGGAAGACGGCTGCACCAGACACGCCACGGAGGGCCGCGCGTGCTTGGCCGAGCTCTACCTGCAGCAAGGTACCCTTCCCTCAAGAGAGCCTTTTTGTTGTTGCCTTCCTCGGACCAGGACTTCTCTAGAATTGCCTTTTCTTGACTCTGGATCCACTCGCAGGTCAGCTGGAAAAGGCGAGGCAGCAGGCGGAGCTGTGCGTGCGGATGGCCGACGAAGGCGGCTGGCTGGACTCGTCCGGCCGCCCGCTGCCCCGCCGAGCCCGCGAGAGCCTCTGGTCCATCTGCAGCCGGCAGGCGGACGCCCGCATCAAGGCCGGCGAGCCCGACGAGGCCCTCGAGCTGCTCCACCGCGGCTACGCCACTGCCACCGAATGTAAGCCGGGACCCCCCCCGCCGGGCGCCGGGCGCTCGCCCTCGTCCCCGTCGTAAAAAGCAGCCGCGCTTTTGTTGCAGCCGAAAACAAAAATATTGAAGGCGAGGCCGCGTACCAGCTGGGACTGGCGTACTACAGCGTCGGGGACTACGACACGTCCCAACAGGTGCGTGTCCGCGTACAAGGTGAGCGAAAACGGACGCGAGAGCAAAGAGTTGTCGTCGTTTGCAGTACCTGGACACCTCCATGCGCATCTGCAGCACCACGGAGGACTTTGACGGCCTGGGGAAGGCCTACAAGGCCGTGGCCAAGTTATGCGAAAGGTGCGACGCCGTCGTGGCGCCTCGTGCGGAACGTTACGCGACTCTTTTTGTCTCAGCAAAGGGAACCTGAGCGGCACCATTCGGCTTTTGGAGACGTTAGTGGACATCTCCCGTCGCAACGGCCTCCATCACCACCTGGTGGACGCCTGCCTTTGCCTGGGCAACGTCTACACCAACAGGGTATGGCCCTCGCGCACGCGCTCGTCCCGTTGCACTTGTCCATCGCTCCCTCCCTGCTTCCCTCCCCGCAGAGGCAGTACGATCAAGCTCGCGAGAGCCTGCTCCAGGGTTACAGCGTGGCGTGCGACATCGGAGACGTGACGCTGGTGCAGAAGGCTCAGGTACGTCGGCGACCTTTCTCCCGGTGGCCTCTTGACGCGCCGCACCGGGCGGCTCCTTCTGCGCCCGCCAGGTGTCGCTGGCCAGCGCTCACACCCGTTGCATTGTGGGGAAGTACAGCGGCGACGTGGAGTCCAGCGCGCCGGCCGCCCTCTCGCGACTGCTGGACTGGAAAGTGGCCAGGGGGCTCCGTGACCACAGCGACAGCGACAACGGCGGCGTCTGCGACTATTAGACGCCACGCAAACGTCAGCGGTCGAAGGGGCTCGAGAGGAGCATTTCCACGTCTGCAAAGAATAAAACCTTTGCGACTCATTCAAGTACAAATTAGACTTGGAGGCTTTTTCTCACATTTGAGTGATTTTCAAAGTATAATTATTGCTCGGGATAGGAGTTAGCATCATTAGCATTAGCTCATCTTTGCATTCATTGGAGGCTGTTTGTCTCCATATGCTCTCCGATTGGATGGCGACCAGTCCAGGGTGGACCGATGACAGATGGGCTCCTCGTGAGGATAAGCGGCTAAGAAAACGGACGGGTGGCTGTTTATGGTTTGAGTTTAACGTTGCAGGGTTTTTTTTGGGGGGGGGCACAAATTTCTCGCGTCCGGCGTGGACGACGAAGACGCTTCAAGCGGCCGTGTGCAGACTTTAAGCGGAAGGTGGCGCCACTGGACTCCCGTTGTTGTTTGCCACCGCCAGTGAGCTCAAGAAGAAGAAGAAGAAGAAGAAGAGTGCTTCGTTTGAGGAACTCTTGACCTCCCAAGTCGCAAATTCTTGTTCAAACGGGCTCTGAGCGGACAAGAATTCCGCCCCCCCCCCCCAAAAAAAAAAAAAAGCGATCCGCCACGGGCCGTTCGGAGTTTCAGGGAACCCGCCGGGTGATCCGGAAGCGGCTGGCACCCGAATATGGGTCTGCTGGCCAGCATTCGGAAGGAATGGTTCATCATCGGGATTGTGCTGGCGATCTTGTCGGCAAAAGTGCAGCCCGAACTCGGCGTCAAAGGAGGTGAGACCGGGATGCGAACCCGTCACGACGTTCGACATTCCTGCCGTAGAAGCTCGCTGCCGAGATCAGCCGATTTTCACATTTGTCGAATTGTAAGACGAGCTCCATATATTCACAATAACAATCAATCATCATGTCATGTGCGCCGAAAGCAGGTTTCAAAGTGAGCCATTGGGCATATCGCTCCGAATCGAAGGTGAACGCGGGATCCGGAAGTTTTCGAGGCCGCTTTGGTGACACGTTGCATTCTGCGCGTCCCGACCAACGCCAGTGAAAGTGAAGAGACGACACAACGTCTTCATCTGTCTTGTCATTTAGTTGACCTCGCGTGTGATACGTTCACGGACACCTTGGACGACCTGCTACTGAATGTTACATGTTGAGATTGTTTCTATGGTTGCCGTAGTGACCGCAAGTGTTGTCTGCCCGATCAGGACCGCTGAGGCCAGAGATCACCGTGTCGTACGCGGCGGTCTCGCTGATCTTCTTCAACAGTGGCCTCTCGCTGAAGACGGAGGTGACGCTTTGCGGCGACGAGGCAGAAAGACCACCGGCCCGTTTAAATGGATTCTCTGTGTGTATTGTGCGTGCGCGCAGGAGTTGACGGGCGCCTTGCTCCACGTGCGCCTTCACCTCTTCGTTCAGACGTTCACGCTGGTCTTCTTCCCGCTGAGCGTTTGGCTGCTGGTCAGAATCCTGGCGTTGACCACCATCGACCGGTGGCTGCTCAGAGGGTACCTTTTTTTTTTTTTTTTCCGTTTTTGACTTGACCTCAAGGACGCACAAAAGGCTCTTTCAGGGCCGGCTTTTGAGGGAGGGGCGGGCGAACGGTACACGGTTCACACCCGCTTGACATCGCAGCAAATGCCTGCGCTGGAGAGAACACACATTCTTTTGTATTTTTACTTTTTCGCACCGCCACACACTTTGGAGTAGCATTTAGCATGCAGAGCATCCTGACTCTGAGGGGGTGTCGTTGCCTAGGTTACAGACGGTGAGCTGCATGCCGCCCCCGGTCTCCTCGGCCGTCATTCTGACCAAAGCCGTCGGCGGTAACGAGGTAAGGCGGCGGGCGGTTCGTCGGGCGGGGAAACGGGGTGCCGTCGCCGCGGTGACCGATCGGGGCGTGTGTTGCCAGGCGGCCGCCATCTTCAACTCCGCGTTCGGGAGCTTCCTGGTAAGATGGCGCCGGTCCGTTGCGGGTTCCCGGGGTGGTGAGGCGCTGTGTCAGCGGGTTCTCGTCTTGTGCAGGGCATCGTGGTGACGCCGACGCTGCTGCTGCTTTTCGTAAGTCGATCTTTGTGTGATGATGCGCCGTCGGAACAATCATCCAAATATAGGAAAAGCCGCCAATCCTCGGGTCAGAATCGTGTAACAACTGACGAGGAATCGATCCCGAATTTTCAAATGTGTCCTCCAGCTGGGCTCCTCGTCCTCCGTGGCCTTCGGCTCCATCTTCTCTCAGCTCTTTGTGACGGTGGTGGTGCCGCTCGCCTTGGGTCAGGTACGCCGGCAGAACCTCGTGAGCGCGGCGAGGAGCGGCGTTTTGAGGGGGTGTGCCCCCCCCCCCGCGCAGGTGTGCCGCCGCTTCCTGAGGGAGTGTCTGGAACGAAGGAAACCCCCGTTCGGCGCCGTCAGCAGCGCCGTCCTGCTCATGATCATCTACAGCACCTTCTGCGACACCTTCAGCAACCCCAACATGGAGCTGGAGCCGACCAGCCTGCTCGTCGTCGTTCTCATCAGTGAGTACAAAATGCCGCGTTGCACGAAAGCATTAAAAAAAAAAAAAAGGTCGTGGACTACGAAAGCCCAAAATTCTCTGGGCCGCTGTAGTCCGAATGACTCGATCGGAGGTGACTGAACTCTCTGGGAGTGACCGACTGTCGCTGCGATTGGGAATTTAAATGGGCAGAAGAACAGCGGGGGGGGGGGGGGGGACAGTTTGTGTCACGTGATCTTCGGCTCTTTAACCGCCGCGGACGTTTGGTATTTGTCAGGAATCCAATCATTAACGGGCGACCGCTACTTCGCCTGTGAAATTCAGCTTCGGGAACCAATGTAATGATGAACAGATTCCTACAGACGGCGCCATCGCGTCGCTTTGGAGTTGAGAATAACGACGGTTTTCGATTTGAAGATAAAAGATGAGCTCGTCGTCGCGTTGAATGGAAGGGAGGAAAAAATGGCAACACAATGCAAGTCGGCAGCTCGCAGATATGATATGTGTGGCCGCGGGCAGTGACGACGAATGTTTGAAAAAAGTTGCCCGATTCTGTGTTTCCAACGCAGTTTTCTCCATCCAGCTAAGTTTCATGCTGCTGACTTTTGGATTTTCCAGCAGGTGAGTGAGCGGCGACGTTCTTTCCGGCCGCCGCCGCTTTACGTCACGGCCGCTTGCGTTGTCCCCAGGGCCGGCTCGGGATTCAGCCCTGCCGACACGGTGGCCATCGTGTTTTGCTCCACGCACAAGTCGCTAACGCTAGGTAGGTACGCGCCGCCCCCGTGCGAAAATTGGCACCGGGGCGGCGCGTGACTGCGAGCGATGGCTGGCTGCGCAGGTATCCCCATGCTGAAGATCGTGTTCGCCGGCTACGACCGCCTGTCGCTCATCTCGCTCCCCCTGCTCATCTACCACCCGACCCAGATCCTCCTGGGATCCGTGCTGGTGCCGACCATCCGCGGCTGGATGGCCGGCCGCCAGAAGGTGAGCGCTTCCTGCCGGACTTTTTGCCGTCGATTGGATTCGACGCCCCGCCCACCCCTTCAAATTTAACACCGTCCAAAGTTTCTCGTGGGCTTCGAACTACTCAGCCCGTCTGACTGATGATGTTTGTCCCGGTTGAAGACGCTGAAGATGTCCAGCCTGCAGCCCGTCTGACAAAGTCGGCGAAACGCCGGGCGACCGCGTGCCTTCCAGTGGCCAATCGACAGCGAGCACTTTCTGCCCCTTCGCGATGGCAAAAGACAAAACATTTCTTCTTCTCTTTTTAACGCAAGCAAAGGTACAACTTTTGTATTTGATACAGGACGCAGGGTGTTGCTGGGACCATTTTTTTTTTTTTTATTATGATTGCTCTTTTCTACAATTTCTACTCGCTATTCCAGCTTCCGCTGAGAGGAAATGAAGACTGTCGAATATTTTGTATTGAATAATGACGTGCAGCCTTGAACGTTCGCCGCTGGTGATGATGAACTTGAAGCCTTTTTCGTCTTTTTCGGTCGCCCTAAGCCGTGCACAGCTCCGCTCGGGTTTTGGCGTTCGAATCACAGGTTTACGGAAATGATCCGAAAGGAAATAAATGATGAATTGAAACTGTCCGTTTCTAACTTTGCTTTCGGTTTCAGTCTCCAGGCGACGCTAGTACGTCGTACTCGGCGAGAAGCACGAGGCTGTTCTCTCGGATTCGGCGGACACGGACGAGGTCGCCGCACTCCTGAACGTGGATCGTCCCTCGCTCGCCCCTTCCGTACTCGCCCTCCCGGTCGTTCAGGGTCACCGCCGTGCGTTTCCCGCAGGCCTGTCGGTACACGTGGCGCAGGCCCACCACCAGCGCCATCCCCAGGCCGGCCGAACAGCCCAGCAGCATTCCCAGCTCCCAAGAGCTGTGGCGAGACACAATTTCGGGGAACTTGCGCTCCGTGGCTGGGATTTTTGAGGGATTCGAGGGACGCTTGCTCCCGGGCTTTGCCGGCTTTGGTCTTAATGCATCCCCAATGTCGGATTGGAGTTTGCGGCCGGAGGTTGAGGGATTGCGCTTCGGTTTGGGATCGGGTGACGCGAGGCGGATCTGTCTTGGGGATGGCAAAGGTGGGGGGGGGACCGAGGGGCGTTTGTAGTCAGATTGACGTGGAGCCGGAGAAGGTTCCGGATGAGGGGAAGAAGGGTGACAAGTTGAAGGATTGCCAGAGAATGACGCGGAGGAGGAGGGGGGGACTGCAAAAGAACTGGTGGTAGTGGAAGATGACCGAGAACTCCCTGATCCTGGAATGGAAGGAGCGCTAAAGGGAGCGGGAGAATCGAGCCGAGCTGATGTCGAGGACGTCGCCTTTTGGAAAGGCGAGGAGAGAATGAACCGGATCGATTGGGGAGGTGTGGACTCGGGAGAAGGATTTGGGCTTTTTTCTCGGCCGGAGGAACGCGGGAAAGATGCTCGCGTGGTTGCGTTTTCGGGGACGTCAGGAGAAGCTTTGCGACTTGGTGCAGATTGAAGTGAGATCCGCGGTCGGGGGCTCGTACTCAGCCCCTCGACTACTTTGTTAGACGGGGGAAGATTTCTTGGGCCGGAGCCAACTTGCTGCCGAGATGGAGACAAGAACGTTTGCGGCGGCGTCCGGCGAGAGCTGCTGGGAGCTTGCGGGGACGCTGCCTTCTCTTCAGGCTGTGGATGGGGATTCTCTCGAAATGGGACCCAACGGGAAATTGTCTCAGCGGAAGACGTGCGTGGCCGTGAATGACGCAAAGACAGAGACTGTCCCGAAAGCCTCCTCTGTGATTGGGCAAGGTAACTCGGGCTCTTGTGTGCAAACGAACTGCTTGGGAGATTTGCCGGTCCTGTGGGTTTCTGGGACGTTGGCACGGGAAGCCTCGTGAGGAGGAGGCCGCCATCTTGCGCGGGCGTCCTTGTTCCTGGGTCTTTTCTCGCCGCAGGTCGGAGCACGCTCGGGGAGGGAGCGGAAAACGTTTTTGCGCTTTCCTGCGGTGGGGGCGGGGTGACCGAGTCAGGATCGCTTCTTGACTCTTCAGCCACCGATCCTAAATCTGGGTAGTTGTCACTTGAAAGACTTCTGGAATTTGGATTTCCAGAGTCATTCGTCTTCCTTGTAAGTTGGCGCCCTGCGAGCGGCACCGGACTTGCAGTGCTGCTCCAGACCTCTTCAGAGGTCAAACTTTTTTTTCCTGTGGGAGCAAGATCGGAAGGAGTGTTCGTCACGACAAAACCGGGGAATGCTCATGCTCGATATGTTTGTACCTGGCGCTGCAGTCGTGTTAGAATCACGGAGACCAAAAACTGCTCTTTCTCTCTCCGCTGCTGTTACGTTTCTCCCGGTCCAAAGACTTTGACTCTCGTCATGCACCACCGCAGACTTGATTCCCGCCCAGTAAACAAAGTAGGACTGGACCACTGTGACACTAGAATGACAAAGAGAGCCGAGTGACTGTTGGACAGTTTGTGCAAAAAAAAAAGGGTGGGGGCGATCTATGGACTCACTAGAAGCGGATGTCTCCCACGGGGGCATCGGGAGCCCTCCACACAAACGACAGGTTCCGCTTCAGCTGTTTGTCCGAGTGGGTGAGCGTGTCCCCCTCCGACAGGCAGCGCAGCCTGTGGGTCCCGGGTGGAGCCAGGGTCCAGGAGCCGCCCACCAGAACGGGACCCTCGGCGGCGCCGCCCGCTTTGGAATCTTCCCCGCTGCGGGCCTGCAGCAGGAAGCCCATGAAGTCCCGAGAGCTTCGGACTGTCACTGAGGGCCAAGGATCTTGTTTAAGACTTTGGACCATCGTCAATGGTTTGTAAGAGAATGGTCTCATCCTTACCTGTCACAAGCTGTCCAGGCAGGTAGGATCGCAGCGACGTGCGAACGGTCACGTGGCTCGGCTGCGGGTCCCGAGGGTGGACCCGGATGTGACCCGGACTCATCGTCTGGCAGGAAGCGGGACCGGCGCCGCGGGAGAACGCAGCGACAGGCGGGGTGACGACGCGTGCCAAGATCGCGGCGGTCCTCAAATAAAGCAGCGGGGACCGCATCTTGACAGGACGTGCGGGCGGGGTCGACAATCATCATGTTCATTTCTACGTTTTGATTTGAACGCTAAAAGAAGTATTTGGAGCGTGCGCAGGATAACTTCAACATACGCGGCGCAAATGGTGAAAAGAAAAAGGCGAGCGACGGCGTCGGTGCCTTACCTTGCGAGGATGTCGTCCGTCGGCAAGTTTGTGAAGAGGAGCTTTCCGTTTGGGGGGCGGGGGGGGGGGGTTTCGCGCGTGGGGGCCTCTGAACTGAGGGGGGGCGGTTGACATAGACCCACAGCATGTAGAGCTGCTGCGGTTTGAACAAAAAAGACCAGAAGGGCTGCGGATCTATCTGATGTTGTGTAAAGAAGCAGATTTTTTTTTTTTACAGGATTACCCCCCCCCCCCTCCCCTCTCCCCCGTAGCACCAACAGGATGTACACCAGCTGCAGCCGCCTTCCTCCAGGATCTCCCCAACATATAACGGAGGCGACTCCCTCCTCTTGTCCCCAGACCGCACAAAATCCAATCCGGTGCCCCACGTGCAGTGATTCTCATCCTGGTGCGCTCGATGCGGTCCGGCGCGTCCGTTCTTCCGGTCGGCTTCCGCAATTTGGGGCCCGAAGCGCTGTGAACTTTGACCAGCGGTGGACCGC
The DNA here is from genome assembly GCF_019802595.1 of Syngnathoides biaculeatus. Classification (NCBI taxonomy): domain Eukaryota; kingdom Metazoa; phylum Chordata; class Actinopteri; order Syngnathiformes; family Syngnathidae; genus Syngnathoides; species Syngnathoides biaculeatus. Next base: position 3,391,695 of record NC_084660.1, read on the forward strand.
CGATGCCGCGCGGGACATCACTCCGAATCCCGAGCGTATTCGTTATTTGTTCATTGCGATGGGAGGGGGGAGCACGGAGAGGTCGAAAGGTACTTGCGAAGGTCAACTTCGCATCCAACATGTCTTTGGACGTACTGACAAGCCGGTAAAAGAAAGTCCACCAAGCTGTTTGCATTTCATGTCGAATGAAAAAAGCCTTGAAACAAGAAGGGACATTTTCAATTACAGCCGGTAGCCACATGGGGCGCAAGAGTTGACAAAGTTCCCCCCCCCCACACACACACACACATATACACGGTATACAAAAAAAAAAATACTAAAAGTAGAAGTACTGCTTCAACCCCTGTACTTATGTACGTTAACTAAAGGACCTTATGAAAAAAATTTTTTTTACGATGGGGGAATAATACTTGCGTGCACGCGCAAAGAATCTCCATCTTTTATTGAAATCATAATAAATAATGAAAGAAAAAAAAAACATGCCCCGTGTTGCCGATCATAAAGCCACGGACGGGGAATATCTCGCTTCTCTCACAACCGGCAAATTTGACCGTTAAAAGCGTGGAAACGGATAAACAGACATCGCTTTTTGAAATGGAGGGAGCAAAAGTCAGAAGCACAAATCCGTGAATTCCTCTCCCGGCGTCACTTCGACACCACGACCGGCCACCGGGTCCCGTTTTCCGGCCACCGGCTTCCGGTTTTCTTGGAACGCGCTCTCGTGTTGGGCTCCGACGGGCAAAATTGTTCACCTCGCGGGTGCCCGCGTGGCGCGTGGACAGAGCCACTGCGTCCCTCTCTCGTGCACGCGTGCGCACGCTCTCGCGAGGGCGCGCTGGCTGGCGAGAGCGTGCACGAGAGAAAGAGCGACGAGTCGGGAAGCTCCGTCTTGCCCTGCTCGCTGACCGACCCGTCATCCTCCCGTCGGCCTGGAACAAGACGTCTCCCCGCGGCTTTGGCCTCCTCACTCCTCCCTTCGCACCCCCGCCCGCCCACCCCCACTCAGCCCCTCCGCCCCCCTCCCTCCGACCCCTCTCAATCTCCACTGGCACGATTGCGAAGTGGAGAGGAAGCCCGGAGGTGGACGCGAGAGGGGCTGGGGGGCTGGGGGGGGGGAATCATCTCTGGTCTATATTTAGGCTCTGCCCCGGACTGCACCATATAGCAGCGGCGCCGCCGCCACCTGCCCTCCCGGTACCGGTAAGTATTGAGGGGGGGGGGCGAGAAGGCGTCGTCCGGTCGACGCCACGTGACCCGAGCCGATGACTTCAGAGGTCTCGTTAGGTCGAGTTCCGTTGAGCGGTGTTGCAGGGGCCTGATGGAGGGGACGCGGAAGCGTTTTTTTTTTTTTGTTTGGGGGGGGGGGGGGATTGGGCTCTTGACACCTGCCCTCCTTCGCGGTACCAGCTGGAACGGAACAAATTGGCGCACCGTCCTCCCACGCCGGGAATTGACTTTGTGACTCGGCGTGTCAGCCATGTTGCGGCGGGTGTGGGAGACCGGGACCGGCGCGAGGACCCAACTCCGGGGCTGAACGTCCCGACTGGTACCGAGCGATGGGGGTCGGGCTCCCTTGGGGGGTCGAGAAGCTGAAGCGAACCGGGTCGACAGAGTGCAAAGTGGGCCGAGTCAGGGTTGGAGTCTTACTGTTCTTAATTCTTTCCTCCATCAGCCACAACTCTAATATGATGACAATTGTTGTACATTAGATGACAAAAACATTTGGAGCCAACGAGGAGCGACGTGAGCGGATCATTTTGGAATGATTTTCCCGATGTCAAATTTCACAGTTTGCGGATCATGATCGATGACGATTGATCCGAACTGCTGTCACAAACCTCAAGTTCTGTTGCATTTTCATTGTTTACTTTGTATTCGCTTGGAAATTGTTTGGCGTCGACTCAGTGACAAGTCAGCAGATGATGCCAGTTAGTTGCAATCCACATTTTTCAGCAATCAAACGTCTGAAAATGAGAATTTGCAAAATGATTTGGGCATTTGTTGCAGAAAAGACCCCCCCAAAAAAATACAAAGTGAAAAATGAACGGCGCCGAAGATTTTTTGGTAAATCGATTGTGAATCGAAATTCGGACTCGCCCGCGACGGGAATCGATTGTTGCGAGTGAGGTCAGGACAGGAGATGATGCAGGCTGTTACCATGGCGATGTGATCATGACACTTTTATCGGGCTCGATCTGTTCACTGAGCGGCCGATCAGAAGGCGCGCTCGGTCGGGGTTTTGCGTCTTCCCTGCCTTGCTCGTAAGCCGCCGTCTGCCTCGTTCTGCCTCCATCCTTGGCTCGCAGGTCAGAAGCAGTCAGGGGAGCAGCTTTTCATCATGCTCTCCTCGCCTCCGAGTGGCCGAGAACGTTCACGTCTTATTTTAGCATCGCTCCTCCCGTATCGCTCGTGAGTGTGACTCCGTTCCCGTCGTCGCCGGAAAATGAAGCGAGGGCCGGGCGTCCTGCGGCCTCCCCTTCCTCCCCCGGACGCGGTCCGGCGGCAGACGCGGGCGGCTCGCCGGCCGCCGGAGACTCGGGGCGCCGGCTGGAGCCCCTTCCTGGCGGCGACCTCGCTCTTCAGCCCCGATGTCAGCAGCAAGATGGCGTCTGACCTTCTCATTAGACTGTCAGGTAAGGGGGAAAAAAAAGAAAGAAAAGAAAAAGACATCCAAGGCGGTGTTTGTCTGATTTTTTTTTTTGTCGTTTGTTTTTTTTTTTTGCGAGTCTTCAGAGGCCACCCAGAAGGCCCAGGTGCACCCTGGAAGTCTCGCGGAGGGACAAGGCGGGCAGCAGGAGGAGCCGGGCCTGGCCCTGTCCCCCGACGGGCCCGGGGCCAGTCCCGATCCGCCCTCGCTCACGAACACGCCCGAGGGCGACGCCGCCGGCCGCACGCTGGCTTCGGACTTGCTGAGGAGACTGGCAGGTGTGTGCGTGCGCGCGTCCCTTTTTTGATCGCATCTGGCGCGGCGTTCGAGCCCAGCGTCAGACAGACGACGCGCTGGACCGTCGCCAGCCGAGCGCAGAGTGGCCCGACATACCGCCGCCACATCGCTGACACAAAAATGGATGTTTGAATATTTTGAACATCATTGATAATTCAGCATCGCTGCGTTGTCGCGGAAGCTGCCGCAAAAGCCGATCGTCCTTGGGGATGAGTGAAGGACCGAGCGAGACAGCCACTACGACGAGCTTTTCGAACGTTCAGCACGATAGCCGTGGCTTAAGTTGCGTATGTTCTCCCTGGCGGGGACTGGCGGAGGACATGAGCGATGAATGTTTTGATTGACAGAGAGTCAGCTGCTGACCCGGCCCGACGTGAAGGTCAAAGAGGAAGAGGAGAGCGTGGAAATCGACACGTCCAGGATGTCAGCTGTCATCTGCGAGCGACCGATCAGAGACGTCCGAGGCCTGTCGTCTCCGAGCGACGGGGGTCACCATCTTGTGCCCATCAAAAGAGAGCACGGCGAGGGGGCGGCGGCGGCGCGTCCGCATCCGGACGACATTGTTCCGAACGGTCCGCTCGGCGTCAAACAGGAGGAGCGGGAGTTCTCTGTCGCCTCTTCGGCTGGGCAGATCTTCCTCGGTGGCAAAAGGGAGCAGGAGCGGGCCCGACCCGGGTCGTTCTCAGAGGTCACGGCGGAGAAGCCGCAGTTCTTCGGCGACCGGTTGTGTTCCGGAGCCAAGATGGCGGAGCAGTGCCTGCGGGCGGCGCTGTGGCAGGACATGTCCGTCAACCTGGCGTCCACGCTGCTGCACCAGCTCTCAGGTAGTGTCGGGCAGGGCGGGCCGCGTTTGACCCGTCTGGCGCCGTGTTCACGTTCTGCTCCTGGCGTCTAGAGCGGGTCGCTAAATCCAGCGGTGCGCCGGCACAGATGACCGCCCCCCCCGCCGGGAGCAGGCACGTATTCCAACTTTCCTCCTCCTCCTCCTCCTTCTTCTTCTTCTTCTGCAGCATCATGAGCAACATGTCTTTGTGTCACATGCAGTCCAGCCGTGAAGCAGGAGTCGGCCTGGTCCTGCTCTTTGGAGCCTGCATTTGGTACGCAAAAATAACATCAAATCATTTCATATAATGGCAAATACAAACTTAGAGAGACTGAGAACAAGAAAAACAAATCCAATCAGATGCGCCCATCACGTTTTTGTATCCTCCAGACAATCCGAGCAGCCCGGCGGGAAGCGCGATCTTCTTCTACAGGTGAGTGGCCGGACGTCATCCGCTTTGTCGCCATGGATACGAGGAGCGCTCTTCCACGTGCCCAGGTGTCACGTGTGCGGCTTCGAGACCGACGGGCGCCTCCTTTTCCGGGCTCACATGACGGAGCATCGGCAACGGGAGCGCGGCTCCTTCTCGCTGCGCTGCTGCGCGTGCGACCACTCGGCCGATCAGGAGGCGGCCATGAGAGCGCACGCCGACAAGCACTTGCTGGGCGGCGCCATCAGGTGGGAAGCGGCCGTCGCTTATTTTGCGCGGGTCCATGACTCGTGCTAAGGAGGGTCTGTTTATTCCAATTTATTTATTTATTTATTTATTTATTTTTGCAAAAAGTTGCTCAGTGACGTCATTAAGTACAGCCGTGATTCTCAGTCCCACCCATGGGCTCCCTCTGGTGGTACGTAAATGAATCACTGGCCAAGTACAGTTCAATTGTGTTTCACTTTTGAAAGCGACACATTTGGATTCATTTTCAATGGATGTAACTACTTAATTGTTGTTCCATTTGGAATTATTATTATTTTTTTTCCGGTCATAGAATTTCTTAGTTTTGACAGGTGGGGGGGGGGGGGAGGGGGGGAGAATGCATTTGGGTGAACTTCAAAGCTCGCTCGATCCCAATAGCAAAATTTGTAGCTCGGTGCTTTTGAGGTGCAAAGAGTTGCCAAACAGAGCAGCAAAGGCGCCAAGGCGTCGACGAGGGCGCGTGCGGTCTTAATCTGCACCGGGCTAAACCGCCGCACTTCACCTGCGCCCCCGCCAGGTGCCCCCTCACCCTTCCCGCTGGCGGCGGGCCGCCGGTTGCCACGGCAACGCCGCCGCAGCCCAGCGCCTCGGAGCATCGCTGCCGCATCTGCCAGAGGTCGTTTCCCGGGCAACCGGAGCTGCTGGTTCACTTCCAGGGTCATCGCCAAGGCAACCAGTACCGGTGCGAGCGCTGCGGCCACCTGACGCGCACCGCCAACAAGCTGGTGGAGCACGTGCGGGTGCACACGGGGGAGCGCCCCTTCACCTGCCACCTTTGCCCTTACAGCGCCAAGCGGCGGGACAGCCTGCGCCTGCACTGCAAGGTCAAGCACGGCGCGCACGCCGTCGCCGCCGCCTCGCACACCCCCGGCAACGTGCACACGCACCGCTCCTACGTGCACGCGGACAATCCCAGCAAACACGTTCGGCAGCTGCACACCAACGTGCCCTCCCCCTCCTCCTCCTCTTCCTCTCCTCCTCTTCCTCTTCATCCTTCACTGCCCGAGCTTGCAGGGTGGAGGGATTTGTCTCCTCTCGTGCCCATCACGACACTCCTCTCGCTGAAGCCGCACTCAAATGGGCCCTCCTCCTCCTCCTCCTCCTCCTCCTCCTCCTCCTCCAACAAACATTCCTTCCTCGGCTACCTTGGCCTGGCATCTTTGTGAATCTCTCCTCTCTCGTCCTTCTCCATCTTTCTCTCACGTCTTCCCCTCCTCCGGACTCGTTGATTGATGGATGTAAAGCTCCCGCTTCCACGTGTGAGAATGTCAACACTGAGGTGCCGAACCTCGACGGCATCGTGGCCCCCGCCGCCTGCTTTTAGCCAATCGCTGAAGCGCTAGCTCTTGAAGACTCCTTTTCTTATGATTATCACATATGATTATTACTGCTACGCGTTGTCTATCAGCAACCGCAAGCTTCCCTAAATTCTTGTCGCCTTCACGACAGTGAAGTTATTGGACCAAAAGTGTAAATATTCTCATGAGGTCATTTGCACCTCCAAACGTGTTTTTCTCTCATGGTCACAGATAACCCTTATTAGCCATTAATATTAGGGACGCACCGATTCTATTTTTTTTCTGCCATCGTACTCAAACTCGAAAAGAAATGTCCGATACCGAGACACTGACGCTACTTGACCAGCTTGAGAGATATGATTTGAAAAATATTTAGTTCAAGGAAAACATAATTTTCTTCCCATATGCAAGTAATATCATCATCAAATACTGTATTGGCAAATGCTCAATTCCAAGTACTTGTACTAAGAAGTATGGTATCGGTGCGTCCCTATGTGTGCTTGTTGCCTGAATGAAGTGCATGAAAACGTATCAAAGTTTTTTTTTTTTTTTTTTTTTCCCAAATCGAAATCACAGCTGCATTATATTTTCTCTTTAAAATGTTTCCTTTCCATGTGTTCCTTCGCTCGGTTTGCTCCCGTAATTGTTGCGTTCTCGGACATTCTGAAGGACAAAGACGCTCTTTCTGACCTTTGTGTTGTGTATGGCGACCCACGTGCACTTTGTTAGCCTGCTGATGCAAAAAAAAAAGATAAAAAAAAGATGAATGATACGCCTTTTTTTTTTTTTACATGTTGCATATCAAGATTGTTTTTCGGGACAGTTTGACCGGCGACTGTCCATTAGTTTTTTGTCACGAATGAGCTGACGGATGCAGCAGAGCCGACGGACAGTAACCGGGTCGAAAAGGCGGACGCACCCCCGGAGGAGAAAGCGGTCGCGGGCGGTATCCTCTGCTGAATCCTGTTTGCTTCTGCTTGATCAATAAAGTTTCATTTGAGCCTTTGCCTGATGGCGGTCTGGAACGATCATGATCATGACCCGAGTGTATGACTCGAGGCTGAAAATGAATAAATAAGTCAGAGCCATGAAGGTCACGCTCCTCGCTGTGCACGAGTGGGAGGATGAGTGTCAATCGCCACGGGCCCTGCATCCCCCCTTCCCGGTTGCCAGGGTTACCTGGCCTGTTGTAGCCGAGGGAGCTTACAAACAGGTCATTATTAGATTTCACTAAATGAAAGAAGGAGGATGGCGAGACGCAGAGGAAGCAGTGCAGTTGGAACCTGGGCCTTCGCTGGGGACTTTGTTACTTCTCAGTTCTAAATGCCACCTCTATCACGTCGCGGTTAGTGTTATCATCACAAGGTTAAGAGATTGAACGTTTGTCCATTACACGGCAGGCCGCGATTTCAAACCAATTTAAAAGGGGACAAAAAAGACGTTCAACGACAACATGGCGATGACGCCGTTCCTCACGCGCGCCTATTGGCTGCGCGACTTCCGCGTTGCGTGTTTGGCGGGAAATGGTCCGGCAGGAACCCGGAAGTAATGGGTTTCTAAAAACGCTTAGTTTGCCGTCGAAAAGTTTACTTTCACTTTCGTCGGCGACCTTCTTACGAGGAAGCGGGAGGGGTGCCGAGGGGGGGGGGTGAGGGCTTCCAGGAAGGCAGAAGTGTACGCCGTCATACCCGCGCGTCACTTTACGGCTGTGCTGTGCTGGTCGTGGTCGATGGCGAGTGCTGTCTTTTCTACCTTTCAAGTTGCTAAAAGCGCTAGCGTCAACTAGCATGAATCGGGGCAGACACTTGCGAGCGGCCGAGGAGGAGGAGGAGGAGGAGGAGGAGGAGGAGAAGCTCATGGACGACTACTTGGCTTCGGTCGGACTGCATCGGAAACGCGTCGCCAAGGACGGGTCGTGCTTGTTTCGTGCCGTGGCCGAACAGGTAAAAGACAAGTGACGAATTTCGGCAAACTCGAGCGAGCTCAGCGTCTTTCTCGCACAAGGTCGAAAGGTTCGCAGAACAAAACAATTCCACGCACAAAAAATAGAATAATTGGCCATTGTTATGAGTCCTAAAGTGGAAGAAAAACTTATCAGATTCAAAAGAATCTCGCTCACTCCGGTTTGGTGACTTTTGGGCTATTCCCAGATCACGTTCAAAGTTGATCAATTGCTCCATGAAGTGCAACTTTTTTTTTTTTTTTTTTTAATGTGGACTTTCTAGAATTAAAGTCAAGGAAATTTTCTGACACACCATCGTATTTCACACACTTTGTTCATGACCGCAATTTATCTGAGCTAAACGTTTTTGTTTCAACACATAGAAGATGCCTGGCTGTTTTTTTTTTTAATTTTATTTTTTTATTTTTTCTCCTCATCACACTCCGAGCTTCTCCTTCATCCTCTCGTTGCAGGTTCATCTCAGCCAAAACCTTCACAAAGAAGTCCGGGCCCAGTGTGTTCGCTTCCTGAGGCAGCACAGAGAGAGCTACGCGGCGGTGAGTTCACAATTTTGTTGATTATTAGTCAGGGGCAGCCTTGTTTTCCTGTTTGATAACATTCACTTGAAGAGTAACTTGAGTATGCGCGGAGGTTTGTGCACCCTCCAAACTGACGCACACACTACAAACGAGCTTTCCGAAAGCAACCGCGATGTCCCCCATATCGTTTTAAACATCATTTTCTCTGCGGTGTCACATTGTTTGTGTGTCCCTTCTGGTCCGAGCAAGGTAGGTGACAAGAAAGTCTATTGGCTTTTTTGCCAAACCGGCGCTGTCACCAAACACCTCCGAAATGTTGTTTCAGCGATGGGTCTTGTCAAACTTCAGCACATACTTAATAATAATCGACTTGGAACTGTGAGCTGGTCATGTTGCTGCTAAAACTTTGTGTATGTGCGTGTGTGTGTGTAGTTTATTGAAGGGGATTTTGAAGCGTACCTGGAGCGGCTCCATGACCCGCAGGTGAGTGACATTGAAGGCTTTTTGGTCTCTGTGGCTGCTGATGCCGACCTTCTGTTTTGTTTTGTCTTTGCAGCAGTGGGCAGGCGAGGTGGAGATGAACGCACTGGCCATCATGTACAAGTAAGAAGACGACCGTGTGGCTGCCCGTTCTTTCAGCTGGTTAAAACCGAAATCATTTGTGTGTAGGAGGGACTTTGTGATCTTCCAAGAGCCAGGAAGACCTCCAGTGGACATCACAGGCAACAAGTTCAAGGAGAAGGTACCGGCCGCAACATCCAGGCCCGATTTATCCGTCCTGTCTATTCTGCTGGAGGGTCAGTATGTTGAACTTGACCGGCTCCCCACCACCTCAGGTCCAGTTGTCTTTTCTGCACGGGAATCACTACGACTGCGTTTATCCCGTCAGCCGGATAAAGAACGCTGCGCTCTGCCAGTGTGAGTCTCATTTACGCTCTCGTCCGTGTTCTATGGAAAGCAGTCGGAGTTGATTCCAATGCGGTTCAGCTTAAAGTTTGTGTACGAGGGTTCTCTGTTTATACCAGTGAGATGATTCGGCGCACGAGTAGAACGACCGTTCGGCTAGTAGCATGCCGCCCGTGCTGCGTGACGTTTTTGCAGGTACACGGGTACGACAAGTACACGTTAACGGGTTTGGCCTCTGTTTGCGCCGCAGCCGTGCTGTACGAGCTGCTGTACGCCGACGTCTTCCGGGTGAGCCGGCGCGCTCTGGCGTCCTGTCGAGGGAGCGGCCGAGCCTGCGAGCGGCTGAGCGACGACAACATGGCGGCGTGCGCCAGCGGCGACGAGTCGGACCCGGACGCGGGAAACGACTTCAGGGGCGAGAACAGCCGCTCAAGGGTATCTCTCGCTCGCAGACTCGTTACTTGCGGGGAAAAAAAAATAGGAATGGTGGTCTTTGGGGTGAAACGCGTTTCCCCTTTTTGTGCGCCCTGACTTTGCGTGATGTCCAGGGGGCCCTGCTGCCGGAAAGTGTGCGCCGTTCATTGAGTGCCAGTCTGTATCGAAATGTTGCCTACGACACGTGGCAAAAGGCCAAGAAAGGTGAGGCGGGTGGACACGTCGCATTCCGTGTTTACACGCGCACACTAAGAAATTGTCATTGTCTTTTAGCGCAACAAAAGCGCGATTACTGCATGGCTGCCGGGTTGCAGTACACTGTAGGCCAGCGCTGTCAGGTCTGGCAAATACTTTTGCAACCTCTGACTTGTTTATTTTTAGCGTATGTTCAAATGTATTGCTGCTAAATGTCTGCAGGTGCGCCTGGATGGAAGTGAGCAGAGCTACGACGGCACCATCGAGGAGATCTCGCCGTCTGGCGGCCCGGTGACGGTTTACACGGACGAAGAAGGCACAATGTGAGTTACGCGCACACATGCGAATCGACATATTGCAGTGTGCTGAGGTACGAGTGGCATTTTGGCAGACGAAGAACAATTCTCGGAGAAAGAGGCTTGAACAAGTTATTTTAATTTTTTTTATTTGATATGCCCACTTGAAGTTTAGTGAACACCCAAACCCAAAACAGTGAAACGTCTTGTCGACAACAATCAAACATTTGCTTCAGTATTTTATCCTCTATGTCGAAAGGACTGTTACCGAGTTTCGAAAATCTTATTTTTTTTTTTTTTTTTGTGGTTGAATTGTTGTTGTACTGCCCCCTCGTGGCCGAGCTGTGCACGAGGACCTGCTGTCAATGAATGAATGATGCGCATTGTGTAATGCTTCATATTCCATTTGTTATTTCTGCATTTTCATAAGATTTTGATGTGCCCTGACAAAATTTTGGGGTGTTTTTCGGAGGCTCAAACCGATTTGTGGCAGTGCAGTTTCCGTTCAATCGACTGAGTAGTGTTTTGAATTCTGAGCCTAATTGTGGAACAAACTGTGTGTTTCTTTCGGCTTGTCCCTTTCGGGGTCTAAACTTGCAATCTGTTAAATGTGAGTAACTGAATTTTTAATGATCCCCATTATGCAATTTAAATTGATCAGCTGATCATCACTAGTTCTAATGTCGGCGTGTCAACGCGTGTAAATCACACTCCGTGACACGAATTGCTGCGTAGCGGACTTTGCCGTCTGTTTGCAGACTCGTTCCCCTGTGGAGCCTGCGACCGGCGACGTCGGACGGCTCGAGTTGGAGCGCCGTCCTCCGTCGGGAGAGGAGAATTTCCAGCGGACAGCGAGGTATTTTGGTGCGTTCCGCGGTGGGTTGGGCTGGGCTTTTTCTAGCTGAAACGCTGACAATATGCAGCCACACACAATCCAGTCTGTTCTTTAGTCCAATAATCTATGTACATTCCCAAGTCCTATATTTGTTGCAAAAAAAACTAGCCTGTTTTTCCTGAAACTGGTTTTGGGGGGGAAAAAGTGCGTTGTCGCCTGCATTCGGGTTGACTAAATTCTCGTGTAGCTTCATTCGTCTTCGCTGCTCACAATGTGTACTGTAAATTGTACTTTGCTTCCATCCGCGTTGTCCGTGTCAAGGCTTGGCCATGTGTTTTTGGTCTTCCAGAGTCCGCACCAAAGTCCTTCTCTGGTCCCAGAGCCCCAAGCGCCGGTGGGCACCAGCAGAAGTCACGGCCGCCGCAAGGAGAGCTGAGACGTTCCAGGTACGTGACGAGATGATCCTCCTTCCTTGGCTCACCGCGAGGTTCCAAGTTAGCGTTGGTCTTCAGGAAGAGCGCACGTGAGACTGCCTCTTTTGACCTGTCTGTGGAGGAGTTCCAGCTTAAGGATGAGCACAGCTTCCCGCCACTTGGGGTTAGAAAATTTGTTGTTTTTTTTTTTTTTTTTTTTTTTTTTTTTTTATTTCCCTCCTGGCTGAATGAAATCTGTCGTCTTCAGAGGTCGTGTCCAAATGAAGATGCTGCAGGAGAACAGAAGAGCCTCACTGGACCTCTTCAACATACTGCCGCGTGTCCCTCGTCTCCTCCTTCCACCGACGCCGCTGCCCTATCCTCAAATACCGGCCCGGCTCCCACATTCATATCGCCGATCGCGCCGTCCCCTGGGGCCGCGGCCGCCGCCGCCCGCAGCTTGTCCTCGCCCAGTCCTCCGGCGGACCCGAGATCCTCGTCTTCATCGCCGGCGCAGCCTCTTTCGCGACTCCCCGAGGCCCTCGGACTTTCAGTTCCCGGGCCAAGTAAGACACGGCGCATCGTTCCCGAAATTGGCCTAGGCCGACACCCCTGACTGTGCAATAAGACCGACTAATCTGGCATCTTTTCAGCTCAAAGTCCAGACGCTGGAGAGGCGGGGAGCGCGCCAACGGGCCAGGAGGCCGCCGAAGAATTGAAAGCTCAGCCGGCCGATGCGACCGATCCCCCTCGCGGCCAGAACCAGTCATGGACGGCCCCTTCACCCTTCATCCGCACAACGCCCCAGAATCCCAGTGAGAATGAATCTGCACAGCGGCCCTTGCCCGTTTCCTCCTCCGATATCCCCCAGCCGTCGGGCGCCGCTCCCGTCCCCCTCGGATACCTCCCGACTCTCCCCGGAGGCGTCCCCGTGCGCCACCTCGCCCAGGACCCCCTCTACCCTGGCTTCCCCCTGGGAGAGAGTGGCAACGTGCTCCCGCCTCCAGACTTCTCTCTCTGCAAGTCGGGAGAAGACCTCCCCCGAGGTGAGGAAGGTCAAACAGGGTTTCAAAACATCACGTCAACCCATTTGATCTTCTGACTGACGAATGTCCTTCTACAGATGTAAACATTCTGAGGTTTTTCTTCAACTTGGGTGTGAAGGTAAACAAATTGGGGGGGCGGGCGGGGTGGCTCCCGAATCTGAAAATATTTGTGTGTGTGTGCGTGTTTTGTTGTGAGGTTTTGATTTAAAGCACCCAAGAAAATGATTTTAACTCTATTGCCGCGTACCTGTGCTATCAATTTTCTCTGCACGTGAGGTCCGTTAAAAGACCCCCGCACAAAAGTGCACAACTCTGATGCAAATGGGGGGGAAAAAAACCCCAAATTGAACAAAACCTCACAATGAGACCATGCCTCCACCAGATGGCGCCAAAGTGATATTTTTCTTGCTTTGATCTGACCAGAAAAATGCCAAATAGGCACAAATGTCAGCCCAAAAAAAAAAAAAAAAAAAAAAAAAAAGTCTTTGAGCACTTTGTGAATTCAAACAGGGCTTTGTTTGGGTTTGTGTCCTTCAGGCATACAACTGGCCCTTGTACATGCCCTACATGTACCTGCTGCCCCTCCAGCAGGCCCACATCATGCACCCCCACATCCTCTCGCCGGTCCCGAGCCACCGGCCTCCCGACGGCCCCCCTCGGCCCACGTGTTCTCCCACGCAATCCAGTGACTCCGCCGACGCGTGGCCCGCACCCCACGATCCGGCGTACTGCGCGTGTCCATGGCAACAGCATCCGGCAGCAGGACCCGCCGGGCGGAATCCGCCGGCCGCCGTCTTGCCGTCGCACCCCTGGGAGCCCAACGTCGACGTGCACCACAGAGGCTCTCTGCAAGCTTTCCCCATCAACTCGCCGCTTGCGTCCAAAATGGGTAAAATCACATTTGACAACACTCACAAGTAATTGGAGATGATGAGATGCCACAGAACTGACATTTTTGTCAGTTTCTAACAAGAAACAATTTGGTAGATGAGGAACAATTCTGCAAAAATGAGCTTTCAGGCTATTTATTTCCTCTGGGTTGACGTTTACTGTCAAGCTAAACTGAAAACCAAATGGAAAATAATCATACGATGATTTCAGTTGTCAGGAGGAAGTGGAAATGCACAAAAGCCCTCGTGAGGCCTTCTTCATTTCCAGGTATAAAGAGGTTGAGCTATCAAGGTTATCGTGCATTTTGAGCTTCGACCAGCCCAATCCCCAAAAGTTTACCCGAGTGGAAGCACACGTCATTTACGAGGCTTTTGTGTGTCCTCAGGGGACGAGGCCGTGGCCGTGATCCCACCGCTCGACATCAACCAAAGACCGGTAGCGTATTTCCTTGTCACACCTCCTTTCGGGGGCAGCCCCACACTCTTTGACTCTGCTCGCCAAGTACCACCCTAACGACCGACCTTAAAATACAGTAGTTGTGACGGTTAAAAAAATGACTTTAAAGCTGTTTCCTTTTTCACTGGAATGTGTATTTCAATTAAGTTAAAGTGCAATAGTTGTGCCCGTTTTGTTTTTTTTGCGCAAAGGGAAGAGCAGTTCCTTTGGCTCGCATCCCTGCAGGAGGGCACACGCCGCCGCCCCATCGCCCATCAGTGGGGTGCAACACCGACGAGGGCGACGAGTCGTCCCGTTTGACGGCGGCGCCGAGGAGACACTACGGCGGGCGACGGGGCTACCGGAGGAGACGTGGAAGCCAACCTGGCACCTACGGAGGATATTAACTTCCACTCTAGGTTTGATGCACTTTATTCAATAAAGATGTCAAAGCTGCAACTTTCCTTTCGTGTCTTCAACTTATCCTCGAGGGGTGGTGCCGCTTTCCCTCAAAGTTTACGTCCAATTCTTTTGCCTTATTTCTGCTATCATTTGTTAAGCATTCCAATTTCGGGCGCTTTGTGCAGCATCAATGCAAATCACTCAAATTTTATCGGCGTAATCATTTTAATGACCACGTATTAGTAAATTGCAAAATTACAACAACATAAGAAAACAGGAATGCACATAATGGCAGTTTTGTCAAATGAGTCCCTGTCAAGGCAACAGGTGGCACCGTCAGGCCTAACCGCAGGACGAGTCAGTCCGGTTGAGGCGCATCTTTACTTCCGCAGAGTCCGGACACGGCGATCGTTCCGTAGTCATTTATTCATGTCTCTGCTTCGTTTGCATTCACATATATCAAGTTTGTATAAAGGACCTTTGTCCAAAAAGACATTAGCCACAAGGAAAACATTTTGTTTGCAAGTTGGGTTACATACACAACTTCATATCATCATAGTCTTCTTCGTTAGTCCGGCACAGACGGGAAATCCGCTAGCCTGTTTTCTGGGTTAGCAGATTGGAAGCTGGAAATGTTATTTCCAAGCACACAGTGCAGCGAGGACTTAAAAAGTGCTTAATGTGGTTAAAATGCAAAATCACATTAGGTAGATTAAAAAAAAAAAAAAAAAAAAAGCAAGACATGTCACAGTTTGTTTTTGACGGCTTTTTCGGAAAAATGTCTACAGCTCTCCTCTGAAATGGTCCACTCACGGGTCAATCAGAGCAAAACTTTGACTAGCAAAACACGTCTGTAGCAATCAACTCATCTGCACCTCCGGTGAGTAAGACGAATATTTACATTTTGTTTCAATGTATCTGTTGAGACCTGACGTGAGAAGACAAGAGGTAAGGATGACATTGCTCGTTAACGTCGAACCGGAAAGGGTGTTTTTGTTGATTCTGTCGAGAGGTGCAAATCTGTTGTCATTGATGCGTCAGGGTGTCAACGGTGTCCCGGCGCCGTCTTTCCTCGTTTCTACGATCCTCTCGGTGAAGGACGTCAGTCTCAGCGTGATGTGAGGCGGCAGCCCCCGTGCCACCAGCAGCTCCTTCAGCTGGGGGGGGGGGGGAGACAAAAAGCACCACTCAGACTGCGTCTGCCTGCGTCCGCGTGTTACGTTTCCAAAGTGTTGACTGCGTACCTCAGGTAAGGCTATTTGTTTGAGGTCCAAATAGGTATTGTCGGTTCTGATCAGGAGCCTGGCGTCCAGGGCGAAAACATCTAAAGACAAAAGTCACTCACTCGGCTTTTGCTCCGGCGGATGGAGTAAAGTGGCAGCGGCGGGCCGTTCGGAAGCCCTCACGCCAATTATTCGGTATTATGTATTAATGCCAAATTTAGTTTCGGCGAAATGACCCCGAGGGGAGGGGGTCAAACTGCAAAAAGTGCAATTTTCTGGCAATCTTCCTCCCTGCCGATGCTCCGTGTACCAAAAGCACGGCCCGCCACTGCCAAATGGCGATGTTGTCAAATCGCTGACGAAAGAGACGCCACTCACTGAAGTTGACCGCCGCCGTCACGCAGCGCATCGGTGAGTGAAATTCGCTGCCGGAGAGCCAAATGGACGTGTTAGCGTGCCGAGCGTCTGCCAAAGAACAAGGAGCAAACGTACGTACGTTTCTCCGTCTTTAAACGCTTGAACGACGAAGCAGATGGGATAACGTAGGCCCGCGTCGTCTTGGGTCGGCGTCCATTTCAGGACGAAGTGGCCGACGCCCACTTCCTCCTTGTGTACGCCGGCCGGCCCGCTGAACAGCACCTCTTTGACGCTAACAAACAAGTCCAGGTTGTCGACGTTATACAGAAAGATGCGGCGGCGCCTCCAGATGCTCGGCGTTTTCGATTGGTTGTTCTTCGCAGAGGATAAAGTGCCGATTGTGGTTACGGTATTTTAAAATATGCAATGGAATAATCAGCATCTCTGGTGTGTAGGATGTACCAAGCACGGATGCGTGCTTTAGTAATGGCAGGAAAAATAGGAAAGCAATTGCCGCTGACTCAACCAGGAAGTGGTTTCAGCAGCTCATTTTTGTCACCTCTGGAACGTGACAAGTCAGAGCAGCAGAATTGCAGAATTACATGAGTTGAGACGAACACGTACTCTGAATCCGTGGCTGTCGCGTGGATGTTAATCTCCAGGGTCTTGTTGACGTGCGCGTACAGATGATCTCCGTTCTCTGGCGTGGGATAATGGAGTACGGGCAGGAATTTTCCATGCTCGCACGACGGCGCCGGAGGATCGACTGAACAGTTTAACGGCAGGAAAGTGTCACAGTTAATGTTAACGACGCACAAATCCTGGTTCCGCGACCACTACTTGGATACTTTTGACTTCTACTCGATGAAGTGCAGTTTGGAAATAAACTACTGTGCCCAAAAAAGAAGAGCCTATCCGAGTCAAAAGGCCGGACCGACAAGGTGCCGATGATTTTCTGCGGACTTGTGGGAACAACTTTGGAGTATCCAAGTTTGGATTTCGGCCCTCATCTGCTCCACTTTTCTCACCTCTCAGGACAAACTGGATGGGAACGTAGCCGATGAATTCCAATTTTCTCAGAAGCGACTGGTTCCCCTCGGCGTCAGTCAGATTGATGTCTTTGCGAACGGCGTCCAACATGGTCAGCTGGACGGCGTACGAGCCCACCGCGCTGCTGTTATTGTCCAGCTTGGGAGTGAATCCAATGTGACAATCCTGCCAAAAAAGGAACAGTCAGCACTGGAGTGGGAACTAAATTCACAGAGGCGCGTGGTCACTCACGTTAGTGACTTCTAAAAATGACGAGACACTATCAACGTTTTCCAGGACACACTTGACGAGGTCCCCGTCTGGGTCAAATGTGGGCAGGTTTGCGTAGCCGTAGCAGTTGGAGGGGAACCTTACGGATGAAGGCAAACATTCTGTGAGGCGGCAGCTGGTCGCCACGGTGCCCACACGTCAGTGTCGGGGTGGGCTCACCTGAGAACGGGCAGCACGGTGGTCCGGGGGGACGAGTTGGGCCGGCCGGTGTCGGACCTGTTTCTCGGGTCCAGGTGCGTCAATGCCAGCACCTCGGTGACGTTATTACTGACGCTGACCCACCGGAGGCCGTCCAGGCTGCAGGAGCAAGAATATTCATTAGGCGACAGCACACGCTGGAAAGCTCGGAGGCTACGCAAGAGAGTCCGGATTCAGATAGTTTGGGGGCGCAAATTTAGATGTGCAAAGACTTGCTGATATCCGTAGTTCCGGCAAAAAAGTTCAGAGGACAAGGAGAGCCTTGACGACGAGGTTGCGAGAAATCGACGACCCCGAAAGGAAAGCGGATGGACGCTTAGTTCTCGAGACTCACCGCAGCGCGAAGTCTTCAGAGTTGGTTGTGTTTATGTGCGCTGTCACTTCCTGCTGACACCACTCTCCGACGTTCTCGTCTACATTTTTCACAGAGACCACGTTCACCGTGCAGAGGTCCAGCGGGCAGTCCAACACGGTGATATTGCCGCACTCTTGAAAGGCTAACTTGTAGCGAAGGAGCGCCTGCGAGGGGAAGCTCGGGATTGAGAAGGCAGAAGACGACATGCGCTCCGGGAAAGGCTGGGACTACGTACCGTGTCGTTGGAGCCCCTCAGGGGCTGGTAGGTGACCGCTGTGCCCGAGTAGTTGAACGCCTGGCAGCCGCAGGCCAGCAGCGACAAGACCAAAAGGCAGCCTCGCATGACGGACGACGGGATGGGACTCGCACGACTTGGAACGACGAGTCACTAATGAGCGTCTGACATGAGCACCTATATGCGGTCTGACTTGTTCTCCTGGGGATAACCGACACGTCCCCTTAATTTAAGAGCTCAATGCGGAGGCGAGGCCTGGCAGCTTGCCAGTGCGCAATTAACTGCAGCGTTGAAGTTTTGTCAGGCCATCATTGATTTTTTTTTTTTTTTTTTTTTTACAATTGAAGCGGCGCTTGTTCCTCCGCGTCATTTTCCAGATAATCTTCCAACTTCCCTCCACACCTCGGGTCCCACCAGAGCTCATCGAGCCTTGACCGGAACTTGCCGCTCCCCTGACATCGGCCTGCTTCTCATCACAAACATCGAACTCCGGGCCCTGCAAAAATCCTTGGATGTTTTCAAACCCTTTGAAGTCCATTTAGAGATTTTTGTTTAGAAATTCACGTTTGAAGATAAAATGCTGGAGAGACTGTTCCCTCACTCTGGCAGACAAACTCGCGGGCCTCTGTTCGCTTCAGCGACTATCAGGCGCAATTGCGACATGCAGTCGGCTAGCTAGCTCTTGAGCGCCACGCTGTCAGCCACGAGTGTACGTATGGTTTATATTCCAGGCAAGGGAGACTTTAGAGATATATATTTTCATGGCTCGGACGTGGATCAATGTGTTGCCAGAAGAAAGATTCTAGACGAAGGAGCATTTTATTGTGCGGGTTGTAGTCGAAGTTTTTCAACCGACAGTCGACAGGTACCTTTAGTATCCTCGGACCATAGTCGGTATCCTGTTTAGTAATGTCAGTGTTGTGTAATTCACGTCCAGTCTAGCCTTGTAACGTGTTTCGTACATCTTTTACAGCAAAAACAAAGTGGGGGGTGGGGGGGGGGGGGACATGGCAAGTGACACACTTTCTGATAGTTACGTAGTTTATTGTGCATGTAAAATAACTCCTTTTTTTTGCAGAGAAAAGTCAGGATGCACCGATACCGTATTTCAAAACTCGTAGATGAAAAAAAGGTTACGTCATTGATACTACTTTGCCATGTACAATATGTCGTCCCGGATGAAAATGCCTCTTCTGACAAATTGCTGGTTTTACTGAAGTGACAAATGCCATGTACAAGAAAAGGTTTGTTTTGTATTGTTGATTCAAATAAGCAATAACGAGACCTAGTTGCATTATCAAGAATCGGCACTTGGTATCAGCGAGGCCTCAAATATCAGCGCTTGGTGTCCGGGGGAATAAACCGGTGCATCCCTCGTGAAACCCACGCACGGTCAAGACTGCGGGTTTATAGGCAGCGTACGATTGATTTAATCGTCGGATTGGCATAAATTGAAGGACTCAGAAGCCGCCGTCTCCGCTCTCCTCCCTGAAGCTCACCACTCTCAGCGTGATGCCAGCGGGCAGCCCTCGCGCCACCAGCTCCTTCTTCAGCTGCGGGACGAAAAAGTGGTGCTCAAACTGTCCTGTCGCCGTGCGGCACGGCTCACGCGGAATGACGCACCTGCGTTAAGGCCGCCCCTTGGAAATTGTCCACAGACAGCGGGAACCCAGACAGGAGCCGGGCTGTCACGACAATCACAACTAAAGACGGAAGAAGTCAAAGAAGTCATTTTTCACGGCGGCGCAGTCATACGGTTGTCGGATCGTTTCTACTGTGGCTGGCCCGCAAAACAAATAGAATTGGCCAATTGCTTCTCCCGACCTTGGCCAAGCTCGTATGTGATTGTGATGTGTCATTGCATAAATGTCAACCATCATTTCTAAAGAACAAAAGGCAGATGATTATCAGAGTAGATGACAGCTGAAAAATGAACGAGAAACTTCTGGTTCCTGAGCCAAATGACGTCCTTGCTCTCACTTCAGCTGTAACTGATCAGAACAGGAGTAAACTTTTTGTCTTTCACCTTTGTCACGGGGACCGTCAAGAGTCGTATCATTCTTAATCTCTACTCCGTCCTCCACAACTGACATCCACAGCAGCGCTACTACAACTGACATCTGGATCTTGCCGGAACAGTTATGCACATTTGGGGTCCAGCGACCCCCGGAGCAAAAAAACTTTGAGAAGTTTTGGACTGGCAGCAAGAGGTTCCACTCACCTGGGTCAACAGTCACAATGACACAGCGCATCTCCGACTGATGTGGGCTGTGGGGAAGCCATATTGAGACCTTAGCACGCTAAGTGCGTGATAGCCGACGAACGGACTCAAAACACGTACGTCAGTCCCTCTTCAAACAATTGGATGACGAAGCAGGCGGGCTGACTTTGGCCCGAGTCTCTCTCAGTCGGTTTCCAGGTCAAGAACAGGTGGCCGTCGCTGACGTTCAGTTGCATGTCGGACGGCCCACTGAACAGCGCCAATGCCTGCCTGAAAGACAAAGTTTCTCATCGATCGATTGAAGTTTTTACTTCAAACATGCCGCACAAGAGGGAGAGGGAAGGCCCCATGATTGACTGGCAACCAGTCCAGAGTGTTTCCCCCGCTGTCGCCCAAAGCCTGCTGGATGGCTCGCAGCTTATCGTGAAGCTTGTGAGGATAAATTGATTGGGGGGGGGGGGGGCGGGCGTCTATTAGGTTTTACTGCAAATGTATCCCATATCAAACACGTACTGATTGACTTCCACATTGATGGGGATCTCGAGGCTCTCGTTGACTGAGCCGTGCACGCGTTCTCCATTGGCTGGCGTCGGAGGCCTGAAGGCGGGCAGGTGCTCTCCCTCCACGCAGGAAGCCGCCGGAGGATCCACTACATGATTACACAGAAGATGAAAGCAACTGGTGGGGATGGGGTGCTTCTTTGCCAAGGGGAAAAGGGATTTCAGAGGACATACTGGAAGCAACATTGTCTCCCATGACGTCAAGATGGCACCAAAACACGCGCTAGGCTTCCTTGAATTGCTGCAGTTCGGGAGTTTTAATCCTTTCTTTTTTGTGTTCTTTAGCAGTCCATGACAAAATACTTAGATGAAACCTGCCCTTGGCACAATAAAAGTTGGACGCGCTGAAGTTGAGGAACTACTGGGCAGCGAGTCTCATCCAAACGTGCAAGCGTTCTCACCCATCAGAACAAACTGGACGGGGATCTGGCCGATGGCGTCCTTCCCGGTGACGGGCGTCTGGATCCCCTTGCCATCAGTCAGGGTGATGTTCTGGTGAGGGAAGTCCTCCACGATCAGCTGGATGGCGTACGCGCCCTCCGCAACGTCACTGTCGTTGCCTCTGGGAGTGAAGCTCATGGTGCAGTCCTGCAAAGGAGGAGAGAAATTGCCAATGTTCAGTGGCAGGGAAAAGAGGCCCTTTTGCTTTCGGGGCTCGCTCACCGGTGAGAGTTGGAGAACCGACGTGGCGTTTTGATAGCGACACTTGACCACATCCCCGTCGGGGTCAAAGGTGGTCAGCGTCACGTACCTCTGGCAGTTGGAGGGGACTCTGAAAGGCGCACACAAACGGCCTCAGAGGTGACATCCGGTCGCCGCGTTTCACTGTCGGGGGTGGTCTCACCTGAGGACGGGCAGCACGGCTGTTCGGGGCGATGCGTTTGCCCGGCCCGTATCGGACCTCGTCCTCAGGTCCACGTGTGCGACGGCCAGCGCTTCGGTGACGTCGTTGGTGACGTTGATCCACCGGAGGCCGTCCAGCCTGGAAGCGCCGAAACGCCGTTTGGTTGTTTTTTTTTTTTTTTTTTTTTTTTTTTTCCCCCATTTCTGGGTGCTGGAGGCAGCCGGGCAACTTACCGCAGCACAAACTTGGAGATCTGGCTAACGTGATGATGTGTGACTACGTCAAGACGACATCCCCCCAATATTTCAAAGACCTTTGTTATGGTGACGAGAGAAATTGCGCCGCAGTCCCCCAGCTGACAGGTCCAATTGGTCAATATGCACTCATTGCGGAAGCTCATCTTGTAGCTGACGGCCACCTGGGAGCAGGTGTTGTTCTTTTTAAAGCAGCTCAAGCTGGTTCCTCTGGCAGCCCTTCCCTTTTTCCCGGGGTTGAGGTCAAGGAAAACACGCAGGGTACATACCGTATAATCGGAGAGAGGGGCGTAGGTCATCCCCGTGCCCAGGAAGTCGGACGCCCGGCAGCCAAAGGCAAATAGTGACAAGACGAGCAGGCGGCCCCACATGATGCCTGCTGGAAACTGGACTGAGCGGCTCCGCGGAATTGCTGTGAACACCTTAATTCTGGGGAGGGCCTGGCGTAAGTGGACCGTGACAGCACTGTGTGTGTGTGTAATGTGCGTTTGCATCCTTAGACTTGAATAGAGAAACACACCATTTAACATCTTCCAGTGTTGGTAGGACCATTGATCTCAAAAACAAAACACGAAGGGTTCAGCCTTTTAGCCAATGTTTAGTCCAGTGAGCCTCAGGAAAGCCGTGACAAGAGCGAGCGTTGCGTTTCACGGCTGAATGGAATTGCAACTCCAGTCAAAAAAGTCCCACGTTCCAGCAGTTGCTGGACCAGTTCTTCGCACACCTTCAGATGAGTGAAGTGAGCTACCGCAGAAATCAATCAACATTGTACTTAAAAAGTCCCTCGCTCCGGGAACTGCCAGACCAGTTCTTTGGATGTGTGCGGAGTGACAGATGGGGAGGGAAGGAATGAGCTCGAACAAGGAAGAAGACGGCATCTTGAATGGATTCATAATTCTCTAGACAGTTGTGTGCTTTCCCCAGGATTTCGCTCGGACTCAAGTTCCATTGTTACGGCGCACTTAAATGTCACATCTTCCTGATTTTTGACATTGCAACGTTAGGAAAAGTCAGCCGACCGCATTCCAGCAGATTGCATTGTGCGCGCACACAACGTGACTTACTGTTACGCCGTGTTTTAACTATTGTGCAAAGGCTTAGGTGAAAGGTGACGGACGATCAAATATGCCGATGCTGAAAGATTATTTTGTTCCGCTGAGTGATGAAGCCTTTGAAGAGATACATTCGGTAGCCAACATCAAGATCAGCCACAAATGGTTTTTTTTTTTTTTTTTTCGGTTGCTGTTGTTCACTATTCACTCTTTGCTTCACCATTACAGGCTGGCCGGTTTTTGGCGAAAAAGCGATGTCAATATTTTCTGAAACTTCATCAGTGGATCAGCAAGAAAACACATTTTGTGTGAACTTTTGGATGAATTTCATAATGGAGAACTCTGCAAATTGAATTTGATTTTCAAATGCGAAGGAACAAGTTTAAATTGAAATAGGATGTCGCAGAGAGAACATTGTATGTAAAAAGGTATTTTCCCATTGCGAGTCCTTATTTCCAAAAATATATCGATCTGATTGACTTAAAATTTCATATTTTTACGACAAAATAAATGCTTAGTTTTTTTTTTGCTATGTTATGATGATAGTGCTTCACAGCGTATTTTGGGAAAAAATAATATGTCACGGAAATCGGGCCCTATATAATATTGGTAGTCACGGTGTTCTTTGTCTTTCCTTTGCACTTCGCCTTTTTTGGCATACCAAGTCGAATTAAAAATCCTTCATGTCACCAGAAGTGAAAAAATGTCAAGCTCACATAACCAGTTTTAATTCTACATGCCGAACTTTGGGGACGCCAAGCTGTAAACGGTGTCTTCCACACCTTTTGGGAGTACCAAGATGGCGGCCAACTGTTTATCCAGTCTTTTTTTTTTTTCCCCGCAGATCAGTGAGCGGATGCGGTGTGACAGTCAACTTCCGCTACATGTGACGCACGAAGCTAACTCCTTGATAGCGGCTTGGCGACGATGGACGATGGCTTTTGCATTGCAACGCTTAAGCAAAGGTAGACGCACATAAAAGAAACGTATTTGCCGTTGTGTTGTTTATATTACCAGCGCTGTGTTGTGTTTTTGGGTCATCCATTTTATATCGTTGGAAACGCACGGTAGAGGCCTACACTTCGTCAACATGGTGGCCGTTTTCATTTTTTGGGGTCAACGAAAGCGTCATGCTGTACTGTGAAATTGTTTTGTGTCCCCGTGAAGCAAATTGTGTGACCTAACGTGTGATAGATATTTGGGGGAATCCAGGAAGCAAAAAGTAATGCCGAGACCAGAACGCATGCGGGGCTTATTGACGTCGCAATCCAATATTACAAGGATATCATCTCCACATCGTGCGACTTCAAATACGGTGTTAGCACATCCTTTTTACATTGTGTGTGTATGTATATAAATCTATAAGGCACATACAGTTTAGTCTTTGGGATGACTTTACGATGCCTGTGATGTCAAGGAAGAAGAAGAACCACAAAAAAGTGAAAGGTTGTGATCTGTCCTGGAGATGTCGGCCCATCGTGGTAGTTGTTGGATATGCAATAAAAACAACCCAAAAATGTTAGGAATTGTGTGTCCTTGATGTTCGTGCTACTTCAATCTTTGTATATTTATTTTTTGTGAGATGAGCAGGAAGTGACCACGATCACGTGATTCTGAAAGGAAAAGCCAAGTGGATGAGCCGAGAGAAGATATTTCCACTGAGGAAGTGTTCCAGACCAGTGTTCCAGTTTGCTGCAATAACCCTCCCTTTTTTTTTTCTTTTTTTTTTTATGTATTTATTTTTTCCAGCTTTGCGTTGACGACATAGCATTGTATCCGTCCTCCGAAACGGCCTCCTATTCGCTGGACTCGCCGGGAAGTCGTTCCTGATCGGCCCTCGGGCAGCCATGTCCCGTCCCCAATACAACCCTTACGCGCCTGAACCAAGGGATGCCGAGAGAGACACCCGTACGACGTCTACTCTCGTAGGACTGGGACCCGGCCTCGGCACTACTGCCGGTGGCTCGCGGGGTTCCGGCAGCATGGCGATCCCCTCGTTGGTGCCTAATTATCGGCCCAAGCAAAGGGCCAAGACCAATGACGACATCCAGACTTTGGCTCAAGTCGGTCCCGGGCGAGAGTTGCTCTCCCCAGGTGCGGCGGCGAACTCTTACCAAAACAGCAGCAGACGCTCGGACGGTGGCGGTAGCTCCTTCAATTGCTTGTCTAGCTACGACCAAGCCACCGCTGACGACACTTCTGCTTTTTATCATCCCTTGACATTGCCGGGGCGTTCGTCGTTTAGTGCCTCCGGTGAGGAAGATCGCGACCTCCGCTCAATTTCAGGTCATCATTACGACAAACGCAACGTGGCGCAATCTTCTGAGCCCGCTCAACCCAAATTTACCTCTGAGACGGCAGCGAACATCCTGGGGCACTTTGGACTTGAAAAGGATGACTTGGAACATCTTATCTCCTATCCTGAAGACCAGATCACCCCTGCTAACTTGCCTTTTATCTTGCGCCAAATCCGGATTCAAAAGTCCAAGAAAGGTCAGTCCAAACCCATCCCTGAGCCTGCTCCCGCCCGCGGGGACAATTGGGGAAGTCCTGGACTGGGAGGGATTAAGCGAGAGGACAAGCCGTCTACTCTCCTCCAGTCGAGTACAATCATCGACTACGGGCATACGAGCAAATACGCTGGCAGGGTGGAGGTTAATTTTGAGAGCAGAGCTGAAAGAGCCGAGGGTGACAATCAGATGACTGTGGACAGTTTGGGCAGAAGAAGCGGCGGTCAAGAACTCGTGCAGCAGGCGGGAAGAAGCCCCAGCCTGGTGCCTTCTTCCCTGGATCAGCAGGCAAGTTCCAGCTCTTTCTTCACCTCCAATCTGACATCTGCCACTCCCAAAATTCCCACCAAACAAGCGCCAAGTAGTGCTCAGTCAATGTTCCCCTCTTTCCCTCTGCTGGCGAAAGACATAGATGGCAAAGACGTCAAATCTCAAGCCCCAAACCCCCCGTATACCTTTGACCGAGTGCAGGCTGCGCCTAAGCCCACCGTGAAACAACATCGTGGCGTCCATTGCAGCAGACCTGGCCTCGTGGTCCTCGGATCGTATGACTACACCGGCGGCACTGATGACCAATTTAACAGTCAATCGTCTGCTATGACAGAGATGTCCCTAAAACAGCGTAAGCCAACTCAGCAGCAGAATATCAAGACAGGGCAGCAGCAAAAGCAGGAGTCCACGCGGAAGCCACCGCAAGTAAAGAAGCAGCAGCAGCAGCAGCAGCAGGCACCGAAGACCCCACTGAAGCCGCAGCCGGCCAACCCGACGCCGCGGCCGGCCGTGACCGAGGCCTTGCTGCCGACGCCCCCCCAGCTCACACAGATGACGTGGCAGCAAGGTTTCACCGCGGCGCAGGATTTTCACCCCATCCCGCCCACTTTTCCCAGCTTCTCGAGCAGGCCTGCACTTCCGTCGTTCGCCTCGCATCTGCGTACCGGCGCCCCGTGTCTCCCGCAACCCCAGGCGCAGATGTCCGCGTCCACGGATTTGCAGACGACAGCCATGATGCTGGACTATGTGGCGGCCACGCCCAGAGTCTTTCCACACACGTGTTCTCTGTGTAAAAAACGGTGTGCCCTGATGAAGGTGAGTGCAACTCTGCTCTCTTGTTGTGTCTCGCTATGGCCCATCGCTGTTCTCGTTCTGTCACACTTTGTGCATAAAGCTGTTCAGTGCTGTTCCTCTCTTCTATTTTCTACTTGGTTTGTTATGGACCAGCGGCTCATGTTGGCCAATCGTCAGCGCTTGAATATTGAGAATGAACCAGCAATACGATTTTTTTGTTGTTGCTATTTTTTATCTTCAGTTTTTCAATACACCAATGTTTATCTTTTTATCAGTTTTTCTGATGGACAAACATTTTGCTAATATTCGATTTGGATCAGCTTGTGGGATCCCGGCGATTTATTCCCTCCCGAGATGTTTTGTTCGGGTCCCCCACCTCCCCCGGCGTGATCTCCAGCCATTGCAGAGCCAAGTGAACAACAAGGACATTTACCCGAAATGTATTCACTGGAGCTCCATAGAGCGATTGCCATCAAGACTTTGGGACTTCAGCAAGTAAAGAAGTGTTTTTGGAGGAGGAATATTAAAGTTGTGGAACATCTGTGATTGTGGAGCCGACAGATGTTGGGTATCGATGCCTCGTGTCGACATCCCTTTTGAATGATTGTTGTGTTTTGCCTGCCAGGACTGGCTTGATCACCAGAACTCCACCCTTCACCTTGAGAGCTGCAAAGTCTTTTCCAAGAAGTCAGTGTTCTCCCCCCACCTCAATACACAAGAACTGTTTTGTTGTCAGAGATAGGCTTGATGCTGTTGAATTCTCATAAATCGGAGATGTTTGACGGTGTCACTCAGATATCCACAATGGGATGCAGAGGGGTCGAATTTCCTCAAGGATAAAGAAGAAAGGAAGTCTGCGCTCACCCCACAATCTCCGAGTCAGAAGCCCCTACGAAGCGATTGTTCATCTTCCCGCCGCCGACGCAGCAGCAGCTCAGACCCTGTAAGAGAGAAAAGGAGGAGGACTCGATCCCGCTCGCCGCACAGTTCCAGATACAGACGCAGGTGCTGTCAAGTTTCCGGCTTGCATGCTGGGCTTGATTCTTTTACCATTAAAAGTCTTGTTCTGTACATCTTCCAGGTCTCGTTCCCACTCCTCAAGCTCGTCTGACTACGGTCGCTCACACCCGAGAAGTTACGAGAGGCGCCCCGTGCGCCGAAGCCAGGATGACCAGCAGCAGTCGTCGTCGTCGGGGAGGAGCCGCGAAAGGACCTCGTCGCGCCGGCGGTCCTCGTCGAGAGGCCACGATAAGGGCCCGTCACCGAAGAGAACCCGTGAGAGGCGGTTGCCTTCCAAGAGGAGCCGTGAAGGGAGCAGAGATCCGCCGAATACCCAGCAGACTTCGACCAGGGCAGAGAGCCTTGCAAAGAAACTTCTGGAATCATCAGGTCTGACGTCCGAGTCTTGACAGGCACCAGACGCAACCGAGGCCGCGTGAACGTTAACACTTTGTGTAACTGTCCAGCTGTCCAGTCTCTGTCAGAAGAGTCTGACATGGAGGCTATGGTTAAAACTCTGGCCCCCGCCTTGTTGGCGGAACTGGCCAAATTGAAGACCGCTCGTTCGAGCTCTTCCAAGGGAACCGCCGCGTCGGCATCCACTGCCGCCTCTGCAGCCAACAAAAAGCCGGTGGGAGCCAAAAGCACCGGCGGCCGACAGAAAACGTCCTCCGAGAAGACCGAGGTTTGGCGCACAGGATAGCGAAGTGAAGGTACGGACTTTGTTGAAACCCAGGCGCTCGTCTCTACTTTTGCACAGGCGGCCAAAGCTTCCGTCCCGACCATTGTCACACTCGGAGGAGTTCCCAGTTCTCTCTCCTACGGCGACATTGTAGCTGTGGCTGAGCAGTATGGAAAAACCAAATCGGTTGTCCTATTTCGCGCCAGACGCGAGGTAGCTTTCTTTGTGTCTGCTTCGTAAGCTTGCAAGAAAGCAAGCGACAGCCAGCGGTGCCTTTGACTTGACTGTGTTCACTTTGTGTGCGTTTACGCAGGCGATTGTGTGTTATGAGACCCAGAAGGATGCAGAGAAACTGAGGAAGACCACCAACCTCACGGTGCAAGGTTGGCCAATCTCCATTGTGGAAGATAAGGTGGGTGCATTGATGGTGCGTCGTACTTCTCGGTACATCGATCTAAATCAGTCCGCGCTCTGCTTTAGGAGAGTCTCCCCGGGGTGCAGAAGACCCATCCTCAGAAGTAACTTCACATTCCTTTCTCTTCATGTCACCGTTCATAGTCAAATGTCGTCATGTCACAATAACAATGTTTGCCTAGAAATTGCCCGGCTGCGTCCAAAGCCTCCAAGACCCAATTGTCGAAAAGTACCTCTGCCGTGCCTGGCGCTAAAGGCAAAGCCAAGAGTGTCCTGAGCAAACAGACCACCGAGACGGTGAAAAAAGCCGAAACGAGCAAAGTGAAACTACGAGCTGGCGCTGTCAGAAAGAAGGTCAACGCCGCAGTCGAGCAGCACAATGCGGTAGCCGAGACGACAGAACCGGAATTAGCGGAGATGGTGGAAGCTCCGCAGCAAGGTGGGGCTGAAAGCGAGCTGCTGACGGAAGACGTGAGCCGCACGGAAGCGGGCCCTTGTTCAGCAGCTGAGGAGCGGAACCAGCAGGGTACAGCGCCCCAAGTGGAACCTACAGAAGTACCAGTGCCTCTCCAAGGAGACGCGCGCGACGCAGAAGGGACAGCGGAGCAGCAACAAGGTCTGTTAACGCCGTATGGCAGCTGCCCCCCCCCCAAAGTTGACTCTCCATCGACAGTTGAAGGCAGAGGTTTACAGACAATGTGGAAAAACACCCAAACTGAAGTCGTTCAAAACGGGATTTTTGCCAAATAAGTTTAGGTACCCTGTGCAAAAACACATTCAATTTTGCCACATTTTCTTTCGTATTCTTTACTGCATGATCTAAGGAGTAGCAGGAGAAAGTGGTCAGATGTGTAAAAATGACCTAAATATGAGTGTTCATGCTTTGTTTTTCATTGTCATTCAGTGACTCTCGGTTCCTTTATGTTGCCAGCCGAGACGCTAACAGATGCGGCTTTTGCGGAGGAGGCAGTGACCCCGTGCGGCTCTGACGCGGCAGTGAAGGACGACGCGGCGGCTCCTCGCCCCCCCAACGCAATTGTGAAGGAGGACGTTATGGCCCCTCACGGCCACGACGCTGCAGTGAAGGAGGACGCGGGGGCCCCTCGCGACTCCGATGCAGCAGTGGAGGAGAACACGGCGGCCCCTAGCGGCCCCGATGCCACGGTGGTGGAGGACGCGGTGGCCCCTAGTGGTTCAGAGGACGCGGTGGCCCCTAGCGGCCCCGACGCCGCAGTGGTGGAGGACGCGGTGGCCCCTAGCGGCCCCGACGCCGCAGTGGTGGAGGACGCGGTGGCCACTAGCGGCCCCGACGCCGCAGTGGTGGAGGACGGGGTGGCCCCCAGCGGCCCCGACGCCGCGGTGGAGGAGGACGGGGTGGCCCCCAGCGGCCCCGACGCCGCGGTGGAGGAGGACGCGGTGGCCCCCAGCGGCCCCGACGCCGCGGTGGCCCCATGCAGTTCTTATGCAGCTGAAACTCTCACCGTTGGAGAGAGGATGAAAGAACATCTGCTTCAGGAGAGAATCCGTAAGTCCCAACGTGTCAAAATAA
The DNA here is from genome assembly GCF_019802595.1 of Syngnathoides biaculeatus. Lineage (NCBI taxonomy): Eukaryota > Metazoa > Chordata > Actinopteri > Syngnathiformes > Syngnathidae > Syngnathoides > Syngnathoides biaculeatus. The sequence continues at coordinate 3,421,630 of NC_084660.1, forward strand.
CACAATGGCTGCTAAAATGTGAATTTGTGTCTTTCAGCTTGCATAAAATACAAAAACTACTACAAAGGAAAAGTAAGATGTCGCCAGACTCTTTGATAGCTTGATAACTCGTGGTCATAATTTGTCATGATTTCCATTTCCCCCCCTCACTGAACAAGAACCATTTGTTGATCACCAACCTGCCCGAGGATGTACACAGCTACACCGAGCAGGACGTCGTCGACTTGATCAAGCCGTTTGGAATGGCGTCCTTTGATGAGAACATCTACATTATTCCTCAAACCAAAATGGTCGGCGTGAAAAGTCTTTCATCTCGTGGCTCTTGTCGTCAAGTCTAATTTGAAAACAACTGTCCTTCAGGCGTTTGTCCGGATGACAGATGCATTTAATGCGCGCGACACCAAGAAAGCCAGCAAAGGCAAAAGATTAACTCTCGGAGCCTCTCGGCTGAAGTTGCACGTTGACATCCTGCGCATAGACCTCCCGATGCTGCCGGTACACGTCGCAAACGCAATCACGCAATAGTGGCAACTTAACTCGATGTTAAGATGATGTTTGTGTTCTAGGCGGGCTTCTATCAGACTGTGATGAAGATGATGTGTTGTGTAAGTAAATCGGTGACTGCTTATTGTGACGTAATGTCGCCACTATTTTTTTTGTTTGTTTGGTTTTTTTTTGAGCTTTGCAATGTTTGACCTGCAGCCGGTGACGCAATTCGCCTCCAGAACCGTATTCATCAAAAGCATTTCGCTGGGTGACGCCGCCAGCCTCCGGGAAGCTTTGAGGAAGATCAACGGTGTCCAAAACTTCATGCCGCTCCTCAACAAGGTTATTTATTGTGTCAGAATACCGATTTTCTGATTTAACGGTCAATGTGAAAGTTGTTGTTTTGTTTGCAGGTCTTTGTAGAATTTGAGTCTGATTGTGATGCCGATCGCTTGGGAGTTTGGTACTTCCTCCAGGACCGGTGTCCTGCCTATCAACTGCACAGGCTGGGCACGCCTCGATCAGTAACTGCACCGCGTAAGTTTCTCGGGAATGCCGCCGTCGGGATGCAAAATGAGGACTAAAGAGAGCCTGGTTACTCCTCTGCGCAGCGCCAAGACATCCTGAGAAAGCCATGCCGGACGGCAGCGCGGCAGCCGTTCTGACCTTTCAGTTTGGCATTCCACAAGGCACCACATCCCCATTTTATCTCCCCATGAGGTCAAAACCTTATCTGTTTGTAACCCATTCCCCGTGGTTTGTCATCCCAGGTTAGAACCACAGTCCTTTTTTTTTTTTTTTTTTCCCCCCTTACCAGACTCCCGCGTAGCATATGAAGTCTTCAACAGGAGTCTGTTGCGCTTCTTGCAGAGTTCCTGACGATCAGAGAAGCCGCCGACATTGACGAGTCCGCGCGTCACCATTCGGGGGCAAGGCCGACGATCATGTTGACGGGTTTGCCCGAACAAAGTTATAAACACGAGGACGTGGCCCGGCACGTGCGGCCACATATGGACCAGAAGGACCTTCGGGGGCTGAACTCCAACGTGAGCGTGCTGCCGCTCCAGAGGAGGGTGAGGAATACCGCGGCTGGGTTGGCGCCGCGCGGATTTTTGGCGTCGGTGTGCTCATGGCATCTTGCCGTCTTCCGGTTTGCAGGCTTTTGTGCATTTTAGTGAATGGGACGCTTGTTGCCAGTTCCTTCGCAGTCACTTAAAGAAGGCGGTGGCAGTGCACCACCAGGAGCTCTCGGCGCACTTTGTCCTGCAGCCCATGCGTCCGGAACACAGCGAGGTACGGACACTCCCCTCAAACGGTCACGATAAATGATTAAACGGCTCATTTTCTTGACGGAAGGACGCTTTGATACAGTAATTATCGTGACGCTGGCAATGACAACTATTGATGACATCACTGACTGTGATTTTACGCCGTCTCGACAGGAGGGCAGATACGCGTCGCTGATGCGGCTGAGTTACTCGGTGAGCCGACGGCGTGTCAGGACCGGGAGCCGGAGCCCGCGTGGGGGTTTTTCCCTCCTCAGGAACGTTTGCTTGCTTTGTGTCTTCCAGCACGTCGGAGAGGCGGAGTCGCTGGCCGAACGCCTGCTTTGCGTGGAGATCTCCGAGACCCAAAAAATCACCATTCAGTTTGTTCTATATTTGGTCTCGCGTCACGCCACTTTTGTCAACTTCCTCCCTTTGGCCAACCGGGTACAAGAGTGAACGATCCAGACTAATGAGGCTTGTCGTCGCCCCGTATCAATGATTATCTCCCCACCGCAGATATTTATCGAGATGGCCGACTCCGCAGGAGTCACGCGTGTGTTGGAAAAATCGAAAGATTTTTCTCCACTTTCTCCGAAAGACCACGATGCTTGGTAGGTTTCCGTCACTCTTCGCGCAAGTGTGCATTTCTCTATTCAACAATGTTTTGCGCTAACATTCTCCAACTCCTTTTTGCGTTTACGTATGCTGTCAGGCGTCCAGTTCAACGCTTTGAGAGGTGAGAATTTTAGGAAAAGGTGGAAAAAAATGCGACGCTGTCACGTAATAGCAAAAATGGCAGCCTTTCTATTCTCATTTCAGCGTGAAGTGCTTGAATCTGCGCCTTCGGGACGAGAATGTGACTCTGTCGAATCTCGGGACGGACGGCCAGACCGAGGCCGCGCGTCCGCCGTCGGCGGGCTCGGCGTCTCCCGCCGTTCAGTCAGCTGACGCAGAAACCCCCCCGAAGGGATTCACGTCAGCACCGCCGGAGAAAGAAAGGCCAGCTCAAAATGACGGTCAGGAAGTGGAATCTTTGATCGCTGTCCACGATGACATTTCGGTAATGGCGGAAGATGGGCCAGCGTGCGCGTCATCCCGTGGTGACGGCGAGACCCGACTGCCTCCCGTTTGCGGTAACATTGCCGCAGCCCTACGTGAGCCCGACGAGGCTCGTCCCGTGAAAGAGGAAACCGTGCTGGTAATTCTCTGTGCTGTATTGATTTTGTTTTTGTTTAGGATAGTCGGATGTATCCTGGCGAACATGCTAACTCTGATCGTGACTTGTGTCCTCACCATCCAGGAGCAAGAAGATCTCTCAGCCGTTTCTTCCAGTGCATTTCTTTTTGACGGGGAGCCCTTCAACATGGACGACTTTGTCACAGTCGATGAAGTGTGCGACTTTGATGACAGCGTGGCCCCCGCCGAGGCCCCCTCCTTATGCGAGCCGGCTTCTCTCCCAGCTGAACCGTGCTCAGCTTCCAAAAGGGCCAAAGCGAGCACCTCCCCCAAAGAGTCTAAGAGCTGCACGGTGTCCTCGCCATCCTCCACCAGGGCGACCAGAAGCTCATCAAGAAGGAACCTCTCTTCTGGGTCTCTGTCCGAGTCCCCTCAAAAGTCCACCAGAGCCCAAAGCAAAGCCAAAAAATCAAATAATTCATGTGTAACGGTGCCATTTTCCACTGCTTTGGAAGAAGAGAATTTTGCGACTGTACCAAGTGAGGAATGTTTTCAGGTCTTGGATAGCGTCGGCGAAGACCAGAAAGCTTTCTCGGATGTTGCCGACAGCGCTTGGCTAGATGTCACGGGAGGCGGTGCTCCGGAGCGGGACGACGGCAGTCCGCTTGGCAGTTTTGACAAAGAGCGGACACGTTCCATGCCAAAAGGTGAAGAGCAGGATGACAGAGGAGGAGAAAAAAAAGAGATGGATGACGCGGACGGAGAGCAGCTGGCAGAATCCTGCCAAACAGTCGAGGGTCCACCCTCAGTTGAGCTTGACAAAGACGTTGTAGAGACTTCCAGTTGCTCGCTAGGCAAAGAAGACGCCAAGGCCGCAGGGCGAGATGCTGAAGAAGAAGAAGAAGAAGGAGAAGAAGAAGGAGGCGCCGCAGCATATCAGGTGATTGATTCTGTGGAAGAGCAGCCGGCTTCCATTGAGGAGGAGCACAATGTCCCGGAAGCGTCCAAGAGTCGGGTCGCATCCACGAGTAGAGCCCGGACGCCCGCAAAGAAGCAAGCGCTCGCCGCCGCCGCCGCCGCACACCCTGAGCCCGAGGAGTACCTCGTGGTCGATGCTTTACAAGTCGACCGTTCCTCCGGCGCGCCCGCCGCAAGTCGGAGGCGCAGCACCAGAGGAAAGACTCAAGAGAAAAGGACCCAAACGCTCGTGAAGGACGAGGACGTCACTTTCCACGTTATAGACTCCGTGGAAGAGGAACCCAAGGTCACCACCAGAGGAAAAAGAGGAAGGCCACCGAAGACTGACACGCCGAGCGAGGACAGAGTTCCGCTCGCCAAGAGGACAAGTCCTGCTGGAAGTTCACATCAAACCGCCAAGGAGGAACCACCAATGAAGACTAAGGCCGTCGTCGAACAGGAGCCCACGTGTCAGGTCCAGAATCAGGAGAAGGTTCCTGCGGCCCCAAAAGGAAAGGGAAGAAAGGGAAGAACTAGGAAAGAGGTGAAAAGGAGAAAAATGGAAGAAACTGACAAAGGTGGCGATGAAGAAGACGTCACCATGTTCAAGATCCTGGACTCAGTGGAGGACGAGACGGGCCAGGATCTACCGTCTGCTGAGCACACGCAGAACGGTTCAGAAAAGAAAGACCTGACCGACGACGTAAGTCTTGAGGATGAGGACGAAGTGACGTATCAAGTGGTTGATTCTTTGGAAGAAGAGGCCGGCGTCACAGAAGTTTCTGGTCCGGTGAAGCCGGAAGAAGGACAAACTCGGTTTGCAGCGAGATCAGACCACAAACTGGAGAGTGGCATGAAAGAGCCGGAGGAGACGGAGACGGAGACGGAGACGCCGCAACGCCCGCCTCTAACCCCAACGCGGGCCCGCAAAGACCAAACTTTGCCTCTCGCGACCGGCACGCTCACGCTGGATCAAGTCAGCGACGAAGAGGAGGGCTTCTTTGACGACGTGGCCGTGAAGGAGCAGGAGCAGGAGCGGGAGGATGACGGAGAGCTCGTCGGCGTGATCCGCTTGCTGACGGAGGAGACGGGCGAGGAACGAGCCGAGGGGGAGCTCGCTTTGGTCACTCTGGATGAGATTGCGCTGGAGCACGAGGAGGCGAGCGGGCAGCGACAAACGGAGGATCGTCTCAACCCCGAGGTGACGGAGCAAAGCCCGTTTGGCTCGTTTGCAGATAGCATTTCCAAAAAGACACGCAAGAAGTCAGCCCACCGCGTCGATCAATCCTCAATTTGTCCGTGTGCTGTCGACTAAACTTTTTTTTGGGTCTGACCGCCAAAAGGTTGGCGAGGCGAAACGGCCCAAAATAGGACATGGTGAAGTCGTCAGGTGTTGATTCGTATTGCGCCTTTCATGAGCAAACTGCTTGACAAAAGGACAACAAAGCGATCCGACATCCGAAACCCCAAAGCAGTTTTAGCAGGAATTTCTTTTTATACATTTTTTCTAACTTTGACTTTTGCAGACGCTGCTGACTTTAGATGAAACTGGGGATGACGACGAGGAGGAGGAGGCGGCAAAGAAAGGGAAAGCTGCGCAGACGTCCCACGCTGCGGAATGCAAACGGAGCGATGACGCAGGTACTAGACGAGGGGCAAAAAAAGGGGACGGCAGATGCGACGACGTTGACATTTTTCCTCCCCGTTAGCGGACAACGCGACCATGGTGACGCTGGACCACGTAGGACACGTCGAAGAGGACATCTTCAGATGCGCCGTCGAGAAGCGGCACAACTTGACTTCTGGTCGGCATCGTTTCGGCCAAGCGCTTTGACAAAAACTTTGATGGACCCGAATGAACCGCTCGGCATGAATCTGTCGCAGAGAGAATCTCGACCGGAACGAACCAGGACGGGACTGAGGCGGCGGCGTCACCCGGCGTCCAATCGCAGGAGGAAAAGAAGGAAGCGACGGCCGTCCGAGGTTCGCAGCAAAAACTGGGGAAAGGTAATGAAGGCGGAAAAGAAGACCTCTGTCTGGAGAACGGGACCCTTTTTTTTTTTTTTTTTTTTTTTCAATTGTGTATTGATGAGATTACCAACACTGATGGAATGATCGGGTCTTGTGACCGGAAAAAAAAAAAAAAAAAAGTTTCAAACTTTATTCAAGTTTGACGGCACAAGAACGTGCAATATTTTTCACTGGATTTTGAGGTTGTTTGATTTTATTTGCAGTGAAAGCAGCCAATGAGCCGTCACGTGACCGTTGTCGTCCGCAGGCAAACGAATAGCGGAGCTCACTTTGACAGCGGCGAAGCGATCGCGTTCCGAGTCCCCGTGTGGTACTCCGGCTTTCGGATTGCCAGCCTTCAAACCCAACAACCCTCTCGGTACAAAACGCTCCATTGATTCTTGTCGCTTTTTTTTTTTTTTTGACATTCCGCGTCTCGTTTGTCGGTGCGAAGGGACAGAGTTCATCGTGCCAAAATCCGGCTACTTCTGTGACCTCTGCTCGGTTTTTTACCTGAAAGAGAGCACGGCCAAAGAAGTGCACTGCAGCAGCAAGCGGCACTACGACAACTTGAAGGTGCGCCGCGCTTCTTCCGCAAAAGCCACCTTTTTCTGCACCACCCCCCCCCCCACGTAACTCGTGTTCTCTCTCTCTCTCTCTCTCTCTCTCTCTCTCTCTCTCCAGAAGTACTACCACGAATGTGAAGAGGATTCAAGAGCATCCACTCAAGGCTTCGTCTCTGATTGAACTCCTTTTCCCGGCGACTTTTCACCTTTTCAATTAATAGTTTTCCGTAGTTCAGTTGGATTTACGAGCTCCGGCATGTTTTTGTAGGTAGTGCAAAGGGGGACACAAAAGTTTTTTTGTTTTTTTTTTTTCTTTCTGTGTATTCAGATTGACGACATGTACGCTGTTTATTAAAGGCTGACAGTTGAAGGTTTGAGTTTGATTTTTGAACCGCACTTTGGTGGAGTGGTTTGCACGTCTCTCACATTCTGCAGTTCGGGCTTTGGATTCTGGGTTCTTTCTGGAGTTTGCATGTCGGTCTGGATTCTGGCTTCTTTGCGGACTTTGCACGTTGTCCACCTGCTTTATGCCTTCAGGTACTCCGTCGTCTTCCCGGATTCCAAAAACATGCAGTTTTGCTCGGACTCTCTCTTAGTCCGAGCGTGTGGAAACGCTCGTAAGTATTTTTTGCTTATACGTTTGATAAAACAAGAACGTGGCAAAAGAAAGCGATCGTGGGGTGGGGAGACCAGGAGTGACTCGGCAACATGCACTACAAGCCTCGTCGCCACAAGAGGGCGTCGTTGCTCTTGTCACAAGAGGTTAAGATTTTGAAAACAATTCTCTACAAGCTGAATAATTGTGAGTCCCAAAACATAATTGGTACAAATGCGTGTGGTCGTTGCATACATTTTTCATGGACACCTCAAGAAAATGGTGCAAATGAAGGAAAACGAAAACGACTCATGCGCTGTGTACTGTCTGTATTCCCTTTTATGTCATTCAAAACTGAATGCGGCTGAGTTACCCCCCCCCCACACCGCCCCCAAACGTACGGGACGTGCCGAAGAAGAAGAAGACGACGTGGGTGACAAAATTTGACGACTCAGTGAGCTATCACAGCGACGGCGTGACACCATTAAACACATATTAGGTTAAATATGATTAATAATACTATTCGCTTTTGACGCCGAGTTTTGGGGTAAAATACCCAGTATTTTATGTCTGTGTGTGTGTATATATCTTTTTATTAATTATATGATATGGTCATGATGGTGGCCAAAAAAAAAGAAAATAACACAGCTCTCTCTCTCTCGCAATATATATATATTCAGATATTACATTTATTTATATAGGGAGAGTGATTGTATGCATAAATGTGTGTAAAAAAAAAAAAAAAAAAAAAAATTGGTCTTCTATGTCAAGTGAAGTCTGACCCCAGCGAGTGTGTTTTTGTGTGCGCACCCACCTGTGGTCCGAAAATAAAATGTGTGTTCAGGGGGTGCAAAGGGAGGGAGGGAAGCAGCAGAGCTTTGAGCAGCAGTTGGAATTCAGCAGCCTCTCTGCTTGTCTCCTTCCCAGCGTTTATTAAAATTGTCCGGCCTCCCCAAGGACGACATTTGGATCCACCCCCGAGACGTTTGCGCTGCGATCCCGTCGGCGCGCCATGCTGCGCGTGTTCATTCTGTGCGCGGAACGCCTGCAAACGCCCGATGACGACGTCAGCGACGCCTACTGCGCCGTCAGCCACGAAGGTGAGCGAGTGGTCGGGACGGGCGGGAACCGGCACGTTGTAGCTGTGATGTGCAAAAATCCAAATATTCAATACTGTATTATAAGTCATCTAAACACTGACACCCCCCCCCCCCCCCACACACACACACCCCGCTCCTGTGAAACAGCTGAGAAGCTATTATTGGCAAGCCAGCTTCAATGTCTCCCCGTGGGAGGGGGGCGCGCTGTACAGCCAAACTCCCCATCCGCGTCGCTGTTTAATTATCTGCAAGGGAAGAAACTCGTCATCGTGCGGAAGAGTAACGCAAACATTCCAAGGCGAAAATGAAATCCATCAATTTAAAAAAAAAACAAACAAAAAAAAAAAAGGGACGCCTGCAGTGCAGTTCGCAGGCGCCGGGCAGGGATGTGAGAAGAGGAAATGTTGCGATTTCCTGTGGATGTGAGGTGATGCGCTCAATTGTTAGCCACTTTTCCTCCGAGTGGGATCCAGTCTTGCTCCGAAGCGACTTTGCTCACGACTTGTCTCCTTTGGGCGGTGGTTGTTCTTTTTCGCTCAAGGCGAGGATCTTTTTTTTGGAGGTTTCATTGTAAGTTTTCGAATTTTCTCAGTTCGTTTTTGCCGTCCGCTATCGGTCCCCGATCTCGGCGGTCGACGTAACGAGCGCCGTCCGGCCCCGTCGGACCATGTTACGCTGCGTTGTCCAGCGGGCCAACAACCTGAGGCGCTCGGACCCCCTGGCCAGTGTCACCTTCCGAGGTAAGAGGAGGGCGGGACCCGAGGGGCACCGCGGCCCCCTTCCATTTATCTTGAAAAGGTTCTGGTTTTGCCGCTCGCGGCTCCAAAATTGAAAACGCAGTACGTTTGCCGCCACATTGGCACAAGGTCGCGCGTCCAGGAGGCGAGCCGCTTCTCTTGACTTCCTGCCTTTGTGCGAACGCAATTTCCTGCTGTCGGGCACGCCAACAGGGAGGGCCTCCGTCCTCCAGCCTCATCCCAAAATATTCCGGTACTCGGGCAGGGCCGAGCGGTGCAATGGGACTGAATCGCAGAACCGAAGAAAAGGTACAGCGGGGGCCGCAACCCCGGTCGTCGTCTCTTCTCGCGCCGAGCTGAAACTGCCGGGAAGTCGACGCTGTACCGCTTCCCGTCTTGGAGACGTCGAGTCGGAATGTCCGCTCTCGGGGGACGGAGGCCGAGTGAACCCTCTTGACCCCTGCGAGGAAGGGCAACCGGTGTTTTGTTACGATATCTGACGAAAGCGGGGGTGCGCTTACGTGCCCGCGTGTCCTCGCAAAAACAGGAAAGCCAGCAAACGCAGGAAAAGAATTGGCCCCGTTCATGTATTAAGAAGCATGATGAGCGCTCTCTTGGCTTCCTTCAGGCTCGAAGAAGAAGACCAAGGTCATCAAGAATAACCCCAACCCGGTCTGGAACGAGGTGGGGCTTCCCAACCGTGAGATCGGACAAGCCGTCGGGCCGGCTGCGGCTCTGACGCGGGCTTTGACTTTGACCAGGGCTTCGAATGGGATCTGAAGGGGGTTCCTTTGGAGCCGGCGGCCGAGCTTCACTGCGTCGTCAAGGACCACGAGAAGATGGGGAGGAACAGGTGAGCGCTCCGAGCGGAGCTTCTTGAGCGGCCCGGGCGTCGGCACACGTTTTCAGAGGCGGCTCGCGCAGGTTTCTGGGCGAAAGTCGTCTGGCCGTCAGAGACGTGCTCAGCTCCCCCGGCCTGGCCGCGTCCTTCACCCTCCCTCTGCTGGACACCAAGAGGAACAACACGGGGGTGACACACGCTTTAGTCCCAGTGGCCCTGTCGACATTTTCAGGCCTTTTACAGCTTGTGTGTTGTTTTTGTTTGTTTTTTCAGGCGACACTGACCCTGCAGGTTTCCTACATCCCGCCTCCGGGCTCAGCTCCCATCTTCCAGTCCCCGTCGCTGCCTCACGGCAACCCGAACGTGGAGCTCGACACCGTCACAAGTAACACGTCGCTCACGCGCCGGCCGTCCGCTGTGGAAACTCAGCGGAACCCGTCGAATAGAATAGAATAGAATAGAACACAATCGACTTTCTTGTCGTGAACGGGTGCGTTGAAGCTATCGCGGCTGTTAGCGGCGCACACTCGGCGGAGGCGGCAGCTGCAGTTCCACCGCAGCTGTGACTCCGGCAGATGTCGCTGCGTCCGTTCTCGAGCGCACGTTTCTTTTTGCCCACCTTCATTCGGCCAGATAGGTTCTGGAACCGCGGTCCTCACGCCGTCAGGTGGCAATCTTTAACCGCCGGCGAAGGCAAGTGAAGTGTGCGTGTGTCGGCGCAGTGATCTCCTTGGACACGCTGGGCGACGGGGACACGGAGAGCATGATCATGCTGGAGGTCCCGGAGGAGACGGGCGAGGACGACGGGCGCTCCGTGGTCCTGGTCGGCCCCCAGGGGACTCAGGGCCGAGAGTCGCCCGCCGCCCAGATCCCCAAACGCTCGCCGCCGTCTCGCAACACCCAGAGAGGGCTGAAGAGGAGGCGGAGGGGCGCCAGCAGTCGCCCCAAACCGCTGGCCAACAAGCCTCAGGACATTCAGGTACACGAGGAGGCCGCCGGCGCCCTCCACTGGCCCGTTCCTCACGCCGGTGACGCCCGCGCAGGTCCGCGTGCGGGTCATCCAGGCTCGGCAGCTGCCGGGCGTCAACGTCAACCCGGTCGTCAAGGTGACGGTGGGCGGGCAGAGCAGGAGGACGCGCATCCGCAGAGGCAACAACCCCACTTTTGACGAGGTGAAACCCAGAAATCCAAAATCTGGACACTTTTGACAAATTAGACCGAATGACTCCTGATGTCACTCACTTAGCCACGCCCCTCAAAGGCACGCGTCCAACACACCAATAAGGATGTTAAAGAAGAAAAAATTTAAACGAATGATCAAGTTTTACGTTTCAAAAGTCCCTCCCGGGCCGAGAGTCCAAAAGTTTGTTCGGTTGCGCGCTCAAGTCCGTTTCCTGCCCGCAGACTTTCTCCATGAACTTCTTTGAGACGCCGTCCGACTTGTTGGACGAGCCCATCTTCCTCACGGTGAGTGGCAGCCGCCCACCGCGCTCCTCAAAATCCGCCGCTTGCCCTCTTTGATGAGCCGCGTCGCGGGCCGACAGGTGTGCGACGCGCGTCCTTCCGAACGGACGGCGTCATCGGAGAGTTCAAGGTGAGCGTCGGGGCGTTAGCGTCCGCAGTGAGGCCTCTCCCGGGTTGACTTGCGTGCTTGCGTCGACAGCTGGACGTGGGCGCGGTCTACGGCGAGCACCGTGAGTAACGAGCGCCGCGGCGTCCCCCGCCGCCCGCGTCCAATGAACGGTCCGTCTCTGGGCCAGGGCACTGCCACCTGAGGAAGTGGCTGCTCCTCTGCGACCCCGACGACCCGTCGGCCGGGGTCAGAGGTTACCTGAAAGTCAGCCTGTGGGTGTTGGCCGCCGGAGACGAGCCGCCGGTGAGTGAGAGGCGAGCGGGCGGGCTCTTAAATGCCCGGGATGTCGGACACGTGAGTGACCCCGCGGCGGATTTCCAGGCGGACGACCGCCAGTGTGCGGAGGACAAGGAGGACATCGAGGGGAACCTGCTGAGGCCCGCCGGTCTGTCCGTCAGAGGAGCCGCCTTCACCCTGAGGGTCTTCAGGGCCGAGGACCTTCCTCAGAGTGAGTGGCGAGTGCGGGCGACCCGCCGGGCGGCGCGCTCTCAGCCGCCGTCCTCTTGTGCGCAGTGGACGACGCCCTCATGGACGGGATGAGGCAGATTTTCGGATTCGACAGCAACAGGAAGAACTTGGTGGATCCTCTGGTGGAGATCCACTTTGCCGGCAAAACAGTTGGTGTCCAGCGACGACATGTCCACGGCCGCACGTGCGCGCCTTTCAAACGTCGTCGTTTGTGTTGGAATTAGGTCTGCACCAAGGTTCTGGAGAAGACCGCCAATCCGCAATGGCACCAGAGCCTCACGATGCCGATCCGGGTGAGTCCCGCAGGCGACCCTTGAAGTCTGCTGAGCCGGCGCACGGGTCTTCATCCTTTGTGCTCCCATTCAGTTTCCGTCCATGTGCGAGAAGATGAGGATCCGACTTCTTGACTGGTTGACCCTCTTGTCGGCAGTTTTGACGTCTGCGTCTCTAAGTCGCCCCAAACATTTTCCCTTTTCCTTTGTCTCCGCTGACGTTCTCCCGACAGGGACCGAGCCAGTCACAACGATGTCATCGGCACCGCCCACCTGTGCATGTCCAAGATCTCGGCGCCCGGAGGGGAGATTGCGGGTGAGTTGCCCTCGAATGACTGCTGGGAAACGCTGGCTGAGACGGTCCACGTGGACCTGGCGCTTCCCCAAAATGACAGAATTGGAAGAGCCCAGCGAAATGTGCGTCCTTTTGACGCCGGCGGCTCGTTTGCTTTTGCGTTTCTGTCAATCACAGCCGCGTTCTGACTTTTCCGCGCACGACTTCAAAAACTGTGAGAGTTTGTCTCTTCCGTTGCACATGTGTCTGTCCTTCCCACTTCCTCTTCTGGCATTCAGACGACGTGACCCCATGGAGAGCCTCAGCTGGCAGTATGTCCTCTGACCTTTTCCTCTTCTCTGCCAGTTTGTGTCCAAAGAAGGTCCTCGGTGTCGCCGTGACATTCCCGTCCGTCTTGTCTGTCCGCAGTGGACGACGCGCTCGGATTCCTGCCCACGTTTGGTCCGTGTTTTGTCAACTTGTACGGCAGTCCCAGAGAGTTCAGCACCTTCACCGACCCCCACGAAGCCCTGAATCTCGGAACGGTGACTTGCGACAAAAGCAGAAAGCTGGAGATTCGACATCACGGTTCGCGGCTAGCGCTCGTTCCTTGTGCCGCGCAGGGTGAGGGCGTGGCCTACCGGGGTCGGGTTCTGCTGGAGCTGAGCACAAAGCTGGTGGACAAACCGGAAGCCAAAAATGAAGACATCTCGTCCGACGATCTGCTGCTGGTGGAGGTGGGACGCGGGCGGGGAAAACAAAAGCCGAACCGGTGAAAAGTGCCAAACGCTTGCGACCTTCACCCGGCAGAAATTCCTCCGAAAGAGGAAGTTCTCGCTCTTTGTGGCCTTTTATTCGGCCACCCTCCTCCAAGACGTGGTCGACGCCGTCCAGTTTGAGGTCAGCGTGGGGAACTACGGCAACAAGTTCGACTACAGCTGCCTGCCGCTGGCGTCCACCACGCAGTTCAGCGGGGCCGTGTTCGACGGTGGGTCCCGTGAAGGCCACCCGCGCCGTTGTCCGCCCGCGCCTCACGCCGCCGCGTCCGTCGGCCCGTGTGCCTCCCAGGTTGTCACTACTATTACCTCCCGTGGGGAAACGTGAAGCCGGTGGTGGTTCTGTCGTCGGCGTGGGAAGACATCGCTCCGAGGATCGAGGCGCTCAACATGCTTTTGGCCGTCCTGGAGCGACTGGTGAGCATTCTGACTTTTCTGGCACGGATGCCAGAATCGCGACTGAGTGCGTGCGTGCGTGCGTGCAGGAGGCCAACCTGCAGCGGGTGCAGCTGGAAATGAAGGCGGGAAGCGAAATGGGGGAGCTGGAGCTGCGAGTGGTGGAGCTGTTGGATCAGGTGATCGCGGACTGCAGGTAAGCCCTTTGAGCGGGTGGCGGGCGCCGCCCATTCACGCGGATCTTCTCGGCCGTCCTCGTCGATGTGACGTGCGACAACGCCTCGGGGGTGTTTTGTCGCCGCTCCCCAGTCAGGAGCTGCCCGCTCTGGACCGCTGGCCCTGCGCGACCCCTCTGGACCGCTCGCTCCGACACGTTCGCGCGCTGCACCTGCAGCGGATCGCGGCAGCCGCGCTGGCCCTCAAACACGGGCCGGCCACGGAGCTTTCGGCGGTCATGGAGCAGGCGGAGGACTGGGCCGGCCGCCTTCGGATCTTGGCCGAGGAGGTGGGCCGGGGCGCGCCGGGGCTACGAAAGACAAATATTTGACGAGGAAGTCTAACCCCCCCCCCCCCCCGTCTTTGTGCAGCCTCAGAACAGCCTTCCCGACGTCGTGATCTGGATGCTGCAGGGCGAGCGACGGGTGGCGTACCACCGCATCCCGGCCCACACGGTCCTCTACTCCGAGCGACACGGGGGCAAACATTGCGGACAGCTGCAGACCGTCTTCCTCAAAGTGAGGAGAAAAACACAAACCCGGAGCTGCTTTTCAAAACCACGTGCACGTATTTGACGAACGTTTCAAGTGCCGTTCATGAGTTCACCTCGACAAGCGCAACAAAGTATTCACGCGTTGCCCTTCGACCTTTCATGCGTTCAATGAAACCGCTGAGTTCGCAGTTTATGGCAGAACGATTCATCAAGTGAAAAGTGGCAGGGCTGCACGGCATCAGTCATGGAACGACGATGAATCCAATGAAATTGCCCAGATACTTGACAGCGAGCGCGGTCGTTGGCGCTCTTAGCGATGAAAGGTCACTCACGTGCGGTTTTTGTCGCTGTGGCGCAGTATCCTCAAGGCGGCGGCGTTGAAGGAAAACTCCCGGCTCAGCTCCGGGTCAAAGTGTGGTTCGGACTGGCCGCGGACAACAAACACTTCAACCCTTACGCCGAGGGAAAACTGTCCGTGTTCGCCGAGACGGTAAGGTCGATCGGCCGCCGGCCGGACGGCCGGCTCGAAGGCTTCTCCGGCTCCCTCTCCTCTCTCAACAGTACGAGAACCAGACTCGGCTGGCCCTTGTGGGCGGCTGGGGCACGACGGGTCTTACTTGCCCCAAGTTCAGTGACGTGACGGGAAAGGTGAAACTGCCCAAGGAGACTTTCAAACCCTCGCCTGGCTGGACCTGGGCCGGGGATTGGTACATAAGCCCCGAGAGGACGTAAGCCGTCACGACTCCCGAGTGCGACGCGTCGGAAATACGCCAACTAATCCTCCGATTTCAACCGCGTGACAGACTGTTGTTTGAGGCGGACGCTGGTCACATGACCTACACGGAGGAAGTCTTTGAAAACCAGATGAGGCTCCCTGGCGGCCAGTGGATCGGCTTGCCCGAGGGATACACCGACGTGGTGAGTGACGCGGAGGATTTTTCTTTTTATTCGCGTAGGTACGCACTTAACCCCGTTTGCGCGGCAGAGCGGGGAGAAGGCCGTCCCCAAAGACGACGTGGAGTGTCCGCCGGGCTGGCTGTGGGAGGAGCCGGAGTGGAGCGAGGACCTCAACAGGGGCGTGGACGACCACGGTGAGTCGCCGTCTCCGGAACGCACCGCGAGGGGGCGGCGCTTGACCCGCCCCTCCTTTTGCGTGACGCGCCCGCAGGCTGGGAGTACGGCCTCACCGTTCCGCCGGACCGCCGGCCCAAGTCCTGGGTCCCCGCCGAGAAGATGTACCACACCAACCGGCGGAGGCGCTGGACGCGCTTGAGAAGGCGGGACCAGCAGAAGATGGATGCCCTCAGAAAGGTCACCGGTTGAAAAATTCAAAGGCGTGCACGGGTCGATATCGTCGTCTGCAAGGCGCAGCTTGTCTGTAGAAATGGCGGCCGTCATCACGTGATTGTCTGTCGAAGCCATCGCAGCAAATGATCATTTGTGAGAGTGAGCGAAGCGGAATGATCCACCAGGTGGCGCTGTCGCCGCACAAATCTGAGCTCCGACTGAAGTTGCTCAAAGTGCTCTGGGCTCGAGTAGGGGTACAGGCGTAGAAAGGAGTATTGATTAAAAAAAAATAATAATAATAATCCATTCAGATTGAAATGTGCTTTAAGTGCAAAAGTAAAAATGGATTTTCACTGTACTGTACACCCCCCCCCCCCCCGCCCCACCGCTGTGCCCTCGCAGCAGCGTCCCGACGATTCGGCGCGCGAGGGCTGGGAGTACGCCTCGCTGCTGGGCTGGAGGTTCCACCTGAAGCCCAGGAAGACGGACAGCTTCCGGAGGCGTCGGTGGCGCTGCCGCATGGAGCCCCTGGAGAAGACGGGCCCGGCGGCCATCTTCGCTCTGGAGTGCTCCCTGGTGAGGACGGCGGCGGAGCCGGAGCCGGAGCCGGTCGCCCGGCTCACCTTTGACCCCGTGCCTCGTCTCGCCCTCGCAGAGCAGCGTCGAAGACAAACACGACGACAAGTCCGTCACCAGCACCTTTGGCGTCAACAGACCCACCGTTTGCTGCGTCTTTGACCGTGAGCGTCCTCTCGCCGTCGCCGCGGCGGCGTCTTTTTCAGCACCCGCCAGCTCCTGCTGTCCGTTTTAATTTTTCTAGGGGGCACCCGCTACCACCTGCGCTGCTACATGTATCAAGCCCGGGACCTGCTGGCCATGGACAAGGACAGCTTCTCCGGTACGCTCAGACCTAAAATCAGGTGCAAATGCCCTGACCGAGGCCCCAAGTCGTCCTGCGAGCCGCGATTGCCCTCTCTGCTGTCTGCATCGCTGTTGATGAAAACCTCGCCCTCTGCTCAGCCTACCGACGTTTTTTTTTTTTGCAGACCCCTACGCCGTCGTGTCCTTCCTCCATCAGTCTCAGAAGACGGTTACGGTGCGCAACAGCCTCAATCCCACCTGGGACCAGACACTCATCTTCTACGATGTGGAAATTTTCGGGGACGCTGAGGCCACGGTGGCCGACCCCCCGCAGGTGGTGGTGGAACTTTACGACCGGGACGCATACGTGAGTCGGGACACGATCCGGGCACGTCTCTGGAGTCGAGGAATGAACCCAGTTAGAAAACCAGAACGTCCGCAGGGGGCCGACGAGTTTATGGGTCGCTGCGTGTGCACGCCCTCGATGAGCCACTCGCCTCGGCTGGCCTGGTTCCCGATCCGGCTCGCTGACAAAGACGCCGGCGAGCTGTTGGCGGCTTTCGAGCTCGTACGGTGGGAGAAGGTGATTTAAAAAAAAAAAATAATAATAATAATAATATTTGGGACGGCTGAAGTTTTTGAGGTGCTGATGAAAAATGTCGCTCACTCCGCAGCCGGCAGTTCACCGCGTGCCAGGCCTGGAGGTGAGTTGGGCGGCGCCCTCTCCTGGCTTGTCCTTGATTTGCGCTCCATTCAAGTCGTCTCCCCTGCTCGCTCCCACTCAGGCTGACGTCGGGACCTCCAGCCGCGTTCTGGATGAGGTGAGTCGCGGTGTTCGGATTGGGGGAACGGCATTCCTGTGCGGCGGCTTTATTAAGGGTGCGAAGGCTTCCTCCCAAGTGCACCTTGGGTTCATCGAAGACTAATTTGCACGCGGGTTTGAATGCGAGTGTGAAAGATTGTCTGGCTGTGACGTGGCTGGAATGTTTTTTTGCAATTTTGGATGGATCGAAAAGGATTGAAAGCCTCTGTTGACGTGTCCGTTGCGCGGGGAGACCCTGCGGGTGCGTCACACGCTAGAAAGGTGCGAAATCTGCGCCTGTTCAGTTGAACGAATAGCTGACGGACTCCTTGTGTATGCGTGTCCCTCAGCTGCTGTTCCCGGGATTCCTGTGTGACAGCGTGCAGACGCAGGTACACAAATTGAAGGGCGACGCAATGTTTTTCTCGTTTTTGTTGGCGGGGGGCCGACGTCACTTGGCTTTTGCAGTCGGAGGAGCCAGACCTGCCGTGGCTGCCGCCCCAGAGGGAGCTCGGCGTCTTCGTGGTGCCTCAGGGGATCAAACCCGTCCTGCAAAGAACCGCCATCGAGGAACGGCTGAGTGCTTTTTTTTTTTTTTTTGTGCCGACTTGCGTGAACGTCCTGTAGCACGCCGGAGCGACACGGGCGGCCGTCACACGGGGCTCCGCGCAATCGTTTGGAGTCAGTTTGAGTCTGATACGAGGTAAAGAAAATGTTTCTTTTTTTTTTTTTTTTTCGCGCGTAGGTGTTGGCTTGGGGCGTCCGCAACCTGAAGAGCTTCCAGTTGGCCAGCGTCAGCTCTCCGAGCCTGCAGGTGGAATGCGGCGGCTCCGCGGTCCAAAGCTGCGTCATCCGCAGCGTGAAGAAGAAGGCCAACTTTGACGTCAACGTCCTCTTCCTCGACGTGGTGAGCGGCCAAACTGCGCCACCTTTACGTTGCGCCTTCGGAAAAGCCGCAGCCAAATGTGGAAACGTTGCGGACTCCTCCCCCACGGTCTCCCCCCCCCCCCACTCCCCCGGTTATGTTGTCTTATTGTGGCGGCACGCTCCGGCGGATGGAAACATTCTCATCATATTCCCCTAAACACCCGTCAGGGCGCTACAGTGTGACACGCTCAGCCCCGCGCTGGAAATGTTTCCATATTTTCCATTTCAATCAGTCCGACCGACTATTGGATGTCGATTTATTCTGCGTCCAGGTAAACAAGCAGGGTGACTAAGGCAGTGTTTCCCAATCCAAAGTTGAGCCAAGACACATATTTTACATCAGAAAAGTTGAGTGGACCAAGCCGCTCAAGTTTTTATTTGGCGGGGGTGGGCCAGCTCACGCCGGAAAGCCCAAATGCGTCACCGTCCGGAAATCAGAAACACTCAAATTGGTGACCTCGGCGCAACCTTTGACGCTTTCCTGCAATTCTAATCTAAGAATGATTTTTTTGGGGTTGTTGTTGTTTGACTTTGCTTGAAATGCAGTTATTGTTGCGTCACGTAAACGTTACGAAGTTGTCGGAAACATGCAGTGGTTTTTTTTTTTTTTTTTGACCAGTGAAAGTCTTTGGCTTCTTCCTTCCGGCAGAGACTCCCCGTGGAGGAGCTCTACACGCCCCCCATCGTGATCAAGATCATCGACAACCGTCAGTTTGGCAGGAAGCCCGTGGTGGGCCAGCGCACCATCCGTTCCCTGGAAGAGTACCGCTGCCCGCCCGGGGCGGAGGAGGCGGACGCGGACGCGGAGGCGGAGGCGAGGGATCCGGCGCAGGCGGACGAAGGCCGAGGTGAGCCCACGGCGACGGGCGCCGGTCCCGCGAGGATGTGAACGTGTGTGTGTGTGTGTGCTCGTGCAGGGCGGGTGCCCCGCGCGCTCAGCGGCGACGCCTTCATCACCGTCGGCGACGAGGAGCCACTCATCGCGCATCAGGTGGTCATCCGCAGTTGACCTTGCGTCCTTCCCTTCTTCTTCCTCATCGAACTGATTGGATTTTCACTAATACGCATGAAGATGTTTGCGCGGGCACAGCCCCAGACATGACGTGGGAACAATGCAAAGCGGGTTTCACATGCATAGCGCGGCCACATTGCGGGCCCAATTCAAAGGTTCCCCAATTTTTCCCCACGTGTCATATCTGAGGCTGTGAACGTGCCCCACGCTGCTTACTTTCTGTCCGTCTCTGCGCGCAGCTCGCCGACGCAGCCGCTTCCGCTATCATTAACGTCTCGCCTTCTAGCTGCAGCCTCCACGTGGGTCCCGCGCGCCTCTTCGGTCCGCACACGAATGCGGCCGGAAAGACGCGCTCGGTTGCTCTTTGATTTTGGGAATGCCGAAGAGCACCGACGTTCATTTGGACCTTTTTCCACATTGGGATTCTGAAATGAAGACGGTTTTCCTCCGCCTGCCACATTTTCCAAATATACTCCTGCAATTCCGATTCAGCCCCTCGTTGAAATGTTTTCCACGGAATGAATTTCCTTGCATTATAATCCGGCATTCATATGCAATTTCCACAGAACGGCACTTTCCAGTTATCGAGGCAATGACAGACAAACAGAAATGAAAGAAAGGAACTCGCAGCTAACGAGGGGGTCGCGGTCGTCTGAACGTTTTTATTGATGGCGTTTATTTTCAGCGCGACACTGATGGATCGCAGCGGCGGGGCCGAGATGAGGACGGAGGATGGAAGGAGACGAAATACGACACTTCTCGCCTCGCGCTCTCGCGGCGAAAAAGAAGCGGCGTTCGCGAGGCAGCCGCGCTCGTGCGGTCGCGCACGAAATCGGATCTCCCGTTTGAGCGGGAGACCGTGCTCCTTGTAACGTTCTTCCATTTTATTTATCCAAGCCAGGTCAATTAGAAGACTTAGCATGACCCCGAGCAGACTACACACGTTAACGCTCGTGTGCAAGTACACTTCCTGGCCTGTCGTGCTCCCCCCCCCCCCCCCGCGCTCAGCAGTAATTGGGGGCGATTTCTTTCTCTCTAAACAAAGATATTTGTTTTATTAAGGGTCCGATATTGAAGCCAGTCAAATTAAAGGCTTGGCTTTCTGTCTGGCTGCAGCCAAAGTCAACAGCGCTGCTACACTGTAGATCCTTTCCACCGCAGACAGTGAGCAAAGAGGGGCTTAAGGAGGGACAAAGTCAATAAAGCAGAAGCACAACGTTGAAAAGGGAGCTGAACGACTCACGACTAATAAGTCATGGCAGCAAAAAAAAAAAAAAAAAAAAACGCGCTGCTGCTTCTTGCGTGGGCTCATGCGTTGCGGCCGTGATGATGATGATGATGATGATGATGATGACCAGATTACCTGTCATCTCATATTTGCTTTGGGACTTGGAAGCGTTTCAGGGCGATCATCTGTCTGCGGGATCAGCCCAGATACCCCCGTTGATATCTGCTCCGTGGACCGTGCGTTCCCCCTGCCGCTTCGTCGACGTGGGCGCGCTCGGTCGGCGGCGGGCGGGTTCGACCGCCGGCCTTTTCCGTGCCGTGCCGGCCCTTTGGAAAAATCGAGGGAACGCTGTCGTGTTCGTGCCCGAGTGTGGGAAGCGGGCGAGAGGGGATCCTGCGCTCGGCCCACCCCGCCGAGCGAGCGCTCTTGTCCAAGATTTCAGCACCCACACAAAGGAAAAAGTGGCGCATGAGCATTTTAGCCTCCCTTGAAGGGTAGAAGGTTGGCGGCCATCGCAGGGTCGACGTCGAACGTGCGTGCGCCGCCGCCGCCGCCGAGGTTTTTACTGTGAGAAAAAAAATAAACGGCCGGAGCCAAAGCGAGACGACTTTTAGTCAAGTTGACGACGACGACGCTCATACTGGGAAAATGGGTCTCCATTTAAAAAAAAAAACGGCGACATAAAAAGCCGCCGGCCCGCAACCAAACCGCAGAAAGCCGTCAGTCAACATTTGTAGAGAATGGAAGACGGCGAGCGCGGCTTCACATGACTCATGGCAGCCGCGCTCGCACTTTACAAGCTTTACTTTCACGCCAGCGCACATTCCAGAACAAAGAGACTTCTTGTTTTCTCCAAGAGCAAACTTTTCATGTGGTTTGAGGAGAAAGTTGGAGAAATGTGTTAACAAGCGACTCAGAACATGTTTAATCTTCCACTCTGGACCGCTTCGACATCTCCTGGGGGCAGCGCTTTTATTGATTTCTCAACTGATTGGCTTGTCAGGTGCACAACGCGGCGTAAGTGGATGTTCTCCACGGCTGACCTCTGGTTGCCCCCCCTTAGCAGGAAGACGAGGTGGTGGACTGGTGGAGCAAGTGGTACGCCTCGACGGGAGAGACCAACAAGTGCGGGACGTACCTGGAGCGAGGCCGTGACGCCCTGCAGGTCAGGTCAGCGTGCTCTTGGCGTGTTATCTCGCCGGCCGTTCTCAAGTCAGTTCTGGCTCCGTGCTCAGGTCTATGATGGAGAGTTGGAGAAGGTGGAGGGATTCGAGGGTCTTTGGGATTTCTGTCAAACCTTCACGCTGTACCGAGGAAAGATGCAGTCGGACAGCGAAGACCCTTCGGTGGTGGGCGAGTTCAAGGTGAATCTCACCCCAGCAATGCGACAATTTGGTGCCGCGGACTCTTTACTCAACCCGCTTGTGCTGTCGTCGAGCAGGGCATGTTTAAGATCTACCCCTTGCCCGAAGACCCCTCGGCCCCCGCGCCCCCCCGAAAGTTCAGGAAGCTCCCCCCCAACGGCGTGGAGGACTGTTTGGTCCGCGTCTACATTGTCCAGGCTCGAGGACTTCAGCCCAAAGATGCCAACGGGAAGGTGGGCCCTCAAAGAGACCACCGTGATAAAAAGACTCTTTTCGTGCGTGTACACAGACTTTGCGTCTGCGTGTTGTAGTGCGACCCCTATGTGAAGATCACACTTGGGAAGAAGACCATCAATGACCATGAAAACTACATACCTTGTACTCTGGAGCCCGTTTTTGGAAAGTAGGTGGAGTTCGAGTCCGTGCCAACGTAGCACTTCCTCAACGTTTTGCCCGTCACGCCGCCGCTGCCGTCGCTTTTCACGTGATGTTCCCCGTGCAGGATGTTCGAGCTGAGCTGTTCCCTCCCCCAGGAGAAGGACCTGCAAGTGGCGCTGTATGACCACAACATCCTGTCCAAAGACGAGAAGATCGGGGAGACGCTCATCGACTTGGAGAACCGCTTTCTGTCGAAATACGGAGCCGGCTGCGGTCTGCCGCAGTCGTACTGCCTGTGGGTGTTTCGCGTCGCTGTGCGCCCTGATGACGGGCAGCCCTTCACCCGCGTTTCTCCCTCGCATGTCGGCCGTTAGCTCGGGCGTGAACCGGTGGCGGGACCAGCTCACGCCCAGACAGCTGCTGTCAAGAGCGTGTGAGCGTCGGAACCTGCGGAAGCCCGTCTACCACAAGGACGCGGTCCGATTCAGAGGGGTGCAGTACACCGCCGCTGATCTCGGTCAGTCAGACACGTGACGTTGCCGCGTTTGGAAAAAAATGCAAATAATATGATGACAAACATCACCCGCGTGTTGTTTTTTTTTTAGCGGACGGACACACGTGCCAGCGCCACCTGGGCCCCATCGAGGAGCGACTCTCGCTCCACATCCTGAGGCAGATGGGTCTGGTGCCGGAACACGTCGAGAGCCGAGCCCTGCGCAACCCTTTGCGGCCCGACATCGAGCAGGTCACTCGTCTTTTCCGCTTTCCGTCGGCTTCCCGTCCTGGCTTCGCGGCGGTTTGAAAATTCCCCCCCACCTCCTCAAAGGGGCGTTTGATGATGTGGGTGGACCTGTTCCCCAAGTTCCTGGGACCCCCCGGACCCCCGTTCAACATCACGCCACGCAAGGCCAAGAAGTAAAAAAAAAAATTGCACAAAATCACCTTTTCCAAAATATGGAACGTGGGGGAGTTGCCGTGCTGATCGATAGACTTGCAGGTTCTTGCTGCGCTGCATCATCTGGAACGCCAGCGACGTCATCCTCGACGACGTCAGTGTCAGCGGGGAAAAGATGAGCGACATCTATGTGAAAGGGTAGCTGCGACGGACGGACGGCGTGGTCGGAACGACCCCTCCCGTTGACCACCTTGGCTTTTTCCTCAGCTGGCTGGACGGCCACGAGCACAACAAGCAGAAGACGGACGTCCACTACCGCTCGCTGGACGGGGAGGCCAACTTCAACTACAGATTCGTCTTCCCTTTCCTCTACTTGCCTGCCGAGCAGCTCTGCGTCGTGGACAAAAAGGTGACGCGGAGGACAGGAAGTGGTTTTCACCGGTCACCGCCAGTGTGGTCAGTTCACTTTCGATCTGTTGTTACAGGAACATTTCTGGAATCTGGACAAAGCTGAAACGAAACTTGCCCCCAGACTGACTATTCAGGTGTGGGACAACGACAAGTTCTCCTTCGACGACTACCTTGGTATTTACACCCAATTGTTTGCGTGCCTGCGTGCGTGCGTGCGTGCATGCGTCTGTCGGGAATTTCACCTACAACCTTAAAATAAAGTCGAGCTGCTGGCGCCCGAGTAAATGCTTTCTGGAAAGGAGGCGGTATTTCCAGACTGCTACCTATTAAAGCACTTTAGAAAAACACAGAATTCCTCCCGGGTGACAGGAAGATGGTTTCAGCTAACTTTTGGCGCTAAATGCGGCTCGCAAGTCACGTGCGATGACCCAGGTCGCGGCGCTCCCGGCTCCAGCTGTCGGGATCGCGCCTGTCTCCGAGCCCGACGCCGCGCCAGCTCGCGCCGTCCTGATGAATAGCTCGGCGCTCGACCCGAGGATGAGGAGAGGCCGAGGAGGAAGATGAGGAATCCAGATTGCGATCTGTCACCGTGTCGGTCCGCCGCGGTGTTTCCTGTCGTTCGGGTTTGCTCGGCGCGGCCGCCTCAAAGAGTTTCTTCCATTCCGGCCTGTCTTCGGCTCATCAGCGCGACCGCTGCCTTTCTTCATTCTCCCGCTCGGTGCGAGGGTCAGACATTTTCCGACCGTCGGCTGCTCGGGAACCCTGGAAAAACACTTGCAGCGGACGCGTCGTCTCCCGCCAGTCGTTCATCACGCCGCAATGCCTCCATATTTAACGTCAACTCTGATCAAACTGCACTAACGTTCACCTCGGGATCCCTCAGAGGTCCGTGAATACGGAAAAAGGGGCCTGACGCTGATCTCATTTTCCTTCCTAATCCATAAAATCATCAGAACCGGCTTTGACCTTTCGAGGGAGGCGCATTTCCAAGCCGGGACGGATGAATCGTCTCGCCGCTCGTCGGCCATCTTGAAAATTCCTGTGGCGAGTAAGTGGGCCCAGGAAAAAAAAAAAAACCGTAAATACGAGCGAGATGTTCCTTGACTTTTATTACCAGCCGACGACATCTCGACGATCCGAGATGATCTGTCCGAAAGAGACCGGAGGTCGGACTGACTCCTGCTTTGCTTTCTTTTGCCGATCTGCCTTTGAACTTTGACTTTTTACGGCTTGCCTTCATTCAGGTCACTTGGTGTTGGATCTGAACCGCATCATCCGGCCCGCCAAGTCGGCGGGGAAGTGCGGCCTGCGTCTGCTGGAGCAGCCGGCCGACCCGCGGGCGTCTCTGTTCCGGCAGAGGACCGTCAAGGGTTGGTGGCCCTGCATCCGCGACCAGGACGGACAGAAAGTCCTTGCAGTGAGCAAAGGCCGCCTTCGAATTTTGTGAACTTTTTCATTGTATGATATTCACGCTTGTCTTTGATGATGCAGGGGAAGGTGGAGATGTCGCTGGAGATTGTGACGGAACAAGAAGATGAGGAGAGGCCGGCCGGGCTGGGGCGAGACGAGCCCAACGTCAACCCCCACCTGGAAGAGCCTCGGTGAGCGCAAACTGAGGGGAAAAAAAAAACAAAACAAAACAAAAAGTCATAAAAGGAATATCTCCATTGAAGCTATTGAAAAATATCTGTCCAGGCGACCCGAGACTTCCTTCCTGTGGTTCTCGTCCCCCTACAAGACGATGCGGTTCATCCTTTGGCGACGATTTAAATGCTTCATTGTCCTCTTCCTCATCCTCTTCCTCGTCCTCCTCTTCCTCGGGGTCTTCCTCTACTCCTTTCCGGCAAGTTTGCTTTTTTTTTTTTTTGGGGGGGGGGGGGGGTTTGAGCTGCGGGTCATGACCGAAAGAACGGATACAAAGCGGAAAAGCAGTGGATGGATGGATGGATGGATGGATGGATGGATGGGGACTCATTCGAGTCCATTCAGAATGCCAAAAGAAATCATCGTTCGCTCATAGTGGACGACATCGTTTCAAATTTGAAGTCCAAGCCAGCTTCGGCTAGAAGTAATTTCCATTTAGTACAACGGCATTTGGAAATCCCACGGTGCCTTGAGATACAAGTTGAATTAGTCCCTTGTCCTTGACTCAAATCAAATCATCTTTCACCATTGAAATCAACACAAGTGCCATTAATCCATTCCAGCCTCCCCCCCCCCCAAAAAAAAAAAAAAAAAAGAAACAAAACTCAACATTACTTTGTAGCGACGTTGCATTCCATGAAATAGAATGTATAGAATTCAAGATTGTGCATGATGATTTCATGCTTCAATTCAATTCATTGCGCCGCTCTTTCGGGTGTGCCCGCCTCAGCCACTGGGAGGCAGTATAATGCAGTAATATCGCGCAGACAAGCAGGGAAGAGACATCTGAAAGTGACTCTGTCATCGCTAGGCTACTATATTTTTAGTCGTTGCACCGATATCGGTTCCTGAAGGCGTTGCAACGCCTCTGCGTAGGTGCCGATAGTACGGCATATGCGAGAGTTGAGTCACTTGGGCTACTTCCAAATTTCCCCAGCCCAACTTCTCAAGGTAATGTGCTGGAAACTTTCCGGCGCTTTTCGTAGAAAGGGTCCAGCCTTCCTCGCTAAATACCATTCCCAAGTCAAATTCTGCCTTTTCGTCTCCGCAGAACTACGCCGCCATGAAGATGGTGGGGCCGTTCGGACCGGCTCGGGTGGCGGAGTGACCTGGAAGAGAAGTCTTCCGTCAGAAGCGCCGGCGGTGACGCGCGCCGCTCTGGTCTGCGTCACGCCGGTCTCCCTCGTGGCGTCTCTCATCTCTCTTTCCGTTTCATGGGCTCCTCTCACGCGGCGAGGCGAGCGGACGGAGCGCAGCCAGCGCGAGTTGAACCCTCGCCACGGAATCGGAGATGGATTCTGATGTTGCGAGCGCCTGCTGCGACGGCGAGGAAAACTTCCAAATGGCCTCGTTATTCTCTTTGAATGTCAGTTTTGAGCGCTGCTGTGTTCAGATCTTCATTTCCTCTTCCTCATCCCCCTCAGATGCTTCTTTTTCCCTTCTTCGTGGCTCCCGTCATCATCCTCAGCATCAGCGGGAGAAGAGGTGGATCAAGCCACTGATGGAAAAGTTCGTCTGTGAACTCGACCTAAGTGGAAAACTTGACTTGGTCGGCTCGCCGGCCTTGTAAACAAAAGTCCCATTGAGCGCTCAAACGTTGGAAAGACGTTTGGGACCGCATTGATCTGCCAGGTCCAAAGCTGGTTGGCGCTTATTATTTCTGCCCCCGCCCCCACCTTTCACTCACTTTGTTTGGTTCCATTCGACTTATCTCCTTTGTTTAGCCGGTTTAGCCTGTCCCACCGGGCTCTGAAAGCCAACTTTGTGTCGCGTACGTCTCTCTCGGCTGTATTATCAATAAAAATCGAGCGGACAACATGGGCTCCTGTTCTGACCTGACCTGGTTGTGAACTCCCCGGCAAAGCCTTTCGGGAGTGATCTGCGTCCGGCGCTCCCAGAGCTCCAAATGAGGCTTCCCCGCCGCCTGGCCTTTCTTCTCCACGCCTGGCGCTACCGCATCCGGCCTCATCCTCGGCCGCTCGCCTCGTCCTTGTCTCGTCTTTCGCCCTCGTCCTCGGGGCGTTGTTATGGTCATTGCGAACTGCGGGTGAACCGCCGACCGCAGTGTGTGTGTTAGCGGTGTGGGTGGGCTGCAACGGAGATCTCTCTTTCTCCCTCCAGCTCTCTTTTTCGTGGACCTTTTGCTAGCTTCCTCCTCTCCCTCAGCAATGACTCGTTCCTGTCTTTTCCCCCCGTGAACTCGCGTCTTTGTTGGTGTCCCTCTGGGTTGCGTTTTAGGAACCTTAAACATCCAGATAATCCACTCATTATCGGCATTCCTTCTCTTATTTGAATCCCATGAAAAAGCATGACAGACGGGTCGGGGTCGACCAGATGTTGTGGAAAATGGCTCCGGGCGATCGTGCGTTTTCATTTTTACCTTTCACACGTGCGGCGGCAGACAAGATCAAATGTTCGCGGCTCGTAAAAACACGTCAGCATCGCGTATGACGACATCGGCTCGCAAACACGATGAGGCGTTCATGCGGAGTTTTGCAAAGAAGTGAGACATCTTCACGTGCGCCGAATTGCAAATACTTGTGTGGAAAAAAAAAATGCTTCAGTAAAATTAGAGTACTACTAAAAACAAT
Organism: Syngnathoides biaculeatus; assembly: GCF_019802595.1. Classification (NCBI taxonomy): domain Eukaryota; kingdom Metazoa; phylum Chordata; class Actinopteri; order Syngnathiformes; family Syngnathidae; genus Syngnathoides; species Syngnathoides biaculeatus. Next base: position 3,449,294 of record NC_084660.1, read on the forward strand.
AATGAGTGACGAAAAATGCAGTGAGTAAAGGGAAAATGTGGTCTGAAAAAGAATTGCTCACGTACAGATGACTGAAGATTGACATAATTAACACAATATTTGTACTGCACTTGGTTACTTCCCACCACAGGTTGTTGATGTGCTGAGCGCTGCTTTCAAAGGTGAACTTGTGGGATGCACATGTGTTATTTGTTTCCTTTTGTCCAGAATTTTACATGCCATGTTCCTCTGATTAGTCCTCGCGTTAACTGGCGGCCGGGAATGCTCGCTGGGAGAGAAAGCTGTAGAATTTAACAAGATTGCTAATCACGGGATTGTTGCGGCGTGAAGTCAGAGCGGGGCCGAGCGCCGACGGCGCCGGCGACGGCCCGCTTCGCCTCTTCCTCCGGGTCGTCGGACGGACCGAGGCGTGCCCAGACTTCAAGAAGGGCCACCAAATAAAGTTCACAGGGGTGACGCGACCGGCTCCATCCTGTCCCCCCACCCCCACATACAAAAGATGGCACAGTCCTGGAAATTTCCCATGTCCTGACCTTTACCCCACTGACGCCGGTCATGGAATGTGTGTGAGAGTCCTGGGCAGTTTTATTCTGAAGGGACTTTTAAAAGAGAGCTCCTCCAAAAATGAGCAGAATGTCAGACACTTATTTATACTTTTTTCCCCCATTTATTTATACATTTCCCTCTTACTGAAGTACAGAGTGTGAGTACATTTGACTCCTGTTGATAAATGAGGGTGTGCACACTTTTGTGTGATGAGCGTTCCAAATGAACCAATAATTTCACAGTAGAAATTTTTGTATATGTATAAAACTCTTGGTAACTTCTGCGTACGTTGGTCATTGTTCACAGTTGCGTAATCTTCCCGGGCTGTGAACTTTGTATCGTGCTGGGATGATTGGTCTATTTAAAAAAAAAAAAAAAAAAAATGGTTGTTTGTCACGTACATGTGTGTGGTAGATTTTTCCCCGGTGGGAATTTTTCCGTTCCCTCGACTTCCCACAGCGGCTATGCTCAGGACCTCCGCCAGGCGGCGCCAGCTTGCCTTTTCGGGTCAGGTGAATGCCGTCGGTCATGTGACCGGAAGAAGATGGATCATGACCGGGATAAAAAAAAAGTTGTATTACATTTTCAAGTGGGTGGAAAAAAACGAACGAAACGTTACTTTTAACAATTAAGTACACTTTCCGACACAATTCTGAGATAATGTACATTCTGAATTTTTTTTCGCGTTCCAAAAAAAAGTCGCCTGTACAATGAAGCCCGCTTCTTTTTAATTAAGTGCTAGCCACCAGCTGTCGATGCTAACGTTAATTGCGTCGAAGTGACTTGGCTCCGCCGCGGCTTTGTTATTAATTTCGTTTTTAACTCAACAAAAGAAGGTAAGTTGGAGTTAAGTCATTGTTCGGAACTTGACATTCAGTTAACGTGTGATTATTGTAGCAGTGGTGCTGAAATACAAGTGGGTTTTTTTTTTTGTTTTTGTTCCACATCTAAATGCTAAATTACCTGTTGAACACTGAAACTGACGAAATGACATTTTAAAGTTCATTTAAAAGAAGCCTTGGTATCAGTTTTTTTTTTTAAATGGTAGGCTTCTTCTTCTAGACAAAGTTTTGAAACACAAAGGCGCATTGTTAATTGTCATTGCCGTTGTTTTAAGAAACGTGTACTGCACAAAATGAACCCAAACTTCGCACTATGTCCAGATGTGTTGCGTTGCTCCACTCGTATTCGTGATATTTCCGTCTTTAAGCGCATGAATTTGACCTGTGGTGAAAGGCCACCCATACCGTGGAAAAATATTTTTGTGTGTCAGCGCAATGCATCATTGGATATCTGCTGCTTTTCAGGTCTTCAACCGTCACTTTCTGCCATTTACGTCAAGCGACTGTACAGGGCAACATTGTGTCCACTCCCCAAAATTACTATTAAAGACAAAAATGAACTTGGGGGGGCTCGCACACCAAATACCGTTCAAGCTTGGGCTGCCATTTAATGGGCGATCGATACATTTGCGGGATGTATTTAGTGTTCGACAAAAGGGCTAACCTACATATACCAACAGTGCGGTGAACTCACTATATAGGCCCCTATATCGTGGATGGGGAGTGATTCCCAACACAGCCTAAATGTTTGGAGCCATAATGGCGCCTCAAAGGGTTGGGAAGGCCGCCAGCACCATGATGCCATTTCCTGTTCGCCGCGCTTTTCTTTTAATTTGCTCGTCTGCATTTTTTTTTTTTTTTTTTTTTTTTTTTATAACTGACTTTACTGTGCGTGTGTAGGCATAGCAGCTGGAAGACTACAAGGACCGTTGAAGCTTCGATGCACCCCCCCACCCCCACTGTGAGTGTCAAGCCCACTGCACACACGACCACACGTTTAATTGATGTAAGGTTTAATCGTAAACGTAGCGTGTGCAGGGGAGGTCACCTTGGAGCCACCCACGCCACACGCTCGTGCACGTACAATAACTTTGATGTGGCGCACCGGCCTCTCACTGGTCCTTGGCAGCGGTCCAGCGGCCAATCAGAGTCCATGTCCAATTAGAGGACCCGCGTTAAATGGGCTTATTGTTTTCCGTGCTAAATAAGAATCAAGGAATCACTTTAAAATGTTAACTGAAGTTGTTACAAGATTGACAAATGGATTCCAATGTTTACAGTAGAACATGTATTTGTTAGTAAACACCGCTATTCTTGCCTATCAGCATGTTAAAATTGAGTATTTTGGGGGGGGGGGTGAGCAAAAATGTGACTGCATTTGCGTTACTTTTAAACCCACTGAGCTGTCTTTTTGTTCTACTTCGATTTATCTAAACTCGTCACAAAATGATGATGGACATTCCCCCCCAAAATACTTTCAGCAAAGCTCCTGATAGCAACGCAAGGCTGGGGGGGGTGATCGCGGAAAACGATTGACGCCTCGGCAGTCTGCGATTGGTTGATTTTGTTTGGGTGGGGAATGTTTCAATGTGTTTTTGCCTTTTGTTGTAATCTGTTGAAAATGAGGCAGTTTTTGTCGTTGAAAAGGGCGAATAACATCTGATTAAATCGGGCCCTGTGTTGGCAATCCAATGTAATCATACCGGCAATGATAAACAGTTTTCGCCGTTTGCTATTTTTGCTGTCGTTCCCGAATTCCGTACACGGCGAATGTTCACCGTAGACGTCTTTCGGCTTCTTCTTTGGTCCAGGTGAAACGACTCCTTCGCTCTGTCACGTGGACGGGGGGGGGCGGCGCTTTTGTTCCAGTTTAAAGAGCGGGCCCAGTTAATTTTTTACAGGCCACCAACAATATAGCCTTTCTTCCTGCGGGGAATGGGAGCCATATGGTGACGGCGTTACTGTACCTGCACCCTCGCACAGACGCCACATTGTACTGTAAAATGGCGACGGAGAACAGGATGGCGCAGGAAGCACCCGCCCCCCCCCCGCCGGTGGATTTTAACACCCTTTTTCAATGTGATTTGTTCGTCTTCTTGGACTGATGTGAAATGCTCACGCAGGCGTCCCGCCGGCTTGGAACTCAGCAGCTCTGCGGGCTGGAAACCCAATGATAAAAGCAAGGGGGGGGGGGGGGGGGGGTTGCCCAACTTGTGATGATAAGGTGTTACTTTACTGCTCTGGCAAGGGTCAAAGGTACGGAGAGAGGGATTTAGTGACTCACTAATGCACAACTAATCAATATTTTTTTATTGGCGTAGTAAATCAAAAGCCGTTGTATAAAAGGGAGCTACATTCATGACGCATCGCTGGATTGAAATCTATTTGTTTTGCACTTCAAGTCCAAATATGACATCATCTTTTTATGTCTCCAAAAGTCCCAGCCACCATGGCAACTAAGTGCTGTCACGGTGTGATAGATTGACGCTGCAGACAGAAACGCCGAGGGCGGGGACGCTTTTGGCGTGCCCGGCCCGCTCGTTCCGAGGTCGAAACCCAGCGATGAAATCACCGATGACATCGGCGGCCTGTCGGCGAAGGTTAACGGCAGACGACAAAAGAAAGTGGCGATCGTTTTGTGTGGCCTGGGGAATGAGGTCACTTGACTTTACGACACTGGCCAGATTGGGTATTAGGGGGCGACGTTGACGCCAACCCCGACAAAGGATGCAAAATAGTGTCTGTTAAACGGCATATAGTTTCTCCCCCCCCCCCCCCCCCCACAATACAGTACAGTGAACGTCCGCACATCTTAGCTGTTCGCCATTTGCCAATGATCTTATTCGTGGATTTATGGAAATCCCTCACCTATTCGGTGTTTTTGTCCTCAGGCCAAAAGCAAGAAAAAAAAATTCTCTTTTATAAAATGCAGTGCTATTATCTCTGAATCCATAACCTTTCATTTTTTTTTTTTTTTAATAAGTTCACCTATCCACTGCAAACTTTTCACAGCAGAATTGCACCTTATTTTTTTTTGCCGGTTGTTGCCGGAGCATTTTGACTGATCTTTGAAGATATGTCAAATATTATGTTTGTGACATTACAAGAAGCAAAGCCACGAAAAGAATGCGCATACTTTTCTTTTCAGATTCCAGTTGACGAATGTAAACGTCCACGGCAGTGAATGAGTTAATGGCAGGCATTTTAATGCGGAGAATCGACTGAATTGACGAGCTCAATTACAGGTCGAGGTGTCGCGAGGGAATCAACAAGAAACATGACGACGTCGTGTCACGCCTGATATTTTCCATCTTTGGTTTTCCTCCTGCGGACGGTTTAGCTGGCGTTTCAGAAAGAGGAGAGGCGCGGCCTATTGTGTCTTCTTTGCACATGTGGAAATATGTTTGTGATTACGTGGTCATCATTCATGGTCGCAGGCTGCTGGTGTTTTTTCGTCCGCACTCGCGCGCACACAAAGTCATGACAGAAGAAGTCCAATTCTTCTGTTCTTACCACAAACATTCTGTGCGTGAGTTCCTCGCTCTCACACTGTTGGCTTTTATTGCCGTTTGTTTGTCTGTTTGTAAACCTTTGCCCCACTTTCCTCCATTTCCCGCTACGTCGCGGCGAACTTCTGCACGGAAGTTAAAGGTGGACAATTTGGTGCCGATCGAGCCGCTGTTTGTTGCGGGCGTCGGTCTTCTTGACCTTGCGCGCGCAAGTGTCTGGTGACATGCGACGCTCACGTTTGATTCCAACGTGTGAGCGTCACACTTGATGATTGAGTCCATTTGTTGTCCGTCGGGGCGCAGGAAGGAGCTCCTTGGCCCCGCGGCCTTGGACGCGCACAAAGGAAGAGGAGAGCGTGGAATGTGCGAGGAAATGAGAAAAGAACGCCGAGATGAAAGTAGCGAGAACAAACATGTTCATCCTCGGAAAAACAGAAACGGTCTTGGTCTTCCCACCTGGATTAAGACGAGGAGTTCACGATCCATATCACTCCGAGCTTCAACGGCAGGTTGGAAAATGTCAAATATGAAAGACGAAAGTCCTCATTTCCTCCCGCGCGGGCTTCTCAGTCTTACGCGGAATGCTAATGATTTGTTTTAGCCTCGGGGAGGGGTGGTGGGGCATTCAAAAAAACAAAAAAAAGGTTTCATAAAGGAGGGCTCAACTTGATTCTTTGACCTCTTTTCATACCTCACTGATGTCACGTCACCTTTTCGCGACCTCAAATGTGTCTTCTTTGTCCGTCTTCTCCCGCTTGGTCCTTTCTTTCATTTCCTCCATCTTGGTCCCAGCGAAAATCAACATCAGACAGACGAGCATAAAACAAGAATTTGGCAAAAGTATCTCCCAACAGGAATCCACATGCTTTGACTCTTTCCCACGTGGTGAGGAACGTGCCACGCTACACTTCCACCCCCGTGTCAGGTCAGCACTTTTCTTTCCATTCACTTGATGGAGATTCTCTCACTCTCACACGGATGAGAATCGAGCAGCTGTCCGCCATTTTTTTTTTTTTTTACTCTGGTGATGTCCAAGTGTCAATGACTTCCTCCACCAATCCGCGAGGCTCAAGACGCAACCTCTCCCAGGGAGCTTGATCTGGGCAGTTGCCATGGCGACCTTGCTGCCTCATATAAATAGAAGCATTTTCACAGTGGAGGTGTAAAAACGCGTTCCATCTTCAGCGCGTGTGAAATGTAAGACAGGGTCCTGATTCCCCACAACAAATGAGTCCGTGGTGGCGTACAAGGCTTTGTCGGGACCGCTACCGTGAGTTTGCCCTTTTCTTGGGTTGTTCGAATGTGTCGTCAGGATGTTATCGCCGAGATAGTGTCCTCAATGCATTTTGAAAAGTAGGAGGATGCTCTCTAGAAAAATAATACACTCAATGGTTGTGGGCGCGATAATATCTGTCAGCCTGGACGGACGTAGCATCTGATGGTGTCGGTCGGCTTTGATATTTTTGAAAGCACATCATCCCCTTCGTCCGTGGCTCGCCAATTGAAATTGGGTCAGCATTGCAGAATTGCTGCCCGGCAAGATGGCTTGCAGTTTTCCGGAAGTTTGCGAAGCTCTCTGGCTGTCGCACTGTTCAAATCGGCCATGTATGAATGGCAAATGTATCCAAACAGGATCTGTCCTTTTACAAAGCTGGTGGTGAAAGGCAGGCCGCCCCCACCGCTGATGAAAACCCTCAACTTTTAGACCTCGCGTTGGCACAAACCCTGGCAAAGTCCGTCTTGAGGAATGCGCTGGACTGACTGCGTGATAGCGATATACGTTTTGACTTGTCTCTTTAATGAACTATCTTGGCAAAGTTTGTCATTGCTTCTTCGCCAACTGCCCTTTTGCTGCAACCGACATCAAGTTGCTGATCGTCGACTCGCCCTAACCTCTCATCTTCTGAAGTGGCAAAAACTACATATAGTTGAAGCCCATGAGAGTAAAAACAAGAATGACTGAATAAGCGGTGATAAACCATCAAGCGCCACGTGCCAAACCGCAAGTGTGTGTTTTTGTAGTACGTATGTACGTCGTATGTATGAGACTGTGTTCCAAATCGTTCATTCTTGACTCCCTCATTGTTTTCAAGAGAGTTTTAGTTGACTTTTCAGTGAACTGTCAAGGCAACTTCGTTGCTGCTTCCCGGTCAAGCCACCATCCTCCTCGTCCTTGGCGACACCCTGTTGGCCCCGACCGCACATTTATCCTAGAACAAGAGGCCATTCAAAACTCATCAGGCGTCTTTGGAGCCAAGGCCCTCGAAATGACTCTCAATATTTCCCGGCGTGCTTCATTTTACGCCAGCAAGCAGACATTTTGGAGCGGAGGAAGGAGTGTTTCATGGCGGCATTCCGTTTGTTTTGACAACTTCCCCAATCAGCGGCCTGTTTGTTGATTGCTGTTGCCACGGGAACCCACCCGAGGGTCGCCGGTATCAATCACGCGTCCGGCAGACCTGCTAGCAGTGCTCCGTGTGAACGTGGGCTTGTTATGGGAATGGCGCGTGCTTCAAAGATGCGCCGCTGCCTTGTGTTTCCATGGGATCCTGGGAAGATGGATTCATGGGGGAACATCAGCAAATAGTTTGGAAAAGGATTGTAAGGATCAGTTGGTGCGGGGGAACAAAACAAAAAAACATTTCAACCTCTCGACCGCCCCCCCAAAATGGGTTGTCTGCCCCCTCTCTGAGAAACCCACCAAAACCCTAATTATGGGCAACTCGGTCTGTGAGGCATCTTTATAAATCAGCCAGAGCACAAAATATTCCAGGCGACATCAAGTAAACAACTACGCTCGGTTCCGTTCAATTGGAGCTTTGATGGTTTCATGCGCGCCATCTGTGCCCCCGCGCACCCGAGACATGACGCAACGCACGTTGGCTTGTGGCTGTACATTGACGAGCGAGAAACTTTTTACCTTCTCATTTTGTTAGGCTTCCTTTCCACTCAAGCTCGCTGGAATTAACACACAGAATGGAAGGTGTCCGATCTGGCGCGATAGCGATACAAAGAGTCGGGAGGTAATGACGGGCATGACGCGCCGCTGATAGCGTTGAGCGGCGTCAATAGAGACGCCGAGGAGACGGACTGGACGACAGGAAGTGCTCGGCTTCCATATCTGCCGTGAAAAGAAGTGTGGACTCGACATGGTGAAATCATTAAGTCATGTCCAATCCTCACTTCTCTGTTTTTCTTGCTCACGCCCGTAAATGACCGTGCGGAGCAGGTGCCGCGCGCACTTCTAAACCAACGGGGAATGTTTGCACGGGGGATGCTTGGCCATCGATCAGATGGGGTGTGACCGACAGCGGGCCGAACACGCCCCTGCATGCAGACGCTCGCCCTGTTTTCATTGGGCCCGTCGAAGGAAATGGCCGAGTGTTGCGGACGGGCTGATTGAGAGGCGCCGAGCCGTCAAATGGAGCTCTTCTCTTGACACGTGGTGGCCCCGCTCGCTGCTTTTGGAACGTCGATAATAGTCGCGCAAACTGGCGGAAATGACCAGGTTGGATTCCCGACCTCACCGCTAAATTTCTCAGCTGCCGACAATCATTAAAAGCGAGAAAGTCATTTCATTTCAAGTCATTTCCTAATCACTGTGAGAGAGGTTACCAGGCGTGCCACAGGAAAGGATTCAATTTCACTTCAAATCTCCAAAGTGAGAATAAACATTTGAATGATTTTTTTTTTTTTTTTTTAAATAAATAAATCCCAGTATTCAGAATAATGAAATATCAAGCCCTTCTCGACGCTCTCGAATGCTGTTCTGATGTCGTCTGAACGCCGAAACCGTGCCCAGATAACAACTATGAATCAAATACATCCCAATGGGCTGCAAAGCCCTGGTCCGCATGTCGTCAAATATTTATAGATCATCTAATATGCCAGTAACTTATTGGGATAAGTCAAGTGCTTGGTAGAACAAGGTCCACAGCAGTTGCTTGGTTTCCACAGTGAGTTGCATCAGACAGGCCGGCCTTTTCCTCAACCCCCGATCAGTGTACCCCACACGCACAAAGTTGTGAATGGATGAATGGCTGAATGGTGGAAAACAGATGATCGGCATCAAGGTTCTGAGAAAGCTGTGTAGCATTCTCACACACATGCACAGATAAACCTGCTCTTTCTCTTATCTGGAAACAGAAGAGGAAAAGGAAGACGGGATTCTCTTACAGCGTGGAGACAGTTCTTATCTCCGACCCCCTTTAAGCGCCTCGCTGTCTCCCCTGCCTCCCCCCCTCGGTGTCCCCCACTCGCCCGGCCGTCTCCTGCTGTGTTCCAGCGTTGTTCTTGGCCTCTCTGGTTACTGTTAAAAGGCCAGAAGAAAGGACGGGCAGAAAAGGAGGGAAGAGAACCATGACTGCAGACAAAAGGGACCACTTAAAACTTCCCCAAGAAGTTGGTGAGTGTGTTTGCACCCCCCCCAAAAAAAAGAAGCTGAGCCTCCCTCCTATTAGCATGTCCTCTGTCACCTTCCTCTTCAGCTTCTTTGCCACCACAATGCAACGCTCGTTTAGTTTTCACCGTGCTACACGTCAAAGTCAACGTGCGCACTGCACGTATTCAAACAAGCGCCGCAACGTAGACGTCGACGCATGTTTATGGCACTTCGCGGACCTTTTTAAGGGGGTGCTCACAGGAGGGGAGCGCTCAGGCTGCCATGTTGGCGTCGTCGCGGTCAGGACTTTTTGATGCAGACGCACGCACATAAAAAGTGCACAAAGTGTGTTGGTGTGCAAACCGCCTCCCGCCATGTACAGTAAAGACGGCGTGCAGAGCCCACTAATGATCCCCTACAGGCTTCGTGGTGCCAGTTAACACCAACACATGTCTGAGGTCTCACACACACACACACACACACACCCTCAGGGGCACCGGAACACCAAATCCTGCTCATACACATTCCAACATCCAGCAACATTCAAAAGAGGTGAAAGGTCATAGCCGTTGCCACCTTGTATAGGGTTTTACAGCGCACACAAACACACACACGTGCATGCACACAGGGTAACACTTTCTCCTCTTAATCTCATTTCCAAGTTTCCTTGAACACACACACACACACACACACACACCTGTGAGGTATGTTTTAATAGCAGTGTGTGCTGTCAGTAGCGGGTCCAAGTCCTTGTTTTACGGCTCTGTTCCCACACGGCACTGCGGCAGGTCCGCTAGTCTTTATCGCCTCGTCCGTCTGACTTTGAGGGAGAAGGCCTATTATTGCTCGTTTGACATATTTGTTATGGTTTGTCAGACCTCTTCCTTTTGTCATGTGACTGATTTATCCATTAATTCATTAAAAAAAAAAAAATGTAAAAAATTTAACATTCAAGTTCTTGTTTTTGTGAGTGGAATTGTTTGTTTTTATATTTGTGCCTATTTGATCAGAACTCACGAAGGCTTGGTCCAGGAAGCATGAATAATGTCAAAAATCGGGAGATGGCAAAACGTAACTTGACTTGATATGTCTTAGTCACGCTAGCTGACGCTCGTGAACACGCATGCATATACGTAGACACAAGGACCTGGCAACAAGTGCATGCAAAACAAGCCTTAAATACACAACGTAATTTATGTGCACAAGGAAGTGGCACACAGCCTCGCCGGCACCCGCCGTCAAGGCTGCTGTCAAACAACCGACTTAACTCTGTGCTAAAATTGTTAAGGTCGGCGGGAATTTTTAGGGTCAGTCGGAAAATTGCAACCACAAGCATTAAGTCTTTTTTTTTTTTTTTTTTTGGGGGGGGGATTTTTTTATTATTTTTTTTTTATTTTACGCCTTATCAATACCATTCCCTAAGTTGTTCGTGGCACAGTTGCGTCCTGTCACATTGCATTTTTACGGAATATTGACGTTTGGTGAATGAAGTCAACACCGAGGCCCGTGTACCAAACGCACGCACGGCTCACCGCGGCCCAAATTGAAGTGAAACAGAACGAAAGCTCCACTTAACCGCGATGTTGTTGCGTCGTTTAGTTTTCTTGTTCTCTACATATGAAGATGTTCACCTTGTTAGGATGTCCGGCATCAACAAAAGTATGATTTTTTTTTTTTTTTTTTTTTTTTTTTTTTTTTTTCTTTTGCACCGCTGTCGTCGTCTCCTCACGCAGCCAGACAAATGTCTTCCACCCGTTCACGCTCGGTAGCCTTCTGCTTTTTCCTTTCCGGTCTTCCGTTCGTTTACCGAGCATCAAAAATCTGGAGACGTCTTTTGTCAACATCTGCGTTGTGCAATGCGAACGGCGAAGAATTATAGCGCTCACGGGTGCACTAACTTGTATCACGAGGGGGCGCACTCGCTTGATCTTTTAATCAACTTGGGACCCCCGCCGGCGCTTCACTTTTTTGGCCACGCGTGGTCTTCCCAATATATCTGCCGTATCTCCCGAATATGAAATCAGCCCGTGTCAGGGCCCGCCGCCGTCTCTGCTTTACGAATTGCGAGTGGCCGCTGGCTCCTTGCTGCAGAGGCGCCCGCCAGCTGGAACGTTGTACACGGAGAGCAGGAAAAAGGCGGGTGGGAGTATTCGAAGCGAGGCCCCGCGCACGGCTCGATGACAGACCGAGCGGGACCATGAAAGGGGGAGCTAAAATGGGAAGGGAGTGTGCGAGGAAAGGTCCGGTACGGAAGGTTGGCGAAGGGGCACGCTCGTGAACTCCATATAAATTTCTGCGGCTCGTCGGTTAGCTGGGAAAAATGTGTGTTAAAAGTGTTTTTACGGCGGCGGAGAGCAGAATGTGTTGAAGGGACTGCCGAGGGAGGGTCACGGAAAGGTCCAGAGGTTCGTAAACGCCCCTCTTCCTGTGCAAAGATGTACTCCCGGCTTCTGTTTGTGAAAGTTAAAACATCCCGCCGCCGTCCGGACAGATGCAGTCGGACCTTGATATGCCAGTGCCCGCATATTCAACTCATAAAGTCACCTGCAACTGTATAATACTTGCATCAACATGAAAGAACGTTCAAAAAAAAAAAAAAAAAAAAAGACCGAGAAGAAATATACAACTAACATCAGGAACGGAGGCAGGCGGCGGAACAGGGTGGGCCGGGCCGGGCCGCGCCGGGCCGAGCGGGGTGTGCGCATCCATCATTATTCCGTGCGGCAAAAATCCCCTCGGCGTGACAACAAGTGCCCCCAGAAGTGCCGTGCCCCCCGACTTTCAAAGTCATTTCACCGCCCCTGATCCGGAAGCTCCGACCCGGCCTCAAAGTGTCCGCCGACGTGCTTTTCGGCAACGTTTACAACCAAAGCGCGGATGACGTCCAACGTTGTCAAGTTTGCTTTGTCGCCGCACATCTGTTTTTGTTGCGTTACGCTTACCTGAGCAACAACGAAACAAACCCGACAGCGCGAGAGGGACAAGTTTAGGAAAGATGGAGATGAAAATTGACTTTTTGTTGGATACTTGTTACCTGTGTGTAAGTGACCATTTCTTTCTCTCATTTGCTGACAGGAGGCAACCTGCAGGAAGTGAGTAATTTCTGCCAGCTTGTTCTACTTGGATGAAGTCCCAGGCTGTGACACACGTAAGTAGTATTTTTTGTGGTGGTTTGTTTATGTTCTGTGTTTCTTGGTTGGAGGGCAAATAAAAAAACAACAACTTCCTGTCATCCAATGAGTTGCTCGGCGGTAATGATCTGTGCGGTCAGCGGTATGAGAGCTGGAGCTCGCCTTCTGCGAAACAATTTCACACGTCACATCATTTGAAAAAGCACGACGTATAATTAGGGTTCAGATGATGAGGTTTTTGCTAAAGGACGGTAGAGCAAGAGAGATCATTCAGTTATCGCGGCGGGAAGGATCCAGATTTATAAAATATTGCTGCCAGCCGGAAATGTCTTCAATTTTTTTCATTTAAATTTTTTTACACATTGCTACTATTGGTTCCCCCCATGTCGTAAGATAACAACCAATTTAAAGTGTTGAAATGTCTTCAGAACAACGCACAGTTGTACAACGCCATCCGTTTCCTCATTCCCGTGCGGCAATATATCACCTTCAAATTTAAAGTGAATGTTTTTCAGACAATATCGAGAAAACACACACACATATTTGAATAGACCTGCTTTGTTATCAATGGATTGCTGTAATGCTTTGGTGCAGAAGGAACTGTTCAGCCACAAAGGTAATCGCGTGGCGATTATTTTCTGCCTATGAAACTGCTTAGTCGGCTCATTTTTCTCATTGATTGCAGCTTTGAGAGACTTTGGGTCCGATCGAACCACAGTGGTGTTCTTTTGTCACGTACGAGAGGCTGCCTCGCGCCGTCCTCTCTCTCTCTCTCTTTACCTTCACTTCCGACGAGCGCGTTCCCTCGCACGTTGTCGACGTCACGCCGTCGCCGACGGACGGGCGCTTCGGAGAGGCACGCTCCCATTTGATCCTGGGGAAAACTGGGGCGCGGGGGCTCGGGGCAGATTTCCCTTCAGTGGCGGCGCACGCACACAAGACATCTGCACGGCAGATTTTGATTGTTTCTTTTTGGAGTTTCTCTTTCATCCCGCTCCTCGTCATCTGAGGAGCATCAAGCGGCGGTTCATAGAAATGTCAGTGGGGGTGGCGGGTGTGTGTGTGTGTGTGTGTGTGGTGTGTGTGTGTGTGGGGGGGGGGGGGGGACTGTGTTGGTAGCGCTTTTTGCGAGGGTGAGCTACTGTCCGCTGTTTTACACATTTTCAGCCGAGCACGTTTGAAAAAGCAACAATTGTCAACGTTGTGAAGTTTTATGGAATTGATTGATTAGTTGTAGTAACGTGTTGAAAAACGTTGTTCCCCACTCTTTTGTGGGAAAGGAGAGCCACACTTTTTACCCATTTACTGTGGGAGGGGACATAGGGGGTCGGGTTCAGCGCGAGCCGGGTTGTGGCCGACAATCTGGTCTAGGGACTTGGAATGTCACCTCCCTGGCAGGGAAGGAGTCCGAGCTGGTGTGCGAGGGTGAGAAGTTCGGACGGGTTGAGCTCTGGTACCGGTCCTCTTGAAAGGAGGCGCCGAACCGATGCGGGTATACTCTTGCCTTCGTGTTCCGACTGTTGTTTGTGCCTGTGTACCAAACAGCAGTTGAGAGTACCCACCCTTTTCGGATGGAGTCTCCATCGTTTTGCCGATCAACTCTCTTCTTTCGATTTAGTTCTTCCCAAAAAACATTCCAAATGAGCGCGACACAGAGATGACCCGCACTGTGCGGTGTTGGGCTCGGGATTGATGTGAGCGTGACTAAAAGATGAGTTCCAGTGGCGCACCAGTTGTTGATTTACTGCTTGAAAAAGAGGAGCCGCGACAAACGTACACGACAGAAAGATGCCCTTTGTTCTCACAGCGGGGGAAACATTATGGCTGCAATCAGGACATTATCAGTATTAAATGTGTCCACTAATTATCACCCAGCGTTGTGAAATGGCTTCCAGGCCTCAACGCCTGCTTTCTGGGTTCTGTGTCAACATCATAGAGAACACTTGATGTCGAACCACGTTGTTGTTGTTATTATTGTTTCACCTTTTTTTTTTTTTTTTTTTTTTTTTTTTTGGAGGTGGGCTCTATTGTCATCCTTCTCGTGATGCTTTAATGGCATTTCCAAAACACAAACACCGTGTTTATGTTCACCTTTTCATAACCTGACAGACAAGCACCGAAAACACAAACTCATTTGATTTTGTTTGCGATTAGTTGACTTCGATCAATGGATGATGTCATGGCTTCACTGTGCCTGCCTCCACACGCGATCGTGACTATGCTACCGATGATTACTAGTACTAAAAGAGTTCCACGATCTTAAGGCATCGGCGCTAGTTTACCGTGCCAACCCGCCACCTGTTGATTTCGTTGTTAATGTCAAAACACGAGTGGCAATGAATCAACTTCAAGCTGTAACAGCCACTGCGGAATAGTCTGGAATCCTCACTTCTTGTAAGTGAACTTGACCAGAAAGCCACGCACACCCCAAGAACTCACACGCTGTCGTTATCCAAGCATGCGACGCACAGGTCAAAGTTCACAGGTTAACTAAGGGGACTCACAGAAACTGAAAGGGGGGGGGGGGGAGAAATGTTCAAATCTGCATCTGGCCTCCAGATGGTTTGTGAGTCATCCTCGGGTTAGACGCACGCGCGCACGCACACACCGTATAGAAGAGCACTTTTTGGCTTCCCCTGCAGAGACGTGATCATTCCCAGCTTGGGTCGATCCAGGGGTAAACTTGACACCTGACACACACACACCAGAGAAACAAACAGGACAGGACTGTACACATCACATCCTTTGCACACGTGCGGAAATCAAATTTCAGCAAAGCTCCTGAAGCCCGAGGTAAAAGGTCAGCGCACGGTGTTGTAGTCTTCTTTGCAAATCTACCTTTTTAAACATCTGTACGCAGCCTAAAACGCGTGACACAATTGTTTGCGCCTGGGCACGCACTTGCACGATGCACACCGAGGATCCGACGCCACCTGGAGGTGACCCGGTGAGATCGTCGGTCTTTGCGTGTCAAAAACTTTGACTTGAGCGAGCGCTGGACGAGCAGCTGACAATGAAAAGCTAAAGAGAAAGCGTCGGTGTTCATATTTGATCTCTCTCAGCCACACAAATTGTGTGCATGTGCTTCCGAGGTCACAACCTTTGTCTTCCTGGAACTGTTGTGTAACTGTGGATGTTTTGTCAAGTCGGTGCCAATGCAGTGTGTGTCTATGTGCATGTGCGCGTTGTCTCTCTGACACACATTAGCAGATGTTTGTGTGTTTTTTTTTTTTTTTTTTTTTATGTCCTCGGCATTTTTTGACCGCTCTTGGTTTATTGGGTTGAAGTCGTGCACGACTTTTGGCTTCACGGACAAACAAGTCAGCTGTTAATCACCAGGAATCAACTAATGCGTCTGTTCTTTTGTCACTTCCATGTTTGTGTGTTTTTGCCCTCAATCTTCTAACTTTGTTTTATTTCCAACCCTGTGTGTGTGTGTGTGTGTGGCCATTTAATGTGAGACATATTAATGCTACTAAATCATTAATCCACCACGTGAAAAATCAAACATCCATTCGAGATATTGTAACGTACATTCCTCATTCGTGTTTATAGTGTGACTCCTGTTTACTTGTTGAATTTATGTATTTGTAGTTGTAAAACACGCGTGCAGCAGCATTTTGAACGACCGTCTCGCCAATAGACGCTTTTCTTCTTGCAAGCCACAGAGGGCAGGCCGGCAACAAGCGCAGGTGTTTGCGAGGTAAAAGAAACGCAGCGGAATTTGTAGTTTTACTCTTTGCGGCCAATTTATGCACGTCGCCAATTGTAAGCCCCGGAGTAAATCTGGGTAATACAGCAAAAAAAAAAAAAAAAAAGTATGTTTGCGTGGGTTCACTTAAAGTTTCCAACGGACTCTATTGTGACCTTTTAGTTTTTGCAGACGCTCAAAGCGTTGGCCGCGGCAAGTGGACTGCAGCTGCTTTGAAGCGTATGTTTTACACTTTTTCTTCCCCCCCGTCTAACGTGGGAAGGTTGGAATTAGGTGAGCGTTAACGACAACGCCGATGTTACGTAAAATCACACATGCCAACGCATAGTTGTGAAAGTGAGTCCTGTGGGGAGTTGAAAGTTGACAAGGTTAATAGGTGAAAACGATTCCCCTTCTCACACACGCGCATACGCAGGTCGAGCAGAGGTAACGATGACACTGTCGGCGTAACGTTCACGTGCACGCGCTCGTGTGCGCACTCGTGGGCTCGGGTCAGGCTGAGGCTGAAGTTGAAGATTTGCTTTTCAGTTGGAGCCTGGAGAGCAATAAATAAATGGTGCAGACCTTGTAGCCACACGCACGCACACATTCAGACAGTAGGTAAAATGAGATGCGACATTGCGCTCTAAATATAAGAAATGGACCCATAAAGTTATATAAAACATTTTTGTGGAAAAAAAAAAATTGACCACAATGTAAGGACTATGTATCCCTAAATCAAACCACAGCATAACTTGTTCTCAGTGGTCTCAGCCTGCTGTCACTGGGTCTAAAAAAAAATAAAATCAAAAACAAAATTGGAAGTGTCCACAGTGCTAACATCGCTAGCATTAGCATCCACGTTAACAGGAATTGTTTGCATTGAATGGCGACAAAGTCTGCATAAGAGAAATGCTGCTCCTACGCGATGGGTAATTACAGCACCCAGAAACGAAAGTTCCAGGAATTTTAGATGGAAAAGCGGCTTCTAACGAATTTGATCTCTTTCCACATTTAGAGAACCTTTTGAATGTGAGACAAAACATTCGCACCCACAACCAAAGGTTCCCATAACTTCAGGTGGAAATGTGGCGTCAGACTACTTTTTTATAAAAGTTTTTAGCCAGAAATGCAAAGTGCCTTTTTTTTTTATACTTTGCTCTTTTTTTTAAATTTATTATTATTTTTTTTAAATCTTCTTCTAACGCGATTCTAGTAACCAAGAATGACCCCATAACTGAAAGCGTTTGCAGCATTTTGGGAACATTTGGTTCCGCACATCCAGCGACTCAACTCATTGACAAACTGTTTTTGCTGGGATTCAAAATCGAAATTCCCAATGAACGGCACGCCAACGTTGGGGTGTAACGGAAAACATAAAACATGCAGTCGCCGTGAATAGAAAGCCAAGCGCAGAGAGTCGCAGTTGCCCAAATGCTCGCATTGGGGCCATTCGGTGAACTGATCGACCGTTGCCAACAGCCTATCAAACGTTCTCACCCAATGTTTTTGTTGTTCATTAGATGATAATGTCCAGTATCCTGTATGTTGCGCTTCAAAACCCGATATAGGATACAGTACTAGTATTTGTGTTGCGGTGTCAGTAGATTTGTGATGCCCAATAAATTGGTGTGCACCGAAGAGTCGCCAGCTACAATTTTTTTTTTTTTTTTTTTTTTTTGCAATGTCCTCTTCACTCGCATTCATTAGTTCATTAAAAGTGAAAGTTGGTTTGTGTGCGCGCGTTAGCGGTTTGTGCAGGCCTCGAAGAAAGTCAGGTCACAAGTTCAGCGCCCCGTGTGAAGTTATGGGAGACTTGCAGCGCCGTGCGTGTGTGTGTGTGTGTGTGTGTGTGTGTGTGTGTGTGTGTGTGTGTGTGTGTGTGTGTGTGTGTGTGTAAAACAATGTGTAAAGGTGCGTTTCGGGTTACAGCTAGCGCCAGGGGGAGGGAGGAGGTCTGCTTGGACCGGGTGAGAGTTTTGGGGTTGTTGAAAGGCAACAAGGTAAGTTGAGTGTGAGGGGGCAGGAGGCGCAGAGTCGAGTTTCGGGTCAAAAGGTGTCTGGAGGAAGCCAAGGAAAAGTTGGTGGCAAAGAAAGCGGCAAAGGGGAGAAAGGAGAATTCACACTGCGGTTCTCCGTTTGTGCCGACTGTATTTGCAATTGTCGTGACGACTACACATGCAATAGAAAATCATTTGACTTTGCCTCGTATTTGAAATGACAATCCGCGATTTGACGTGTAATCTTTATCCTCTCTTCAAAAGCTGTGCTGATCGCAAATCCATTTCAGGCACGTTTACAAACTTGAATTTCACTGACCTATTGGGCAAGGCACTCTTCCGCACCTACCCGTCGGAAATGCTTGCTGCGTACGCACATCGGAGGCAGTTGCATTGGTGGTGTTGAATCGTGCTGGTGTGCAAAATCGAGTTGGTTCTGAATTCTTGTTTTCTAATTTTTGCAGATATCCGAGCTTCCAAATGTCATCCTGCGCGTACCCGTCGTCTCTGGGAGAAGGCCGCAAGGGTGAGTTCCAGTTTTAGCACCAGTATGAGGGTATAATGTTCAATGTCCGGACGTTGGTGGATGTTCTTGTGACAAGAAGCGCTGCAGGCTGCTTACGGATGATTTTCTACACGGTTAAAGGGATCTGAAAAATTCCGCGATAGGCAAGTTTGAGCTGGACGAGAGAACAACTCGAAAAGTTTTCCTTTTCCCGTCAGGCATCATCAAACAGTTTGCCCTCTGGAAGACCCTCGCACGAGTGTCTTCCAGCCCAACTATTCCAGTAATGTGGAAGTGTTTATAAGCACATGCGTCTCCTTGTGTCCTACGATATTATTGTGCTTGGCTGGAGCAGCGATCAGCCTGGCATGGAACAAACTTGAACACCACCTGGGCGTTCTTCGTCCATCGCATTCCTCGTATGTCTAAAACGTGACCTGACCAACCCTGGAAAAAAGGCATTTGTGGCCTCAGCTACACTTCGGCGGCGTCTCCTGGGGGGGGGGGGGGGGGGGATGAAAGCCAGACGGAGCCAGGCGATCTGGTTCCCTCTTTAGCCGAGTCATTAGTCGGGACAGGCCTTTATGATGTGTTTACGGTAGGAATACCGTGTCTGGTCAGATACTGTAAGCGCGTGTGCACGCGCACTCACCGTCACGTCTCTATCACGTATGTCATTGCCGGGGTCAAACACCTCCAGACAAAAATTCCAAATCTTGGCATGCGCAAGCCTTATTGGAAATCCGCGTGCTTGTGTGCGCGTTCCAGCGTAGCGAACCGTGACGTTAGTGCCGACAGATGCAAAATCCATTGATGGAGAATGAAAGCAATAATGCACAAGCGTTGGCCACGCTCGTCAGGTAATATCACGGCGAGAGAGGGAGAGGGAGAGGTCAAGGGTGGATAATTACGCCTCAAAGAATGAAGATCATGAAAAGTTGGAACTTATTTCCATTCAACGGCCAAGTAGACTTTCCCATTCTTCCCCTGGACACGCGTGCACACGCACCTCCCTGACGACAACATTACAGGACAGGACGTCGTCTCCAACGCGGAAGCGGAGTCCCGCCTTGACGCTCGCACAAACCTGACGCCGCGCATGACTGAAGCTGACTCAGACACTTTCATCCTGGACAACCCTGATGATACCTCACAGACACGGTTTGGAGAAGGAAAGGAAAAAGAGGAATGTTAACAGTCACGCTTATTTGAGGAATGCAGAAAGCGTGAAATGAAAAAAGGAAAACCATTTGGTTACGGGAATCCAACCGAGTGCTGACCGGCTCATTTTCACCGCAACACAAAGGCAGAGTGTGTGTTTTATGTTTGCACGACTTGAACTATTTGGCGGCGGCCAGCGGATACATTTCCCCGCTCGTCTTCCCGCTACATGACAGCGGAGAGTTTGAAGGGCCATAAACACTCCTTGGACGCCGTCCCGTCTAAAAATAAGTGAACGGGTCAAAGACGTGGAGGTTTCCATTGACTGTCTTGTATCTCTATCAGTTCCACGCTGTGGCAGCTGACGCACGCACTTAATATGCAGCCTCAGCACTAGCCAACGGTGGCAAAAGTACTCTGAAGAACTACAAAGAAATTCATTGGTAAAAGCACAAGTATGGAATCAACACCTGTACTTGAAGACCCTGTAAAGCCAATTAAAAATTTGTTTTGAACATTTGAAGATAATTGTTGAAAAACACAAGACTGGTTAGCTACAGTATGCAGTGTTGAATTGTGGCCCTATACTTTAATTTTCTGGACTCTCCTCCCACCCATACGAGATCAGAACTTGAGCACCATCTGCACTTGCAATTGCAACATGCAGTTAGCTAGCGAGCCATCTATAATCTTCACTTCGCTGGCGTAGCTGCTTTGGAGCGCCTCGTTTTTGGATGTGCGCATGTCTCGCAGACCGAAAAGCTTGTATGTATATATCTTGTGATTTTGTTCACCCGATTTGTGACTCTTCTCTGTGAGCCGTTGAATTTGGAAAGCCATATGTTGTCAGAACCGGTACAGATCTGCAAAGGTTGGATCGAGACAAGACTAGTTCTTGCTTATTGATGTTTCACCTTCCGGGTTTGAATTCTGAAGTTTTTTTGACTTGGTATTGCTTGTGAAGGGCTGCGTGCTCTTTCTGGGGTGAGGAGGTCAACGCAAGCCCTTCACAAGGTGCTCCCACCTCCCAACGCGTCGCGTCCAAACCTCTAATCAGGCCTCCTGCGGTTGTCAGAAGCCGTCCGCTGTAAATCAGCTCCGTAATCCTCTTGCGTGTCCTCAACTTGACTCCCTCCCGTCTTTGGTCTCATATGTTCGGTATTCCGTTGTGACCGTAAAACTACCGCACACGCATTATCTGAGGTGTCAACACTCACCTGATTTGCTGCACTTGTTCCCACTGGCCAGGTGGGACTTTTCAGCCCCCGCACGTGATCAGCTGACTGCTTTTTTTTTACGTAACGTCGTCTCTTCCAGCCTGCCTTCTTGCTGGTCCAGTGTTGTTTCTTTTACTTTGTCCTTCAAGACTGCAGGCCAGTGCGAGTTCAGGGACTGGATCCCTACCACAGGATATCCCAAAACCACAGCTATGACTTTTTGTATGCCTTCACGGCTTCCTCGTGATGCATTCAAGGAGCCGGAGGAATGCCCGCCTCTGATCTGTTTGTGGGACGTTTTGTTCAGATTGATGATCGCTCCTTGGTGCGACACACACGCGCGCGCGCGCGCGCGCGCACACAAACACACACAAACACACACACACACACACACACACACAAACACACACACAGACAGACAGACACACTCACCCGTGCTGAGTTCTACATTTGTGGGCTTCTATGAATAGCAGAGCTGACCAGAAGCATCCAGCGATCGCTGGCCCACGCCCAACTTAAACTGTGTGTGTTTTGCTTGAGCTCAGTGATACAGACGCTCGCCAAAACAAGTCGTCTCGCTACCGCCAGCCACGTGTAGGAGTGTGTGCGCGACTGTGCGCGCGTCTGTGTGTTGCACTTCACGTCGTCGCTGATGGTGACTCATGGGAGAGAAGATCATTTACGAAAAATGTCCCAACTTTGACCTGATTTTCCAATCCGGATTTTCACTGTCCCACCACAACCAGGATCGCAAAACCGTTTTGGGGTGCCCTCACCAAGCTTGCGCCATAATTGGAATCGGAATCGACGTTAATGGGCAAGTATGTATTAACGCACAAGGAATTTGTCTCCGGCGGCCTGTGGCACCCCTGGTATGACTTTCATGTTGAGTACGGAGAAGAGGAACCAACAAACTAACAAGAACAAAGAACAATAGCCGTTCAATGAAGAGGGAACTACTTCTTATCAGAGTCGCAGTTGTGCAAAGATGCAGGTGCTCGGAGCAACGACTTTAGGGTGCCAATGTTGACTTGCCGTGAGGAAACGCACGCCCGGCTAACCTCTGGCTGACCTGTCGGGATTCCCGAGCGCGCACGAGCATCACGGGAGCTGCGCCGCCCACCGGAGTGGGCCTTTTTCCCTGATCCCATCTTTGTAAACAAAGGTATTACAAATGATTTTAGGACAACGCCCCTTTCAACCCACAGATATGTAGCGTCACGGCTGCGAAGCCTCGGCTCTGTTTAGTTGCGGTTCACGTGACTGGAGTGTTGCTCACCGGAGTGCGTGTTGAATGAATGGAATCAGTGAATCGCGTTAACGTACGCCGACTGAGCTGACGGTTTGATATCGTTCAGCAAACGAGGAATCATCCAAGTCCAAAACGTACAGCGATTTATAGAAATTGTCAATACACAAAATAGAAACGAGCAGCACACAACGGTGATCTCGAGCAGTTGATAAAATGGCAGAAGACGAAAAATGTAAACGAAGGACATTGCCGGAGATGCTGCAGTAAAACAAGCTTTGTTTGAAAACAAGACTGAGAGGTTTTGATGGCAATGTTATTTTCTTATTTACACTTACGAGAGCCAAACTAAATCGGCGGGTGGCTTGAGTTGAACGTCAGTTTTTAGTCGGTCACTCGACATCGTCGTCATCTTAAGATCACGACTCAGACTTTCTGCTATTACTATATCCTCTTGTCAATAGCATACATTCATACTTTTTGAACGTGGTGCCCTAAAGTTGTCTGACTTCTAACACGTTGGCATATCTCACCCCTCATAATTGACATGGCAAGTCAGTCTGAATCTTATTCACAAAAGTTATGCTTATCTCCAATCCAAAGAGATGCAATGCTGCCATCTTGAGAAATATCTTAATCATTACAGTAGCGTACAAACACGAATTTTACAGACAAGCTAGATGAGACACTCTCTTTTTGTTGAAAAACATACTAGACAAAAAAAAAAAAAAAAACCCTGTAAATGCATCTGTGGCAATAATTTAGTTAAATGTATTTTGTTTGTCAAACTTGACTTGTTCTGTCCATGAAATCAGAGAGTGGAAAATGACGACGGCGTTGGTCAGCTGCTTGGCCCTCTGAGGAAAATTTTAAATCCAATTCAAGAAAACCGTCTCGGCCGCTACGAACAATTACAGAAGCTATGGGGCAGATTAGGTGAAAGACGATTGGACCAAAAAAAAAAAAGGCCAGCTAACTCGTGCTCATATTGGGAGCAGTGCAGCTAAAGGAAGCGCTACCAAATAAAGAGAATAAATATGACAAATATGATAATGATATGATAACAAATAAGGTCGTTTCACTTGTAAATGTGAGTCTTGCGGGTTTTCAACGCGCCACTCATGACGCATCCCTGTTGTTGACACACGCGATGTCGTCCCAGATCATCCTCGCGTACAGGCAACGGTGGGGACAAAGCAGAGTTCTAGTCGTCATCTGAGGTCAACAGTAGCTCAGATTTCACATGGATCGCAGAAACATTCCTCCTATGTCACGTTGCCACAAGTGTGTGTGTGTGGTGTGTGTGTGTGTGTGTGTGTGTGGAACCTATTGGAACCGCAGCATAGCCCGAGGACGACGTCACTTGGCAGACAGACCCCAGCCCAAATGTTAAAGCCGGTCGGAGTGCCACTGCAGACGTGCACAGTTCTAACCGCGCCACTCGAAGTGGCTTTCAGCTCTACCTGCTGTTCCTTAGCCACTCTTTGTACCCGATGCACGCACGCTCCCCCCCCCCCCGGCCCCCAACGCAGATTGATGTGCGAAATCTATATTTTCCACTTGCCCCATATCTCTCTCTCGCTCCCTCTCCTCAACATCACGCTAAGAGGAATGTCTCCGAGAAAGGGCCGTTCATTTAGTTAGCCCTCCATTTATTTCACGTGCACGCGCACACCCACGCTGTGGTACACAAGCGGCGTGCCAGAAAATCTCAGCGCATCAGCAGTTTGCGCGACGCCCAGAGCGGCAGCCAAGCAGGTCGCCTTGCGAGTGTAAATTAGCAACAGAAAGAGAAACGTTTCCAGTTGAGAATTTCGAGTCGATTCAAGTGTGTGTGTCATCTAGACAATCAAGTCTTGTCTTGTACAGTACGCAGCACCGGCTTTGAGGCCCGATCTGCACTGCAAGCCTGAGGAACGCGCTTGTCTAGACTTCAGGTGTTCAAATGAAGCGCACGCCTGAAAGGTGTACATAGCCCAAGGGCAAATCAAGAATTGTGTTCAAATCACGGGAGTACACCATGAGAGGAAAAATGGAAATACAAAACATTAAATACCATTTACTGCAGGATTCCCTGTTCTAAACTCCTCTTGTACATATTTACATCGTAGTACATATGAATCTTCATTTGCCAAGTATGTCAAAATCACAAGGAATTTGCCTCCGCTAGTTGGAGCGACTCTCGTGCGGCAACAGACAAAATTCTTGTTAGACTTAAAAACACAAGAGGAAGTATCACTGATGACCAGTGACTTGGTAATGCGGACACTTTTTAGTCGTTTTTTGAACAATGTTGCAAATGATGCGGTGTTCTCCAGCAATTTAGAACAGTTTGAAGTGACTAAGAGAACAGTCGTCTGCGACTGTCCCCATTGGGTAAATGCTGCAGGGACTTTAAGAAATGTAAGCAGTTTCAAGCAATAATCTGGAACAGTATCAACCGTACAAATGGTGCAAATACTTCTCAAGCACGAGTGGCCACAATTGGTCAGCAACAGATACTATGCAAATAGACAACTTCACTCACTGCCCGAAGAACATACGATTGGCCCGACAGAGATGTTCGACACCCCTAATGTCTGTTATTTTGAATGATTTAAATACCTCCAAGTACATATTTACACGTTGTATACTAATGTACTTCCTGACATCTTGAAAGGTTGAATCTACATGTTATTTCGTGTTTTATAGACATCTACTACGTATACCACATGTTCTATTTTTCATCCATGTCTGTTTTTGCTGTAGTTATATGGGTGCAGTATATATATATATATATATATATAATATATATATATATATATATAATATATATATATATATATATATATATATATATATATATAATATATATATATATATATATATATATGTGTGTGTGTGTGTGTGTGCTGTATTTACATTTGCTTCTTCTTCTTCTTCTTCTTCTTCATGCACTCGAGATGTGCTGAGCCCAACAGAACAACTCATCTGTGACATTTCCAGGGATTAGCTCTGCCCCGACCCACAAGGAAACCATCAGCCAAATGTGGTGGTTTTGGACCTTGCTATATTCTGGAATATAATCCAGCGATACCGACCGTGCAGATTCATGCGGAGGATACAGAACTTTTCTTCTCTTGAAACGGAGCGCATCGAGCCGCCGCGGCAGAGGCGACCTCGCCATCTTTTGCCGGGTGTCTTCTGGTCATTTCCTTCTCACTCTCATGCTGACTTTTCATTCGTCAAAACAACGCCAGACATGCCCAGAGGGAATCCTCATCCAGCGCCGCCGCGGATTTTGGATCCGTCCTCCGCAAATGACTGTCAAGTCTTCTGCTTTATCGGCCTGAAGAAAGCATGGCGGAAACCAGATATTCTGTCCGTCCACCCCTTTCAAATGTTGTCCTTTGCTTAACCTGCATAGTGGCGGATCCACGATGTTGTGGGGCCGTTTTGCCCGTTTGGAAGCAATCGTGGCATTTGCGCACTACCATGGGCTTTTTCAGCCACATTCGCTTATCCACTATTTGGAAGGAAGATCGCGTGTCTTTCAGCGAGGTAAAAGAGCGGAAGATTTGAACAAAAGCACAAAGCATCTCAAAGCCTTTAAAAAATACTGGAAATAAGACGAACTTGGCCGGGAAAGAAATCCTGCTGCAAGCATTCAGGAGTGAGAGAGACTTTCAGCTGACTTGTGCTCAAAGCTTGAAGACTGCTGTCAGAAACGTTTGGAGAAAGCTGTCCTTAATTTCAATGGCATAATATTAAGTAAGTTCTGTCCTGTCCTTTCTAAAGTCTACGCCCTCACAGATGTGCCTGAAGACGGACAGAATGAAGCCATTGTTTCTTGTGGAAGGCCGGCGACGTTGCCAGTGAGGGTGTGCGGTGACATCATAGCCTCACGTAAACATGTGCAACACATTGGAAGCCCGGGAGAAGGCCGCGTGTCGACGTGTGAGATTCAGCTGCCCCCTCGTCAATTGCCTCCATTGAGTTCGTCACGGTTCGCCTCTTGAGAAAAGCCGTCGTTCGCTTTGCCCTCCGCCGGAAGCGTCGACGCCGTGGTTGTTGCGGCAACGGCGATGCTGATCGTTTCCTGTGAACCGCGTCGGCTGTCACATTTCAGGTTGTGCCGTTTTGTCATCTTGAAGCACTTAGCGCTCATCTTTGAAGTGTAGGTGTGCTTTCTCTCCGTTTCCTCTCGAACTGAAGAAATCTGTGGAAAAACATCCGCCGACCTCAGACCTCGTGTTTGGCGCCCAGTAACTCGTGCGAGAGAGATGTCGCGTTCATGGCGCAGCGGATTGACAGTCACCTCGACCTTTAACCCAGAGACTCTCAAATTTGAGGAATTCGCTGGAGGGGGGGTCAAGACTTTATTTTGAATAGGGTATGTATTTGAATTGATATAGACAGCCTTGTATTTGTGTATATGATGTCAATATCTACATGTGATGAATTGTAATTAACGAAAGTCGTTTTTTTTTAATTGGAGCCCAATGTTTTTTTTTTTTTTATTACATAGTTTATTCCAAGAATAGATTGAACAATCACAGTGACAAAAACAACCGAGGGGGGGAAAAAAAAAAAGACATTCATAATACAGCTAAGCAACATCATATTTCCTATGAAAATCCAAATATGTACAGGACGTTCAGACAAAGCATCAGGAAAGAAGAAACAGTCGCCTGGCCCTTAAAAAATAGTCTTATCTCCAAGTGCTTTGCGTTTTCCATAATTAATAGCAAATATAATGTAGCGATAATAAGCCTGAATAACAAAATGAACACTATTAACAATTTCAACACTGTGTACAATGTAAATGAAATACATAACATTCTATAGAAATCCAGTATTTTCCAGAAACTTATCTTTTTCATTTCAGCTCAAAACTAAAATAACTCTGTTGGAGAATATTAAAAAAAAAAAAAAAAAAAGTTGAACAACAATAATTTTAAGATTAGGTTATTAGTCGATAGTTGATTTTAGTTGATAGTCCATTTTTCCTGTGGCCTGCGAGCTCGCTTGAGTACTACACAAATGATGCAAAACATTTGCTTTTTACAAAATGCAGACCCTAAATTATATGCATTTGTTTATGAATATAGACACGCTTGCCCGTGTAATTCATAGCAGTGGATGTAGAATTCTGTGCGAGTGTGTTTTAGCTAATGTGCCTAGTAACGTGTATCTAGCAAGTAACACAATGTGAGTTTGACAAAAACAAACGAGCGTGGACATTTGGAACTCTCCGTGAGACGACGTCCACAAAGAAGCAGCAAAGAGAATACTCGCTATCCCGTTCCCCAACAAGTCAGTGGTGTGTTAAGACAGAAGCGGTGCCACGCTATTGGTGGCGGCCCCTCAAACCTCATTGGTCCGTGCCTTTGGCGCTTTTGGTTGGTTTGAGAGACGCTCGGATGGAATGATTCTGCAGCAAAGCGGAGAGCGCCACAATACGACCGTCGAAACCAACGCAAGGACGAGGACAAGCAGCATTTACATTTCTTCCTGGTATTTGTGACGCCAAACGTGAGTAGGCGATGGCAATGGGTGTTAATTTGCTCACCAGCGTGTTCCCCTCTTCAACTTCCCAATGAAATAGTCGAGGAAATGAGCATGGAGTGGTATTGAGGCAGTCACGAGGCTGTGAAGCAACAACCAAAGTTTGGTCTTTCAAACAATGGCAAGCCTTTTGAGAGGCTGGAACGCAGTTGAACTCGACACTTTGAGGAGTCAAAGCAAACGACCCGCAGAGAAAGGAAAGGAAAGGAAAGAGACTGCATCCAGATAGCTGGATCGTTGTCCCCCCCCCCCCCCCCCCCATTGACCTCCGATTATGATTGGCCAATTTGGACTGAGCCAATTCCCCCGAGCCTTTGCTTCCTGTCCTCAGGTACACCGTTTGGTCCATCTTGCCTATCAAGGCCTCAATTTCCACCCACCCACTCACACACGCATTCCAATGATATTCTGTCGCTTTTTGCTGAGATGAAACCAGAATCCTCCTGAAATAGTTTTTTTTTTTTTTTTTTTTTTTTTTTAAAAGTCTGAAAAGGTGGAGAGGAAAATGCAGCGTCCTTCTTTTCCCTCCTCAATCTCCGCCTTCACACGGTGGCTCCCAGCAGCTCCTCTGACTTGGCCATGATCTCGTTCTGGTTGGAGTCCAAGCCGTAGAACTTGACCTTTAGCCCGTCCACCGGGTGGACCACAGGAACAGTGACCACGCGGGGGAAGTGCCGTGTGGCAAGCTCAAAGCGACTCGTGCTCGCGAGCTCGATGGCCAGGATGCGCAGGAAGAGCGTGGCCAACTGTTTGCCCAAGCAGGAGCGGACGCCGCCGCCGAAGGGCAGGTAGTTGAAGCGCCCCTCCTTGTCTTCGCCACGCTCCTGGCTGAAACGATCGGGGTCGAAGGCGTCTGCGTCCTTGAAGACTGATGACGTGTCGTGGGTGTCCCGAATACTGTACATCACACTCCAGCCCTTTGGAATCTGCACCCCCTGGAGGCCGAAAGCCAAAAAAAAAAAAAAAAAAAAATGAGTTCAACAAAGACCCGCTTTTGACTTGATTCAAGACTCATTCAAACAAAAAAAGAGAAAAGAGAAAAATGTTTGGCCTTTATTCTAGAAAACACACTTTCTAAAAACCGCCACCTGCAGAAAGAATCCAGGGATTCTCCTGAGACAAGGAAGTATAAGAGCGGCCTTGCGGTCTCGCCGTGACTTGAGGCCAAATCGTGGCTGACAACGAATAGTTTTAAGCGGCTAAGATGAACTGTCACGGAAGCCGGCAAATGTTTCCCAAGAATCGGATAACTGGGAACCGATTCCAGAAAAGAACGGGTTTTTCGATACCCATCCGTGCTTACGTCAAGTTCAAAGGTCTGCATGGCAGTTCTGTACGCCCCTGAGACGGGCGTGAAGAGCCTCAGGACTTCCTTGATGACGCAGTCCAGGTACTTGAAGCTCACGATGGTGTCCAGACGCAGCTCGCCATCAGGGCACAGGCGGCCGTTATGGAGGAAGCCCCGGACCCTCAGTTCCTCCCGTAGGCGCTCCAGGACCGGCGGATGGCGCAGGAGCTGCATGATGAGCGAGGTACTGGCGCTGGCCGTGGTGGCGAAGGCGGCAAAGATCAGCTCGATGGTGGACTCCTGCAACGATGCCCAAATATGTAGTCTTGCCCTCCACGGGAACTTTGCAAACGTGACGTTTTTCCGGTGGAAGTGGAAGGAATAAAACGGAGGCTCTCATCTGATGTGTGTTGTGTACGTGCGACAGGGGCTCCCCAGTTCCACTTCACTTTGTGTGTGTGTGTGTGTGTGTACAGGAGGCCTCTTTCAGACCCCTCCAGGGGGAGTGTTGACTTATTTTTGGCCCTGGACTTAACCCAGAAACCACGTGGTGCAAGAGCAAGTTGAGTTTCCACAGAATTCCATGAAATGACTTGAATAGGTAAACGGAGGGTGTCCCCGTGTGCCACTTTTGTGTGTGTGTGTGTGTGTGTGTCCTCGCTCTTGCCCGGATGATTGACGAGTGGCGTGACAAGTGCGCTCGTGTGCAAGAACTTCTGGTTGGTCCAACCTTCAGCTCCTGCATGGTGAGCTCGGCGCCATTCTCTTTGGCGCTCTCCATGAGGACGTCCAGGGCGTCGCTGTAGTCTTTCCCGTGCGTGCACAGCGGCTTCTCCCTGATGGCTTTCTCGATGCTCTTCTGCAGCTTGTCGCGCGCTCGCAGACCCTGCGTGGACGCACAAAAAAAAAAATGTAAAATATCACATTCGGCTTCAGTGGAAATTTTTTTTTTTTTTCTCATGGCACAAGGCATGGATTGTGTACCTTCCTGTAGCCACTGAAGGGCATGTCGATGGGCAGACTGAAGAGGTTGTTGACAAAGTCCTGGAAGGTGGAGAAGAGGTGCCTCATCTCCTCCTCCGAGACCCGGAATCCCAGCAGCACCCTGACGGCCATGGTGAAGGACAACCTCTGGCTCTCCCTGAGGGGAAACACGCAAGCGTTCTAGTCGAGGTCAGAACCGCTCCGGGGTGTGGCAGGTGCCGCTCCCTGTACCTGTAGACGTTGATGGGCTCGGTGTTGGAGCTCCACACGCGCAGACTCTCCTGGATGACTTGCTGGATTTTGGGCAGGTACGACTCCAAGGCCTCGTGGCTGAACACTTTGGCAAACACCTGCGTGCACGAATGAACCAAGACCGATCAGCGTTTTCGCGTCGGCTTGCTCAAGGGCGCCGGGGATTCGGGAGAAGACGCGGGTGGACGCTCCCTGGGTCACACATTCTTCTGTCCGTGTCCTGAAGTGAACCGCGACCGCAGAGTCGGCAGGCGTTCATCTTAACCACTTTGTCACGGCTGCCTCACGCTCTTTGTTTCAGTTTGAGAGCAACCACATCCCCCCCCCCCTCTCCAGTCACCGCAACCGATCCACTGCACTGATGAGCTCCGCTCGCAGAGATGATTTTACAAGTTTGGTCTTTGACGTGCAAAAAGCTTGAAGATGTTTACACGCACGGATTTTCTGTACATTGCATGTAAACTAACGCTCACATTTTGCACGTGATGACAAACTAATGATTAGACTATCAAGGATGTTTGGGATTCAGGGGGGGGGTCAGTTCCTGTTTGCTCAAATGATGAACTGAGATGAGACCGTCTTTCTTTAAGATGACTTCGATATTAAATAATATTTGAATGCTAAAATGTTGTGTAGCATTAGCAACATGTGAATGCCTTTACTGTCTCTCCTCTGACGTAATGTCATTTGTCTTTTTGTTTTTGTTTGCCATGTGACGTGCCTCCACGACGTTGATCGCGTGATAACGGGCACGTTGGCGAGCTCCGCTGGCGTGAAGATCCAGACAAGAATGCTGAATCCTGACCAGGTTAGAGTTTAAAAAAAAAAAAAAAATAAAAGACAAATGTTTGAATTTGGAAACTGTGACATTTTGGGATGTTCCAAACTTGGCATATGGGGCGAGGTCCAAGTGCAGAGGGATTCAATTGTTCAGCAGTCATTCTGCTGCCCCACAAAAACGTGACTGTCTTTGTGTCGCCTCCAGCGTGTGCACACACACACACACACACACGGAGAGAGTGCGGTATAGTGAGTGGCACACAGACACAGAGGTCCTAATAACGTCCATATGTCTTAGATTATGTGCTTTAAGTACTCTGAGCTGCTGGTTCCTCAAACATGTAAAGACTCTTTTATTCTTCTCACCGGGCTCCTTTTCCCTCGTTCTTGCTTTGACCCAAACTTTCATCCCCCCCCCCCCCCCCCCTTTCTAGTTTCTATTTTCCCCAATCCACAGCTTCCATTTTGTCGTCTAGTGACACTCCCTGGCTCCTGTTTTGCACTCTAGCGACTCCGCAGCTTCTATTTTGTGATCTAGTGACTCCTCTGCTTCTATTGTGTACTCTACTGGCCCTTCACGTCACTCATGTCACTGTGTTCAAAGTAAACGGGCGGCGCTCACTGAGGACAGATGCGCGTGCGAGAGGACGAGTTTGCGTCGCACATGGTAGCCCCCTCTACTGGCCTCGGGCCTGCAGGTGCAGCAGCCGCTCTCTGAGATGCTCCCAAATTAAAGGGGAGCCTCAATCCTCGCCCCGATTTCACATTCGGCTCACGATTTGAGCGAAAGCCTATCCGAGCCGATAGGCGTCCTTTTCAATCTCCTTTCCGCCGTCTTTCACCGAGAGCCCGTTCGGGTGCCCACGTCCGCGCGGGCGCTTGCGTGTCGGGCGGGATGGGGGGGCCCCGGAGAATGCCCCGCTTTGTGCCTTCCTAATCAGGGGTCATTACATGAGGTTAGCGCAGGGGGTCTCCGGGGAGCAGAGAGGGGATCAGAGCCCGGATTAAACCCGACTGACCTCTCGCCGTACCCAGGGGTCGCCGCAGCTGACCCCGCCCTCCTTCTGGAGGAGTCAGCGGGAGGGGAGAAAGTGAGAGGCTGATTTACAGGAAATGCACTGGATTGTGCCTTGGTGTGTGTGTGTGTGTGTGTGTCAGGAAGCTAGGTATTTGCCCTGGGGATGAGGGGATAATGGCAGTAAGTGGCTGATTACCTGAAATGATCCCGGCGAGGGGAAGAGAGATAATAGGTGGCGTCAGGGAGGAATTAAAGGTGCAGATTCACTAGCGTACGAGTGGCTCTTGTCGGACGCGTGCACTGACTCGAAATGTTTCCCTATTCCAAGCTGTCAGACGTTAACACGGTTCCCCTCGGCGGGCCGCTTGTTCGACTCGAGCGGCGGCTGACGCACCGAGTGACTTCAATTATTTGAAGGAAGGCCGCGTGCGTACTGACCTTCCTCCTCTTGCGGTGGATGTCACCGATGCTGTTGGCGAGCGAGTTGGGACCCAGCAGGGCGGCGGTGCTCTGCGGCCAGTCCACCGTCACCAGGGTGTGCTCGCCCATCAGCACCTTGCGAACGTTCTCGGCGCCCGTGACCCTGATGAGCGGGCGGCCCAGCAGGTGGGTCTTGAACACGTTGCCGTACTTCTGTCTGCGCGACGCGTGGAAACCCGAACCCTGCGTCGGGGTGAGATAGACATGGTCCCGGGTCAAGCGGGTCGTGCCATCGCCGTCCACAATGGACGGATGAGGTTTCTCGGCCGGAACTCTTTCCCTGTAAATGGACCGTGTGTGTACCCCCGAAGCAGCTTCCCGTGTTCCACACAAGTACGTTATTCACACGGACACGTGGTTATACACATGCTCGCTATAAATTCACGAGCTTCACAAAAACACGCAAAGTAAACAAACCTGGCAAGGCCGGACTGTGACAGCGCTAACTGTTTTGACCCCGGAGCCCTCTTGGGGGAAGAGATACGCGCAAGACGTACTGTAGATGCGCACGCACCCACGAAGACACAACAACGTGACATGATATTTCCATGTTATCAGAGCAAGAACAAGCCAGCGTAAATGTCATCGTTGCCAACAGCCAAAGAGAGTGCGTGCTTTTATGTGTACTCGACACACACAAACCATCTTTCCGCACCGAATGAATGAAAATGAAAATTCTACCCAAACAAAATGTATGTAGCACATTTTTAGTTAATAGAATGGCACTCCACGTCATAATTCAATTGACTGTCATCATTCAACGGCCATTGTGCTGCTTCTTCTGGTATGTCAGCGGGGGAGCATACCCAAAACATTCCACGTAGATTTGATGATGAAACACAGAAGACCGTTGCAACTCGACTGCCGTAAGATATGTGCGCTCACCTCACGAGTGCAGTGTGTATATGGATGTAGGCTGTGCGTTTGTGTATGGCGCTCGGGAGAAAAGATGACGCGGTCCATTCAGTCTCTTTGTACTTTTGGTTAGCGAACATATTATTCTGTGCTTTGTGTAAAAGATCTGAGGGCTTTCCAACGGCTGCTTTGAAAGCGCCTGGCAGGGAATGATTAACATTTGAATTTCTGAAGTGCGTTTTGGTTTGACTGACTGTGTGTTCAGGAATGGGCCTTGGTACGTCACCCCGGCTAATAGCGAGCCTTCCGTCCCTGAATTGCTCTTTTTCCCCGTGAGCAACACGCCCACCTTCTCGCACCAATTGAGCCCAGATGCCGCTTATTAGCATTTTGTAATTGCGCTAACCCGCATCAGATGTCGTACGTCTTCGCGAGGTGTCGACATTTTGTCTTCATCGCCCGCCGCGCTCCTATTCGTGACCCCTCCCGCCCTCAGTGATGGAAGAATGACATTTCTGGATTTATTTTATTTTTGCCGCGGCGAGGAGTCAGCGGGAATTGTGGACAACGTCGTTCGTCAAGAGGTTATTTTGTTTTCAAACTACTGACCTGAACTGTTTTCACAGCTCCTGTACACTTCCTCTTTTTTTAACTACACACTCACACACAACCTCGGCTGCTGACTGGCCTCTGGAGCCCTCATGGTGTGCGCGTGTGTGTGTGTGTGAGTTGTTTTTCAAGCTACATTTTGCTGCCACATGGATGGAGAGCGGTTGAGTATGTCTGCTTGGCATGCGGGCGTACATGCACACGCACACACAGTGGAAGGGGAGTTCCTTCGGCAGCCAGACAAGGCTCCCTTTCACACTCCCAAGATACACCATCAGATCGGTGCGTGTGCAATACCTTACTATATGATTTTCCATTTCTCTTCATTCTTAATTTTCCACACACATTTTGGCAGCGTACAAAATGTTTTCATGTCTTGTTCCTTACAAATGTTACAGTGTACGTGTGTGTGTGTGTGTGTGTGTGTGCGTGCACACGCGCAGCAGGGCTGCGGTTTCATTGACATTTAGCTTTAAAAAAAAAAAGGGTGAAAAGTTGACTTCGCTGTCTGTCCCAAATCTGCCAATACGCACAAAAACACAGACGCGCACACATACAGTTAGCATTGAAAAGTTGTGACGCAATAATCCCAACAACATAACATTTGTCCCGCACGCGCAAAAAGTGAAGCGACGCATACACAAATCGGCATCACGTCGGTGCAGCACTTGAATAACGGGAAACCTCCACGCACTCGATTCGAGCCAAACTAATGACCTATCGCGCTCGTAGCGGAACATCCCAGAAAAGTGCCCGCGTCTCTCCGTCGTGCGCACACGCCCAGGGTTCGAGCGGCACTAAAAATACCCGCGTGTTCTGTTGGCCTTGGCCCGCCGGCGAACCTGCGCCCGGCCTTATAAATGTCCCCTTTGTAGCGCCATGGAAATGTCCAACAAACGACTCTTTTATTTGGCCATGACAAAAAAACACAGCTAATTATGTTGACTTAGATCAGCCGGCCGTGTGCGTGCGTGTGCGACATATCACGGTGATGCTAAACAGGGAGACAGTGAGGGTTAGTGTTATATGGGGGGGGGGGTGGGTCACAAAAAGTCGCCATAAGGCAGCGTGAAAAACTACACATAAAACTCTTCTCTGCCCACCTTTCGCAAATGCGCCGCGGTAGCTTGCAAATGTGTTCGCCAATCTGGAAGAAGCTTAAAAAGCAACAAGTGCCGCCCCCACCCCCAAAAAAGCCACATCTGTTCCACCCTCTCAAAATGGAAACATTTTTAACAAAGAAACAACACACCTCTCGACAATAGTACTTTATAAAGCATTTAGTAAAATAATTCAAAAACTTTGAACAGCTCCTTGCGGTGTACGCGACCTGACCATCGGGTGGCAGCGTGATACAGACTTGCAGACCAATGAAGAAGACTTCCAACTCCGTAGAGAGCAGAAATGTCGTTTTTTTTCCACAGAGGATAACCGGGTGAGTTGTTTCACGTTACGACTGCGTCAGTGATTTTCAACTAGCTTGTCGGTCCACATTGGTGTGCCGTGAGAAAAGATAACTTTTGACGCGTCTACTTGTGCCGGTGAGGCATCGCGGCAGACGGAACTTCTATTAGATGGCTGGAAGTGCATACAGTAATTGATGTAATCACTTTTGACATGTTTGTGATTTTTCTGTCGTGAAATATGTGTAAAGGGTGTAAATCACTGCTCGACGTGCTTTGCTGCACTCTTGTGTTCAAATGTCCATCGCTGAAAGCAACGGAACAACACTGGATAGACACTAAACCATCGATGGTGGTTCTAATGTCATATATGAGCATGAAGCGAGCAAGGCTCTCTGACGAACTGCTGCTAATTGTGAAGTCAGTTGAGTTCACGTCCACCGTACAGCATTTGCATCTTGAGTTTTTGCTCGATATCATTCACTGCAGTCGTGAACTTAGCAGAGCGGGAGAGTCGAGTCCCCAGTTGAAAACCTTCCACCCGGCCTGATTGACCTCAGAAGCTAAAGTGGGCGAAATGAAGGTTAAAAATGAGGCAGAATTGGGAGAAGGAGGAGGAGGAGGAGGAGCAGCGTGAGGACAAGAGGCGGCCAAAGGCTGCGAGGGAATTCCTTCCCTCTTTTCAGCTGTCAATCATTCAGACGCTGCCAGAGATGCCAGGGAAACCTGCGTGTGTGTGTGTGTGTGTGTGTGTGTGTGTGTGTGAGCGTCGCGATAGGGCCTCGACTCGACAATGACCCGCGTCTCCTTGCAGTCACGCCGTCACATCAGAAAGAGAAGAGGAAGGAAGGAAGGCGAGGAGGCGGGAAAAAGAAAAGGAGGAAGGTGGAATGAGAGGAGGAGGAGGAGGAGGAGGGCGGATTAGCGAAGAAGGGCTTCGGGTAGTTCAGCCAGAACGCCAGTAGAATGCGGCGAGGGGAAAGAGAGAGAGAGAGAGAGAGAGAGAGCGTTGGCCCCTGACCTGAGGACATTTTAGAAAAGGAGATTATGCTTGTTGTAAGCGCTCACCCCGGGACCCCCGCTGAAATCTCCGAGACACACGCGCAGCGAGGTGTGCTCCTCCGCCGCATAAACTAGTCTGCGCGAGACTCGGTACGTCTGCCGACGGGCCGTCTCTCGGTCTCCGTCCCGTCTGGCTTTACGCGGGCCGCGGGTAAAATGACGCCATGGAACGCAAAAAGCGCCGCGCCAGGTGAAATCGGCACCAAACATACAAAAGTGGGAAAAAAAAACGTTTTAAAAAAAAAAAAAAGCAAAAAACGAGAAGGAGCCGAAGGTGGCAAAAGTACTCGTGCTGGAAAAGCGCGAGAGCTAATTCAATCACTCGTACTAATTCGACTCCTTTCTGCAAATTAAAAGTTAAAACTATAGACTTGGAAATGACGCATTTATTGATGCGTTTCTAAATACAAGTGTGAAGATCATTGCTGAAAAAGCGCAAAGCCGGAAAACTAGAGCATCAAACTGTTTTCGCCATTTTCCTTTTTTTTGGAGGGGGGTTAAACAGGGCTCGTTGACTCTCTTTTGGATGGTCCACTAGCATGGTCGCTATCGAGCGCCTCGTTGTCGCCTGGGAGTGGACGCACGTCAAAGCGCCGGGAATTGGGTGGGGGGGACTTTTTTTGGGGGGGGGGGCTTGCGTTATCGCTTTAGAGCGGTTCAGGAAAGCGGAGGCTTTAAGCTGATGTACGGTATTTTCCGCCTTCAAATATCTACACACTCATGTTTAGGCATAAGAACCATAAATGGCGTTTGATCGTTTAGGCGTGGGTTCAGCACATTCGTCCCCAGCGTTGAGAACAGAGACAACTGATGGGCTTTCACGATTTTTTTTTGGTTACACTTGCCTGTGGTGTGTCAAATTTTCACTCCCAAGTGCGAAAGGTTTTCACGTCAAGATCTCAACTTTACCTCGCTCAATTGACATCATTTTTACATCTCGTCGCCGTCCACAAAGGTCGAAAGTACCAACGATGCCATTTCGCTAAAGAATCTGTTTTCTCAAACGGAGGCTTAGAGTACAAGTCAAAAAGTCACGTGAAAAAACAAATACCCGAGTGTGCGTCTCACTCCTACCGAAGACACACACGCATCAAAGTCGTAATTGAATCAGAGCGGCTGAAAAAAAAAAAACAAAAAAAAAAAAAATGCGTGTGTGTAACCGCAGCTATGCCATGTAAGCGCAGTAATGGAACCTTCTATAACCAAGTCTCCCATCACAACGGCGGCAGAGAGTTCTGGTCCGCTTCAAACATCTCCCGTTGCCCGCGTCCATGTGGTTTGAATCTGTGTAACGCTGTAATAGCCGGGAAAAGTCGCCAACATTTTTTTCTCCCCACGCCGATGCGAGGGCGTCCGCCGGTTGCACGCGTCGTTCCTTCCCTGACACGCTCGTATTCGAATAGAAAAGCAACGCCGGTGTACGTTTCATCCCCACCCTTCCAGGTAAAAATCTGGAAAATTATCACGCCCTGTGAAAGCGCCGTTGCGTGTCAAACTTGACTGTGAAAATCATATAAATGTAAAATCACCTCGTCGTATTCTGACATATTTTGGACAACAAACTGACGCGATGTAAAATAGTTGCAGGCAAGCAAACGTTGCCATGTGCACGTACTGTATTTTGAAAAGTGGTCCAAAACCGCGTAAAGTGGAGGAGAATTTTCAATTTCAGCCGAACACAATTCCATTCAGCTAGACGCTTGATTTGCGTAGTGGACCGCAGAAAATAATGCGATGGGCCAAATCTGGCCCCAAAGCCTCGTGTTGAGGCAAGATGAAATTTCAAGAGGCATTGGAAAAAAATTGGGCCCTTTAAATGTCATCTTTTTGAGTGTCACAAATCTCCTCGCAGGTGTCAAACTTGCAAAATGCACGTTTCTTTTCTTTTTGCCAGAAAAACGTAGCAACCGCAATTGCCGTTTTTCCTCCACTGCGAAGCAATTTTAGCAGCATTTGTTGTCACCAAATCCCTTCCTCACGTCAGCCGGGTACTAATTAAGTCTTTGATGGTCACCATTTTCCATGATGTATGATTTGAAATTGAATTTGCTGTTTACCGGTCAAAAGTCTTAGAACACCCCAATTATTCCTTTATTTTTATCCAAATGGAAAGTCAAGCGGTTCTTGTCCAAATACGATCAAAGTGGTGCAAACTAAGGTAAGTGGAGGTTACAAACCACAGCAACAGGTAAGTAAGGCCCAAACGGAAAAAATACAACACAATTTTGACTTTTGAAAAAGGCGGCGGGCGAGCGCAGTGTCCAGACTTAAACCTCATCGAGCTGGAAAAATTGTGGTGTTCTAAAACGTGACCGCGCGTGATAAAAATGGAACGCCGGGCCAATTAGGTATAATAACAACGTGATGAGGCCATGATCCATTTATACATGAGCAGAATGATTTGAGGCTCCCGTTGACTGGATTACAAAAAAAAAAAAAAAAAATTGCCGGCGCTGCATTTGTCTAATTTTCGAGTTGTGAGGGTGAGAAAATTAAGCATCTTGCGGCCCGCCAATCATTCAAAGAAAGAAAGAAAGAAAAAGCCAAAGGAGCAAGCGAAGCCACGCTTACCTGCAGGAGCCAGTGGCACGTCTCGCCGACGAAAGGGAAGCCCATGGAGCCCTTGGGCATGGGCAGCTTGCACTTCTTGTCGCGCGTGGCGGTCCAGCGCAGCTGCCACAGCTGCTGTGACACGGCGAGCAGCAGCGCCACGCACAGCGCGCACGCCGCCAGCGTGGCCAGAGCAGACAGCAGGTCGAAGGTGTCGAAGAGCATGCTGGGGCGGGGGGGGGGGACGCGACGAGCGAGGTCCTAGCGGCCGCACCGCCTCATGTCGCTCGCGTGAAGATGATGATGATGGCGAGGAGGAGGAGGAGGAGGAGGATGCTTGTGTGGGCGCACTGTGCGTGTGTGCGTCAGTCAAATGAGTGTTTATATAGCACGCAGGCAGCGGCCAAGGTCTCCCCCCTTCCCCGCCCCCCTGCTCCACCCCCTTGGGCTCCTGGAGGACCCCCACCTCACCCACATCCCCCCTCTCAGGAGGAGGAGGAGGAGGAGAGCGCCGTGTCAACTGTTGAACTAGTCACCTGTGCGCTAAACTTCAGTCAACTTTGCAAAAGTCGCTCACGGCGTCAAGCGGCGATGTTTGAGTTCGCCGCAGCGGCTTTGCCGGGCCTCGTCACATCCGAGGAGCGGAGACGACTTGTCGGGATTCGGGGCGACGCAAATTTAAAAAAAAAAAAAAAAGAGTGCAATGGATCAGGTGTGACGTAACAAGGGTCGCGCCGTCGGTTGTTCCACGCGTGGAGCGGAGACCGCAGAGCAACGTTGCCACCCAGTGGAGGTTAAGCGCACTGCAGCACGCCAACGTTTCTTGGAGTAGGCAACGCGTCAACACGTTTTCATGCACACAATTGGCACTAACGGATTGATTGGCAAGTAAATGTTTTAGCATCCAGTTATTGTTAAGTTGTGACAAAAAGATTTGATGTGTCAAACAAGTTAAAGTGACGAAAAATTGCAAATCCGGTCTACATTTTTCAGCCCCCCCAAAAAGAACAAATCCATTCAGTGCGAAAATGAAGTCTGGCGCTCGTGCCGCTGGTTTTACGCCGGCTCCCTCTGCTCCTCCGTAAAGTCAGTTGTGTTTAACTTTGTTTACATTTCATCTTTTATGGAGGCAGAGCTTCCATGTCATGTGCAATCAATCAAGTCTTTTTTTACAGTTCTACAGTACAAATCCAGTTATCGTTCACATTGTGACTTTTAATCACATGAAATGTACTTTTTAAGAATACAAAATCAGATTTTTGTTGAAGACTTGGGCCCGGCGTGGTTGTTATGGCGGTACTTGAAGTGCTCAGTATTTTTAGGTTGTTCAAAGTGGAATATGTAACTATATCACATTGTAGACTTTGTTGTATTAGTCTTTGCTTTTATTTTGCTTGGCTGTCTGCAGCCAGGTCTGCATTGCAATAAGAATCTGTTCTCAACTGCCCAAGTAAACAAATGTTCAAAAATAATTTGCTTTAGTGGGCTCGATGCGGGCTCCGGGCCTTGAGTTGCACACCGGCGGAGAAGCCAAATTCTCCCGCTCGACCCGAGAGCTCACATCGAATGCTTCCCGTTGTTTCAGGCATGTTTAGCTCATTCAGGTTGGAGTGTGGTACAGGGTTACAGCGTAGCTGCACACCAAAATAGCACAGATTTGGTCTTGATTGTGTTGGGTTTTTTTTTGTCCACCCCCCCCCCCCCCCACATGCAGGCGCAAAGTGGCCACCGCGGGAGTCCAAGAGGATTTCTTTCCGCTAACAATGCGACTGCAAGAGCGGCACCACGAAGACGCCGGATGCGAGGTAGGATACGCTCCTCCTCCTCGGTGGTAAAGATGACACGGATGTCCCGTTCGAGTGTTGCTCGTAACATTTATTGTGAAGTGAAAAGAACCAAATTCCAATGAGTGCGAATGCATAGACGTCCCTTTTTTTTTTTTTTTTTTTTTGGGGGGGGGGGGGGGTGCGCGCGTTGTCCGTTCAGGCGTGGTGCTGCGCGATGAGGTTGCGCAGTTGCTTGACGACGGCGTCTATGAGTTTCTGCCGGTCGCGTTCCGTCTTTCGGAACTGCGCGAAGACCACGTTCTTCCTGCTGCTCTCCCGCATCCTGACATAGAAAGTCACAAAGGGGAACTGAAAAGGGACCAAATTCAGAAAATGACGCTCAGTTGCACACCAGGAAAGTTTTGCCAATTCAGCGGATGCGTCAATCAAAACAAAACCCATGACAGACTGAATACATAATTGAATATAGTGTGGATTAATAATTTGTGAGACTCCGTTTTATATGTACTTTTGGCAAGAAAGCAAAATGAATGAGTGAATGGGGGGCAATCAATCATTTCAACAGCAAACCAAAATATCCGCACTCTCCTGGTTCTCTCTTTGAGGCGTTCTGCTTTTATCTTGACAATCGTGTCCTTTTGGGGGGGTTCAATTTAAAAAAAAAAAAAAAAAAAAAAAAAAAAAAACATTAAAAAGGTATCGTAAAGTTATAGATTGCTGGTGGAGCCTCAAAATCCAGCTTTTCAGTAGTAGCGTGTCAGTAAATGAGTTGGCAACTTCGACAAGTCGCCACGGAAAAGCCACACAAGCACAACAACATGCAAGTTTGACTCCCGCTTTAGCAGTTCGTCTGCGTGCGACTTGTAGCCGACAGCGGCTCCTTGCAAGTCTTTTTG
Source organism: Syngnathoides biaculeatus (assembly GCF_019802595.1). NCBI lineage: Eukaryota > Metazoa > Chordata > Actinopteri > Syngnathiformes > Syngnathidae > Syngnathoides > Syngnathoides biaculeatus. Next base: position 3,491,037 of record NC_084660.1, read on the forward strand.
CTCACCTTCAATAAGCAGTTAAGTGTGCGTCATGTTTGAAAAGATTGTCGTGCTTAGAAAAACTGCAAGGGCGTCATCGCATCTTTTTTGGGCCACTTCACCCGAGTTGCAGCATTTACCTGAAGCTCGGTTGAAATTTGTCCCGAGACACAAAGCAAACAAGTGAGAAAGTTGAAAATCACGACGGCAGTTTGTTTAACCAAACGATCACCCGGAGGCGGGTTAGTGGGGTACAAACGGGCCACGTTCGCACCGGGGAGAGTTTGCGCCTACGTGCCGGAAACCATACTCACGGCTTCGACAACCTGCGGGTCGCACGACAAACACAACGGAGAAGGAGGAGAAGAAGAAGAGGAGCTGAGACCTCAGTGCGCGTGAGGAAGGTGAAGAGGACGAAGAGGACGAGTCCCCGAGGCAACTCACTTCTCCAGCAGGGCCAGCGCAGCGTGCGGGTTCACGCGCAGATACTTGCAGCCGGTTTTGCCGTAGTCTGCCAAGTAGTTGGACCAGTCCCACTGCGTGAACAACTCCAGCAACTACAACAAGAAGGAGAAAATAAATGATCCACGTCTCAAACAAGCGCCCCCCACCCGACACCCGCCCACAAACCTGCGCGCACACTCAGGTGCGCGCACAATTTCCGCCTTGAAGAGCACGCGAGCTGCGAGAGCCCCGGTGAACTCTGGGTAACACCAAACACACAAGAAAGAAACCATATGTGAGCGAGGGATGAGAGAGGACGAGGGGGATGTAGAAGGATGGCGAGCGAAACCACATGTTGGGGGGGGGGGGGGTGGAAACAACACACGCCACTTGGAAAAGGGCCGGCGAGCGAGCGCCTTTGAGGGGGCGAAGCGCCACGCCCGCTCCCGTGCAAAAGTTCTGCAAGACGGAAACGTGCCCTCCATCCAGGGCTGCGCCGGAGGAGCGGAGTGACATTACTTTGTCAAAAATCACAAATAGTACAAGCATAAAATAAAATCACTGGGTTAGAGTAAAATGAACATTTATTACAACTTTACTCACCGGAAAAAAGTCAGTTTCTTGCTTTTTCAAGCAAGAGCGTCTTCATGACACCTCAAATTTAAGGAAGATGGCAAAAGGGGCAAAATACAAATCGATTTACAGATATAAGAAACGCTCCGTGAGCTGACTGAAAACACGGCTCGTTTTTTAATTGCCACAACAACAACAGCAGTTTATTGTTTCACAGACTATGTTCCGCCTTGACATTTAGTCTGTTTTTAATAATTAATATAGGCAGTTCACACTTGGATGAATAAGTTCAATAACCGGTTAATGAAATGAACTTGAATTGTGATCTTATTATGACAAAATAAGTATTATACGTACGCGTTAATTTACAATTACGGCAAATTTATTGACGCCAGTCTAAGGAAGAGGGCTTCCGTTGCGTAAGCAGAAAGCGCGCGCACGCCGCCCCCATCGGAGAGGTCAATAGCACGCGTAACGCCGGCAGACTATCGGTCGGAAGCGGCCATCCCGTCCGATCGGGCGGGCCCCCCGAGCCGCGCTGTCATGACCGCTGGCTGCCCCGTCTGCGGCCGGGCCTTATCGCCTTGACGACGGGAAGTTCAGGCGGGGGTCGAGAAGGACGCAAGGCGACCTCTCCCACACCGACGCGAGCTTGAACTCATAAATCCCGCAGATAAGAGCACTTTTAGTTTCTGCCGTCATCTCGGGCGCCGCGTTCGCCAAAACCGGCGCACACGCGCACGTCCCGATGAGATAAGAGTTTGCGGACGTCTGTAGACGAGCGAACACCCTCGCTGCGCCCGCTCGTCTGCGTCTCTCTCCCGTATCACGTGGTCAGCCTTTCAGCCGCTCTTTTAAGTACTGTACTACTTACTTACTCTCAAATATGGTCGGCGATACATACAGGATACGGTACTCGTAAAAGTCAGGATAAACCTAAAATGGACTATAACCTTTACTTTTGAACGGCACACTTGGAAGCGCAACAAGGCTTTTAGATTGATTGATTGATTGATTGAGTACGGATGTATGCATTTGATTGTTTACACGCTGGGAAGCAGAAGGGAGTGGAAACAAAAAGTCCATCAAGGCTTTTCTGTGTCCATCAAAATTGTTTGTAAAAGCAGTCACGTTTGCGTGTGTGCGCGCGCGATCGGCAGGCGAGCATTTACACGTCCATCTGCTGCTCATCCTTCCTTTCGTTCTCTTTCACCCCACTATTGATGCCCCGCCCCCCCCCCCCAATGCGAGCGCTCACACGCTTGAAGAGAAGTGTCGGCCTCCCGAGGAGAGCGAGGTCGAGAGACCACCCTGTACGTATCACTTTCACCTGACTGGATGCTTTCACTCGCCATCAACGTCCTGCCACATTCACAACCGGGTCGGGGACACCCCCACCCCCCCCTCTCCCCTCAATGTTCCGTCCAAGCCGGTCGACGGCCGGACCCGCATCCGATCTGGACCCGAAAGCTGAGCCATCGAGTATCCACGTTCCTCGTGTGGCAGCGACTGAATAATTTGCCATCCTTGCACAGAAGTCTAAAAATAAATATTAACACCGGTATCTAAAATTCTGCTTTTATAAAGATGACAAGAGGTTTACAGGCAGGCCTAATATTTTGGACTCTTGGGGGGTGGGGGGGGGAACAGACTCGAAACCATATTTTAACTCATCAAAACGTAAAGAAAATGCAGCGCTAACTTGATTTCCAAGGTCGAGCCGGCATTTGCGTTACGAACGGGCTTCGGATAGACTGCAGCTGGAGTGAAGTTGATCCGCCAAAGTACTGTTAGTGCCATCGCGGACGCAACTGCAAAGTGAGCACATTTGCCGAGGAGTCGCAACGCCCGCTCAGACACTCGCACGCAGACTTGACAAGTCTCTCTTAAAGGCACGCGTTCAACTTTTTTTCCAAATTTCGTAATATATAGTACATGCAGTCATCACACAGTGTAAAATCAGTGCATGAAAATAAATTATTCATAGACCAATTGTCATTCCGTTTTTCTTCATTCATAAAAAAAAAAAATTGCGGTTGTTTTGGGGGTCGCTGGAAAGGACGGCCTTTAAAATTTTAATCGTCTCGTTGTCTAGCTTTATAAAAATTCTTCCAAAACGACGTTGAGGGAGAAAAATCTGTCCGGCCCGTCAGCGTGATTTATCGGGCGGGCTCGGCGGGCGCGTACGAGAACGCGGAGCCGTGTGAGAACGCGGCGCTGGCGTGGGCCAAAGAATGCGCGTGTGAAAGGGACGCGCTGGCACATGACACGTGAGGTATGAAAAGCTCCTTTTGATATGATAAGAATGGCGGCAAAAACAATGAGTGGCAAGCGAAAGAAAGCGCAGCGAGGAGATGGACGGGGAGGCAGGAAAAGGAGGGACGAGAGGAGGAAGAGGAGGATGAAGCCGAGGCACTGCATCATCCCGACAGGCGCAGAAAGAGGAGCGAGGCGGGAAGAAAGCGGGATTGTGACAGGAGGGATAAAAGGCTATCCGTCTCTGTCCGTCACCTCATTCATCCTTCCCGCTCCGTCCTGCCGGCCCATCCGTCATCCGCTGTCACGCGCACACAGGCGGACCTCGGCCTCCGGAGTCCAAAGCACACCAAACGGCGGTTCTCTCCGACCCGGCCGGGTACGTCCGCTATTGGAACCCCCAACCGTCTTTCGGGCATTTCTATTAGAACGCCATCGTTTCACTGTGATTTGTTTTCCCGTCGTCGGGAAAATACTTCATCTAAAAATTCTTTCCGTTATACCTGGATTTTATTGACTTGATCCCAAAGTCAAATCAAGGACACAGAAGATGGAGCAAAGAATTTACAAAATAAAGTCAGCGTTTGCGAGTGCTTCAACAACGGACGATGACGTTTGCAGAATTGTGGGGGGTGGGGGGGTGGCAAGACTCTTTCAAGGATGTTTGTCTGCGTAGAGGAAGAATACCCTAAGGAGGAGGATGAAAGCGGAAGGGGGGGGGGAGATAGCAAGGAACGAAGACGACGACGACGACGTAGACAAAGACCTACTTGTCTCAAGTCACTGAAGGCCAGAAGCAACGTGTCACCCTGGAAGCCTGCGACCGGGCCGGCTCTGGCAAAACCTGTGGGAAAAACACAAACCGGTCCACCCCCGGAGCGAGGGAAGAGAGTAGGAGGAGGAGAGGGAAAAAAAGGGAAGAATAAAAGACCTGGTTAGATTCGCTATGCATCAGGACAGATTGGCAGACAAATGACGGGCGAAAGGGGGAGGGGTGGCAGTTTTAGTCAGGTCAGAGAGGGGAGCGAGCGAGTGTGTGTAACATTTCATTGTTGCGGCGATGCTGGTGAGCAGGCAGGGGTCTCGGCGGCATTTGGCAAACAAGCCCGCTGGGGAGCGGAGAGGTGCCCGAGCGCACGTGGACAGAAAACTCGCAAGGACGTTTTGCACCTTCAACTGGAACGACGAGCCGTCAGCGTAGGGAAAAGATTAGCCAAACGAGATGCGGCAGAAATGTTTGGAAGTTGGCCAGAAACCTTGACTGTCCAAAAACAGCAGTGGAAAAATTGTCAAACTGTCGTCTTTTGCCACACCATAATCATAATCTTTTCCATTGGATGGTCCCGATGACTTGATCACCTCATATTACATGCAAGCAATAATTTGACAGGTAACTCGTTTAGAATTCACAAGCCCGGAGAAAAATAGTTTATTCATCTATGATTGAAGTGATTTTTAAAAGGGGAATTGCAACAAAAAATGGGCCGGAGTGGCACATTTATGACAAGTGAAGACAATTTGCAATTATCGGTATTTTAACCAGAAAACGTTGTCAGCACTAGCGCGGGCATGTAGAATAAATTTTTGGGGGGGCCAGATCTGCTCCCCAGGCCTCCGTTTTGACGCCTGTTATGCATCGGTGCGTAAGGAAGGAAGTTGTGCAGATTCGGGTTCCGTTGCTATCGTTCGTCGGCTCGTCGTTTGATTTATTGTGTGGACACGCAGCAGCAGCAGCAACTAGTGAAGGTCAAATTCACAATTTGCTGCCGCCACTGAATTGCACAAATAGAAACGTTGTTCAAAATCTCCATCATAAAATCCAATTTTGTAGAAGTTTGCAACCGCCACGGCCTGTGCGGGATTTTAAATTGACAATCTGCTGCGGGCCTTTCACTTCACGCAAGATGGCGGCGCCGATTACACGCCTGCCATCTCTGCCGACCCCGTGACGCGTGAGGCGGCGTCGCCGCTCAACGCCGACACCGGCGACTGAACTTTTCTTTTCTTTTTTTTTTTCTTTGTACCCCACCTGTCGTCTGTCACTTCCTTCCTGCGGCGGGCGCTGAGCTTGATGGCGGCCATCTTTCTCAAAGTACTTTGAAGCCCAAGGTTCACCTCTAATCCCTCCTTTTCAAAGTGCACGTTGGTTTTCATTCCCTCGCTCACCTCATGCGTGCACATTTTTTTTTTTTTTTTTTTTTTTGCTGTACTTGTCTTTTTTTTTTTTTTTCCCCCCACCTCCCTCACACCTGATTCATTTAATCCTATTTTCCCTCAGCCCCTTTCATCTCATTGCACCTTTTGTCTCCTTTTTAATCCATTTTAAATTGTATCTTTGGGGGGAAAGTTCCGATTTTGGCCCAGCGGGATGTGGAAGTTTTGTTCCTCGGGGTCCCCTTTGAACCGAAATACAAAACTACACCCGCGGCCTTGTGCAGCAAGTCTCGTAGAGTGGCCCACTTTTTTAACCGTAATGAGTGTTTGTCGGTTTAAAATCTCACCTGTCCCACCTGAGCACAAGCGTTGCATAAATATCTGAAAAGGGCACCAGCAACCGGCTCTCCTTTCCCCACAATTTGGGCACGACAAAAAATGGCGATTATAGCGAGGACAAGAAAGCGACGTCGCGGCACGTGCCACTCACCCTCGCACTCGTAGACGTCCGCGTTGAGCTGGTGCAGCGCCCCCATGGAGATCTGCTTGACCTCGGGGTCGAGCAGCAGCTGCAGCAGCGACGTGGAGATGTGCTTGCACGCCGACATGCACGCCGTCTGTGCCACTTTGCCCTGACGAAGAGCACCGGGAGACGCTTTCAGAACGGGGCAGGAAACCCGATCTTCCCGCCCGCCCCCAGTTCGCGACGGCTTCACCCCGCATGGAAATCCAATTACACACGAGGAAGGAACACACACCGGATGTCCACACTCACACACACGCACGCAACCTCCGGGGCAGTCGTAATCGGGTGAAATTGAGCGTGAAACGAGCTCGTTATATTGACACGGGGTCGGACTGGCATGCGCAACACTGGTGGCGGGCCGTGCACTTGGTAGCTCCTGATGCAAAACACGTATCATCTGGAGTAGTTCACAGTCAATATTCCGGGCTGTGATGCGCCCCCCACGCCGAAAGGATCCCGACGTGATCCCACTTTTCCGTCGGCACGTCCGTTCCCACCCCCGGGGATTCCCCTCGCTAGTGGCTTCGCGTCAGAACACACAAATGTGCATCGGCGCCCCTTCACACATCGCATGCGGCTGTCTCAAGTCTCAGACCAGAACATCGGGAAAGGTTGAGGGTTAGCAAGGTGCCACGCAGAGATACTCACCGGCAAGATAGCGTGTTCTATGGGCGCTCCCTATACGGCCAGAGAGAAAAACCACAAATACACGACTCACCCAAAAAAAAAAAAAAAAGTGAGGGCTATTTGGCTTTCGGGTGAAATTTCAGGAAAGCACCGAAACATTATACAGCCGGACATGTGCATCCAAAAAGTTCAGAGAAGAAGAAGGTCAAGAGAATTTCAGGTTCATTGTGGAAAGATGGAAAGGTCGCTTACGAACGTAGGCTTAATATCAGCCTAATGTTAGCTAACCGGTCCCAGCTGTCGCCGTAAATTCGAACTAACGGTGAAATCCGACTTACGCGGAAACTCCGGTTATGTCGCCGGCGTCGGAACGGATCTCGGTCGTATCGCGAGGACTCCCTGTGCGTGTGTGGAGAGAGCTCCGTCTCGACGATGGCTGTACTCACAGGCAGGTTGGTGAAGACACTGAAGGTGCTCTTCAGGAAGGCTATCAAGTCCAGCAGGTAGTCGCTGGGCGTCGGCGCCGCGCCGCTCGGCACGCCCGCCATCCAGTCGTAATCTGCCAGCTGGAGGAACTGGTCGATTTTGGCATTGAGGCCGGTGTAGATCTCCGCCTCGGCCGCGTGACGAGCGTCCTGCGAGAGGAGGCGACCAGCGGTGACGAGAACATCCGTCAAACGTCGGAGCGCGTCGCCACGGACGCTCACCTTAAACGTGGACGTGCCGTACAGCTTGGTGGCGTTGGCTGTGTCCTGGGGGACGTTGGTGATGTTTGATATGAACTCTTCCAGGAAATGGCAGCTCTGCTCCAGGTGGGTGGTGTTGATGCTTACCTGCACCAACTGGGCACAGGCAGGCAGACGTCACCTTACTCACTTATATGGAGTGCGCTTGAATTACTTTGATGAGTTTGCGGTCTACACACTCAACGCGGGGATGTCACATTTCATTGATAAACTGAGAAAAGTTGAAGGGGTGCACGTTGGTCCACACGCAGTACCTCAGCCAGCCCAACATTTTTCTTCTTAATGGCGTAGTGCAGACAATGGCTCAGGGTTCGGGTCAGCAGCAAATTGGTGGATTTGCGGATCATGTCATCCACCTCTGTGGAGCTGAGAAAGTACACGCAAACAAATGTTGGACTGTGCAGCTCGAAACCAAAACGAAAAAAAAAAACCTGATTTAACCTTGAGAGAGTGTTCTGTTCAATGTAGTTCTGAAAGTTCTCCTGAAATCTTTTCAAACTTTTTTTTTTTTTTCCTCCCCAGCATTGAAAGACACGAGGATTTGGGGAAACCGTTGGTGGCTTGCGCCGCCGGGTATGGATTCTCCCACGACGGTAAGGGCCGACGACGTGCTCTAATATCGTGTTGTAAGTTCCAGAGCCACTTCGCAAAGTTGCTTGATTTTGTTTACCTCCAAATTTGCCGCACGTCTGGCTGGGAAATGTGCTGAAGTTTGTCGCTGTGGCGACAGTGGTTGTCTGACCAAAGCTCACAAAAATCCCAATCAAAGATGGAGTCTAATTAAGCACGGGAAGAAGGAAGACACAAACAACTGAGGGTTTTGTTCTGCGCATACATGTGCGATTGGGACTTCATTTCCAGAGGCCTGTGGCTAATAGACGCATTCCGGCCAATTGACTCAATTGTCTGTGCCTGGAACTGAACACACACACTTGTGCTCACTCTGCACTTCTCCAGGAATTTTTCTCCCCCTGCTTTGAATTGTTGGAATGTATTTAAGATTCTTGGACTTTTTTTTGGGAAACCTTGCAAGTTCTAACTGTAGCTCACCCCAAGGTGGCATGTGTGTGTGCGCGGCAAGAGGGAGTGTCAAAAAGTCAACGTCCGCGAGTGAACTCTGCAAGCGCACAAATATAGACGCACCGCAGAATTTTGATTGAATTTCATTGCGCTCGCTCTGCCATGAGCCACAACAGATGTGCGAGAGGAATGAGTAGCTGTTGCAGTCGGGGGGGGGGGGGCGCACAGGCCAGAGGGCACGAAAGCAGCGGCTTAAACGCGACGTATGCTTTCCGAAATGTGAGGAGTTTTCTGGCGCCGATTACGAGGCGGAACGTGCGGGCCAACGTTGACTACACAACAGTAGCTGCGTCCCAACTGGAGCAAAAAGGGAGCGCCAAGATGGGCACGTGCACAATTGCGTGGCCGAAAAAACTCGGAACGCGGTGGCCTTTGTTTTCCCTCCCAGCCCCGCAGACGCATGTTCTTTCTCAGCAACGCCGCGCACGACTTTCGCAGCTCAACACTTTCTCGCCTGCGCACTTCCACGCTTTCTTCAAGCGGCCCAAATGCTGGCCAGAATTCTCAACCGGGTTGCAAATGAAATGGCCGAAATGAGCGCCAAGCCAACCCGCTTCTGGGGAAGCTGACGGGTCAGCGCTCGCTTACGAGATACTTTGAGCCGCTGCTCCAAAACCGTGAAATCCAATCAACGATGAGTCGATTGTCAGTCAATAATGCAGTAACTGCAATTTTTTGGGGGTGTCGGGAACTTGCAGTTGTGAGTTTACACACCCTGTCAGAATCAGTGGAATATTGGCGATATTTTGGGAAAATATGACCGAACGAGGATCATCTCATTACTTTCTCTCTTTTGCTTCGTTTTCTTTAATGATTGTGCTATTCTGAAATGCCTCCATTTAAATTGACTATAACTGTGTGTGTGTGTGTGTGTGTGGCCCAGTCCCAGTTCTTTCTAACCCTCCCACCGCACAGTGCAAGATGTTCCCTGATTGCTCGTCTCCTCAGTGGAAAAGTTGCTGCTTTGTTTGAGTTCCTTCTTCCGTCAAGCGTAACCAGCAGTTCGCTCGCGCACGCGCTCAGCCATACGAACGTGGAAAACGTGAAACGTCACGTGACAGATGGCGGGTAAGCGTGGTAAACGCGGCTCCACCTCGTGGTCGCTAGTTTTGCCCACCGAGGGAGTGACGTTTCACTGCTCGTCGTTCCGAAAAGGGTCTCGACTACGGTCGGATTGGGAGAGCGCTATTCTTACGGCCTGTGAGTCTCGGCGGCGCGGGAGGAATTTTGATGAAGGGGAGAAAAGGGAGCAAAGAGGCAACTTGTACCTGAGGTGCAGGTCTTCAGAGTACTTGAGACAAGCGTAGATGAACTCTTTGAGCTGGCAGTAGACTTTTGGCACAAACTCAGAGAAGGGAAGCTTCTTGGGGAAGGGAAGCTGCACACAACGGCACATTTTCATGTCAATTGGAATCTTGGATTCAGCCTCCGTGTGCCTCTCCGGCGCCCTCTACCTTCTCCAGCTCGGGGTCTTGCAGCGGAAACTGGGACATGTAGTGTCTGTACTCCTGCTCCGTGGACACCAGGATGGGACTGAAGTTGTCCTGGTCCAGCACCTGCCTGCGGAGGAGATGCAGGTGAGCGGGCCTCCTTTCTGCCGAGGCCGAGAGAAGTCGGCTGCGGTCGTCCCACAGGGGTTGGGGGAGGTCGGCGGGGGTCATTCTAATGCTTGAGGTTTTCCTCCCCCTCCGCCCCCCCCACCCCCACCCCCACCCCCCACCCTCGCTTTCATCAACCCCTTTCTTGTTTGGCTCTCGAGACTTTGGACGTTCCAACGTTCCATGGAGAGGCCATGAACCGGAGAGTGCTCCCTTTCCAACAATGCAACACATTCCTGTGGCTTTCCCGTGTGTGTGTGTGTGTGCGCGCGCGCACGCACGTGGGAGAGCGAAAGCGAGGAGTTTGTTTGTGTGCTGGTTCAGAAAGTCCCACTGGTGTCACCGCACAGGAGGAGGAACAATGGCATTCGGTGCCCTCGCACACATCTCGCGAGGGGCACTACCCATCCTGAATGGTAAATAATGTTCCGGACGTCGCTTTAAAACACTTCCTTCCTCTGGATGGTCGTTAAACTTCAAAAACGGGGACATTTCCCACAAAGTGCTCTCTGAGTGTGCGGCCTTTTGACCGGGCAACCTCTGAGGCCGCGTGGGGGGGGGGGGGGGTCAGGGACAAATCCCGGGCTACCTGAAAGTGACGTTCCATCTCTTGAGGAGGATCTCGCCGTACTGCTCTCTCATCTCCAGCAGCATGTCGAAGAGCTGGGACACCGGGAAGCCGTAGCCCTGCGGGGGAAGAAGAATTCACTGCCGGCGCTCAAGTGAGGCCGACGTGACGCCAAAACCTCGCTCTTCAAATGTTGTTAGTCGTTAGCCTTCAATTACAACTAGCCACGCACGCGTCACCACGGGAATGAGCCTCGTTCTGTTCCCCAAAAAAAACCCAAAAACGACCCCCTCCGGTACCTGAAGTGTGTCGGCAAAGAGTACAATGAGGTTCTTCAGATCCAGCACCAGGTCCGGGTCATCACAGTAGGACTGAGAACACAGACGCTTGGATCAGTGCGCGCGCACGTCCAACCTGCCGAACGCCACGCGGATCCCTACCGAGTGGGTCCTCAGAGCGGCCACGATTTTGGACAGCGCCAGCTCCCAGAGCTCTTCCACGTAGGCTCTGTTGACCAAACCCTGCGCGGTGTGAAGCACGTGATCCTCCACCACAAAGAACCTGAGGAGGAGAACGGCACGCGCTGCGCGTGAAGGCGCCTGACTTTTGTCACCGCCGTCAAGTGAAACGCGTCCGTCCGGCTCACCCGACGATTTGATTGAAGTAGCGTCGGTAGCCTTCCAGGGTTTCGTGCTGGAAAAGACAAAAAGTCATTTGAGGTGTTTCATTTGAGTTTCTGTCATCTTTCACAGTGCTTTGGGTTACAGGAGTGCGTGCGGTGGGTGGGGGATTTTTGCAGTTAGCGGTTTGCCGGTACCATGTTAGAGTGCGGCTGCAGCACAAGGCGAGCCTGTTTCCTCCGCTGCTTTCGGTAGTAGTTGTCAAACACTTCACGCAAACCCTGCAACACACATTACAGGTACAAGTGGAAGGCTGCTGTGCTTTACGTTTACGTTTAGTAGTTGCACAGCGGGGAAGATGTGACACACAAAACGGCATCGCTGGAAAAAAGAGGAAGGCCGGAATCGCTGAACGATGGGAAAGTTGAGATAAAGTGCGCCTGCAGTTGAGATAGCGACCGACTAAAACTCGCCGTCTGATATCAAACTAAAAGCACACTTCTCTCCCAATGTTGTTGCTGCTACTATCTCTTCCTTCTGCGAGGCAGCACTTTATCGCGGCCTCGTCTTGGCCCCAAAACACCACCCGCGCTGTCTTTTTTTTCTGCGGCGGGGCACGCAGATAGAACAAAACGAGCAGATAGCGAGGTCAAGTGGTCAAGCAGGCATGAGGAAAGCGGTGTGCAGTGTCAGGAGGAGGTGCTGAAAGATTTCACCTTCTTCACCTCGAAGGGGGAAGAAAAACAACAATTCCACTAAGTGATGTCAGGCTACTGGTGCGTTGCTAACATGCGTGCGTTTGCTTGTACTCAACATTTGCTGACCTCTTTCCTCGCTGTCATGTCACCCAGTTAGCCTCTCTCTGACCCTCCCGCCATCGCTCACTTTCTCCTTCCTGTCAAAGTTCATGCACTTCCTGTCCCCCTGCCAAGACATACGCCGAACAGAAACAGCCGACCCAGTAGATGCGATGGCCCGGTCACAACCCCCAAGAGCCCGCAGGCGCGTGCATACAATAATCTGGAGCTAACCCAGTCGTGGCCCCCCCCCCCCCCCCCCCCCCCCAGTCAACACCTCCGCCCGTGTCGCCTTCACTCTGACTGACATGAGACGCGCACACTGCAGCCACCTGGTTGGAGCTCAGCCAGGCTCTTCTTCGCCGCCGCGTCGGAACTGCGACGAGCTGCCGTCTCGAGTCGCTAGTTCGAAAGACGAAGCTACCTAAATATCAGCGGGTGGCGCGCGGTCATTTTGTGACGCCTTTCTTTCCCTCGCAGGACGCTTCTAACCGACGTGCAGCTGACAGGGCGGCGATGAGCTCACCAGCACGGTGTAGATATGCAGGCAGCGGTACACCGGTGAGAAGTCCACCAAGTCCTGAGCACCGGTCACCTGCGTTGCAAGAAGCAAATAGGAAGCGCTTGTTAACGACAGGTCGGGTAAGGTCACCGGCGTGAACGTACGACATTCCACAACGCGAGCAAAGTGAGGAAGAGCAGGTAAAAAAAAAAAAAAAAAAAGGCCCAGAGGAGGAAAGGAGGAGTACAAAGAGAGCAGAGGAACACAGGAAGAAGAGACTCAAGGGGACAGCCGTGAATGACGGGAAGGGGAAGACGTGCCAGGGGCAGCAACGGCGTAAGGTTGGCATCGGCGCCGACGCGGCCGTAACCCCGGCGACTGCGGGGTCAAGCCTTTGTGGGAGCCGAGGCTTGAAGCAAGTTTACAGGACGTAAATAAGCCAAAAGGGACAACGGGGACCCGCAAAGAGAATGGCAGCACCAAGGTGACAAGTTCAGTCACATTGTGCTTGGCCTTCCTTAAAGGCGAACGCGTCGGTGGCATAAAAGATCGCAGATCCCGCCAGGAGTGACTTGAAGAGTTCATTGTCCTGATACTTTGGCAATAGCCGCGCAAGTTCAGAGTAAACATCCTCATTAAGTCCCTCTTTGCCATTAACGCCCAGCTATTTGTTTCTGCTTTTCACTTCAACACGCGTTTCAAAATGGAAACAACCGATTCCAGTTGTGTGTGTCTCACTTGATCAGCCTCCTCTTCTTCAGAGTCCACTTCCAGCCTGCCGGCCTGCCCGTTGCTCTGCGCGACCCCGCCGGCCGACGCCCCGGGCTGCGCGGAGATGGAGCTGTCCAGTGAGTGCTGCAGCTGGGCCTGAAAGCAACCAACAAAATCACCAAACGCTTCTTTACCTGGCACAGAAATGCGACACCGTGGTCAAATGTGAGTGCCGACCCGCCGCGATCGAATGGATCAGCAGGTCAGAAACGGGGGGGGGGGACACACACACACACACACACACACACCGAAGACGGGACGTCGCCGACCGGCGCTCCCGTTAAAGGCGGTGAACTCCGGAGCAGACGCCGCACGCCGGGGCCGGCCGGCGCTCCGCGTTCCCTGTGACGGTGCGGTGCGCCACGCCGACCCGGCGGGCAGCCTCCGCCACGCGCGCACGCGTGTGTGTGTTCAGTAACTAAATACAGGTAATCAATCTTCTTCCACTTCACAGACCCAACAATCTGTTTCGCATTAGAGGCGCGTGCGCGTTTCGGACTACCGAACACTCAGCAGAAGTCGGAGCCGATCCACTTTCTCCAAATATAAATACGCCGAGAGGCGAGAGAGGAAATACACGGAAAGATGAAGACGTGGAACAAAGACGTTCAGGGACGGACAAGAGTGTGACTGAATAATAATGACAAACGCGATCAATCAACATTTGATCCGCGCCGCTGAGCCTTTTAAGAATCCCTTTAAGTCTTCCTTAATCCAGCCAGCGGTATAATAATCAAAGGTGTTTTCTGTATTTATTTATTCTGGCGCCAAAGCACATCTGGACCGACGCAGGACCCCCGCCCCCCCGGGGAGGACGGATTTCCGAGATAGCGTCTCGATCGCGGGACGGTCTTATCCTGCTGTGTCGCCAACAAACCAACAAAAAAAAATAATAATAAATTTGGGAGCGCATGTGACAAGTAGCTATCTCCGGAACTACTGCGAGTTGGCCCACTTCTCCTTGGAGGCTCATCTGTCTGTCGCTAAGCGCCCCCCCCCCTCCCCCCCTTGCACTTTTCACCCAACAACATTCCCCATATAAACAAGAGGCCTCACTTGAGCTTCCTTGGCCTTGGAAAACACAAAAACAATGAGCAAAGTGCTGAAAAGCAGGATTTGTGTGCGCGCGCTTTGTTCCATCGGAAAAATCGGGAGCACGCTTGACGAAACGCGCACCAATGTCCGATCGCCATCCTCAGGTGGACGATTCCGAGAGGCTCCCGTGGCGACGTACCTGCCTGACGGCCGTCTCTCCGATCTTGTCTGAGTGTTTTCGGATGCTCTCCAGGAAGTCCTTCAGCTGGGTCATGGCTGTGTCGCGGATCTGCGTCCGCAGCTTGGGAAGGTTTTCGGCCATGATGGCGCAGAACCGGTACTGCCCTGCCTTGGGAAGACACATCTGCTCCAGCTGTTCCGAGGTGCAAAGCGCAGGGTAGTACCTTTCTCACACACACACACACACGGGGTGGGGGGGGATTGGGGGTATACACGCGCACACATTTCAACTTATTCTCAGATGGGGGGGGGGGGGGGAATTAACACAATAACAGAACATACACACACACATATGTGCATATGTCATCGTTTCCTGACCTCACAAAGTTCTTTGTATATAATATAAGCAAAACCAAAAATATAGCATACCAACAGAGCATTCTTTTTTTTTTTTCTTCCCCCCATCAGACTTTGGTCTTTAGGTCAGGGCCAGGCCATTTGGAAGCTATTCTCGGTGTTCTGGCGCCACCTTGTGGAAGTAAACTAATCTGCCTCGGGCTATCCCGACATAACCCCCCCCACAACATTTATGTGCAAGGTAGGGACAAAACATTTCCATTAATAGCAAGAAAGGCAAGTAGTTGATGCTTTAAAACTGCAAATACAACACAAAGTATGATTCATAAACAATATTTCAAGCACATTTGACTCCCAATAGCCTTAAAAAAATGGATGATTTCAATACGATGCCCCTCAATTGTGCATCTATGTGCACGAGCCAAAGATTCTCCATAACGTCCTCTAACAACCCAGGCTAAACTGATCTTAGCTTAGCTTCAAGCCAAGGTGTAACAAGTCTGTATACTTCCTTGACACCAATTACAAAAGGCTTTGGCGCAGTGAAAATGAGTTCCACGGAGGAAAAACGGAGTGCAATTTGTGAATCCATATACACGGACAAGGCTCGGTCGCAGAAGAATTTGCGTTCTTGTCATTTTCATCCAGCCACGACTACAATTTTTCACCCCCCCCCCCCCCCCCGAAATGGTCTCGACAGCCTTCGCCTTGTCACGCGGACCTGCCGGCGCTCTGCCAGTCATACCTTTTGGCGTCCATTTGCTCGTGAAGGCGCGCGTACATCTCCAAGGCTGCCAGACAAAACACGCACGTCGCGTTAGGACCCGACGGACGGAAGCCGAACAGGCGTGAGCGCTAACCCGGCAGGCAGTGCGTCAATTTGTCGACGGTGGTCGCGATGTTTCTCTGCTGCACCCGACATTGTCTCAGCTCCTCCATGGAGCTCAGGAGCTGCACGAGAGTCGGCGAGTAAGTCCGTGCAGACATTTTTGATTATGACGACGGGACGGGGCTTGCCTCTTTGCCGTCACCCTGGATGGACCGGTTGGTCGCGGTCACCTGACTCTGCGGGGGGGGGGGGGGGTTGAGAGGTGAGAAACGGGCGATACGACTTGACCTGCTGTCCCCTGGTGGTCCCTGCGCGCCACACCTTCAGCTTCTGCGCCTCCCCGCGCACTTTCAGCAGCTCCGTGATGGAGTCGACGAAGCCCTGGAAGTGGTGGTTGCACATCTTCTCGATCTCACGGTCGTGATTCCTGATCCGGGTGTCCAGCTTGGCCATGAACAGGCCGTGTTCCTGGCCATCGTACACGGACCTGGACCACACGAGGGGGGTGAAAGGTTGCGCGATTTCCTGCCGGGATGACAAGACTGTAGGTCGGTTGGGGGGGGGGGGGGCGGGAAGCCACATGCAGGCTTGCGTTCCCATTTTGGCCTACAAGGGATGCACTTTTTCCTGTTTTCCCCTCACATACACACACACCTGTGTACAGCGTGAATCCCCTTCCCTCCCCTTGACCAAGAAGTGTCCAACGTGAAGAGTACAAAGGCGACAGAGCCACAGACTGTTCTTTAGAAGCACGCTGCACGCTTTGTTGTTATAATTCCTGCTCGTCTTTTATTGTTTCCACACTTGTTTCCCAGAGCTCGACAAGACCCCCGTCAACCAACTACATAGGATGCGACGCACCCGCTCGTGCGTAGCGCCGTGAGCGAGGAGGTCCTGTGACTCGCGTAGATCTACAGCGCCGGCCAAACAGAGGAATTAGCGTAGCCTGCTGTGCGGCCAAGACAAACCTCGTTCAGTGGATTGAGGTATTCGTGTCATAATCATGCCTCCTCGGACTCTGTACACGTGTGCCCCCTGGTGGCCACGAGTATCATGAGGGATGTCGTCAGTCCAATCTTATTGGACGCTTGGAGTTAAAATCATCGTTTTGTGTTGGCTTTGCACAGGTTGCGTCATTCGACAAACGAGCTTTCACACAAATATAAGAATTGGCAATTAGTTGAACGTGCATGTTTTCCAAAAGGTGGACTGATGCAGCTCAGATACGAGTCCAGGACCTCAGAACTTTGGTTCAAAGGTTCTTCGGTAAGTTCTAATGCCACAAAATTGTTCCTGAATAATAATAATAAGAAGAAGAAGAAGAAGAAGAAGAAAACAGTTGGCAGCAAGGCAATCTCACTTGCCACGCTAGTGGCCGTTTACACAGACAAGTAGCTCAGTGGCAGTGTTGTCGTCTTCATGCGGGGTGCCGTGGGTTCGATTCCCCGTCAGTACCGACATCAGCGGGCACGATTGAAAATACTGTAGTTAGCGCAATTGGCTAATATTAGCAAACGTAAAGGCCGGAGGCGAGCTATTTTCGTTTCACCATCAGCTAAGGCGTGTTTGCTGCTCGTCCGACAATGGACGCAGACGTTTCAAAGTTTTGCGCGACCGATCCGGACGACGTACCGCAGCGTCGGTCCGATACAGTTGGTGTCCGTGCTCTCGATCTCCCGGAGAATTCGCTCGTGCTCGGCGGCTGCCTCCAGGCTCGCCATCGCGCACGTTGCTCCGGACGGTACCGAACTGAGTTCGCCGGAGCTGGGCTCGGCGCCTGTGCGTCATGTAGCGCCGCCAGGGGGTGGGATCGATTTGCGCGTTCGGTGCAGCCCAACCGAGCGGGGTTGCCTTCGCTTCCACCCACGCGATCCACTTTTCGACAACACTCTGAAAATCAGTCACCGTTACAAAAAAAAAAAAAAATGTACACGTACGAGT
Organism: Syngnathoides biaculeatus; assembly: GCF_019802595.1. Classification (NCBI taxonomy): domain Eukaryota; kingdom Metazoa; phylum Chordata; class Actinopteri; order Syngnathiformes; family Syngnathidae; genus Syngnathoides; species Syngnathoides biaculeatus. The sequence continues at coordinate 3,508,620 of NC_084660.1, forward strand.
CAAGTGTAAGGTCTTGTTACAATCGTGGTTTGGGCTGATGAAAATTAGCACGGAAAATAAAAGCTGAGTCCGCGCTTTTGTTTTGAAGGGAGGATATCCGGTCGGGTATGACAACATCCACTGATCTGAGCCGGAATCGACGCAGGTTGTTCAACTTGTTGAATGGAGGTAAGAAAGGCACAAAAGTCACGCGCAGCGGCGTCCGATCCGATCCGACCCGAGCCCAAACTTTGCAGCTCGCTCGAGTTCTGCACGACTTTTGTACGGCTCTTGTTCTTGGTTTTTTTTTTTTTTTTTTCCAGTTTTCGTTTTCAGAGTTCAAAGTCTACGCGTCCCGGACAGTCCACTAGCAAGCTGTTCCTTTCACAATATTGATTGACATCTGGTGCTAAAGGGGTCGGCAGAAATGTTGAAAACTATAAACGCCACTTTGAGATTTTATTTAAATAAGTGGTGTTTTTTTTTTTTTTTTGTTTGGGGTTACTGTACTTTTGAATCCAACCTTTTTTCAATCTGTTGAAATCAAATTGTATTCAAATTTGCACTTTTTCCTTGTGTGCCGCAGCCCCAAAAGAAGCTGATCAACGCTGCGGAGAATTGCGTCGACGAGGCGCTCTGCGGCCTGGCGAGGGCCTCCGGCGGCCTGTCTCTTCTGCGGGGCCACCGGGTGGTGTTGCGCTCCGACCTGGATCCGCTGAGGGGAAAAGTGGCCCTGCTGTCGGGAGGGGGGTCGGGACACGAGCCCGCGCACGCCGGTACGACTGACGCCTGACGGGCGGCCCACGCAGCAACGGTTTTGAGCCGCTTTTTGAAATGTCGCGTGCAGGTTACGTGGGTGCCGGAATGCTGTCGGCAGCGGTAGCGGGGGCCGTGTTTGCATCCCCTCCTCCCGCTAGCGTCCTGGCTGCCATTCTTTGCCTGCACAGTGCAGGTAAATTGAGCTCTCGTCTCCACTCTGCTGGTCTAATCACAACCACGAGCACTGACCTACATAGACCTTTGACATTCTTACTTTTTAGACAGACTGGATGTACTGGATTACACTATATGTGAATTATTATTATTATTTTTTTTTCTCTCCCCAATCCGGTTTCAGCGCAGGGCTCTCATAGGATCAGTTGTGCTGTGACCTATATGAGCAATGGGACTGTTTCTTTGAGCAATAACATATAGAGTATAATAATAATAATAACATAACATCCACATATTTACTGCCGCCGCTGGTCGATCAGCGCAAAACTGCTCGACTTGCAAAAAGCGTCTCGCAACGATCGCCGCTCATCAACGCATTTAGTCAGCGGTGTTTCTGCTGAATATGATGTATTTCGTTTCACTGTTTCTGACATGGCGGCACAGGAGAGACCGTTTAGAGCGTTGACCGGGGTTCAAATCCCAGACCCGCCTGTGTGGACTTTGCATTCTCCCCCGTCCTTGCCTGCGTGGGTTTTCTCAGGCCACTCGACTTTCCTCCTACGTGGCCCAAACGTGCATTAATTGGAGATTGTGAACGGCAACGGTTGTTTTTACGTGCTCTGCAATTGGCTGCCTCCAGAGATAGCTGGGATAGGCTCCAACACTCCGGTAACCCTTGTGAGCATAACCACCTCAGATGATGGATGACCGACATGTTGCGTTTTCCATCTGTGTAGTATGCACGTTTTCTAGAGCTCGTGTGTGATTTGGTGGTCAGCCCGCCGTCAGGGTTAAAGTGACGCAAATTCTGGACCTCAGGAGCGTCCGGGGTCCTTCTCATCGTGAAGAACTACACAGGAGACCGCCTCAACTTTGGCTTGGCCGCAGAGCAGGCCCGCAACCGCGGCGTGGATGTCGACACGGTGGTCGTCGCCGACGACTGCGCGTTCAACTGCCCCGGTAAAGCCGGCAAGAGGGGCTTGTGCGGGACTATTCTCGTTCACAAGGTGAAAAAACAAACAGCGAAGTGCCACGGAGACAAAAACAAACACTTTTGGAGGATCAGAGGACGCTTTTCCTTTAGTTGGCAGGTGGCTTAGCTGAAGAAGGCTGCTCATTGGTCCAAATTGTTACCCGGGTGAGCGAGGTTTTGCTGGGCACAGGTGAGGTTCACGCGGCAACTGGCGACAATTTGTCGGGCGTCTGGAAACAGCATCGTGTTGCGCCGCAGGTACGCTGGGAGTCGGCCTGTCTCCGTGCAGCGTTCCCGGCTGTCGGCCGACGTTTGAGCTCCCTCCCGGACGCATGGAGCTCGGCCTGGGTGAGCGTTTAGACAAATGGACTTTATCCTCCCGCCATTTGTGTCGGAACCCAAAAAATTCACAGTATGTAGTGCAAAAATACTGTGGACCGTGTATACACATTTGGGACCGAGACTCTCTGTACCTTCCACTTCGAACTCGCTCTGAAAATTCAGAATCTTTTCCACTTCATGTAGGGATCCACGGGGAGCCTGGCGTGAAAAGATCCAAGGTGAGTCTGGAGGTGCACGAGGCGTGCGTAGATGTCGCTTTGTGTTTTTGCCCACCAGGTGGCGTCTGCGGATGAGGTGGTGTCGGCCATGATCGATCACATGACCAGCGCGGATAGTCGGTCGTCCTTGCAACTGAAGGCGGGTACGCTGAAACCATCGGGACGACCTCGCGGTCGCATTCATCCCGTTTGTGATCTGTCTGAGCTGTTCCGGGTGCTTCTGTTGCGACGCAGGTGACGCGCTCGTCGTCTGCGTGAACAATCTTGGCGCGCTCTCGCGTCTGGAGATGGCCGTTGTGACTCGGGCGGCCGTCGTCTGTCTGGGTGATGACGGCGTTAGCGTCGCAGTGAGCATTTCAAATCCTGAAGCGCTCATTGTCCCGAGTTGCTTGCAGAGAATCGTGGGATGGTGGTTGCCCGGGTGATGGCCGGTTCCTTCATGACGTCGCTAGAAATGGCCGGAATGTCGCTTACCTTGATGAGGGCCAGCCCGGAAATACTCAGACTCTTTGGTAACGAAAGCTGGTTACTCTTGAAGCAACGGATATGTGAACACAAGCAGTACTGCAACACGTGTAGACAGACCAGAAGCAAGACAGGCATATATTCTTTATCCTCTGCAAAAGACAACTCTTATTACTGCGCCCACATGGCCAAGGCGCACACACCCAGAATGAACAGCGCAATCTTTCTTTTTATGACTTGTCCACAATCATTTCAGTACTGTATATTTTTCTGGGAGAAGCAAGATCATATTGATAGCATTTCTATTTATTTCAGTGGTAAAGTATATATGAAGTATTCTGGGTTACCGGTGTCGTCAAGTAACCAAACTTATCTCAAGGCACTAATGTATGACAAGTACATACAAGACTCTTTTTGCTTCAATATGTTCATAACTTGTGTAAAAAGTGTGTGTTTTAATAAGTGTGAATGTGTTTAAAGCTATTCGGAAAAATATGGATGAAGTTTTGTCTGCGAAGGCGTCTTTCCAGCTCATCGTGAAAGTGTTAAGTGCACACGGTCAAACTGAAGATTTATGCTTTTCCCCGGCGCTTTTTCGTCTAGATGCCAAGACCAGCGCCCCCGCCTGGCCGAACCTCAGCGGCGGCTGTGTTAGTGGACGCGGCTACCTGGCAGACCCGACCGCGGTGCCCGCAGGAGCTCACGACGCCAATTTGCCCGAAGGTTTTATTTCTTTTGCGGCCCACGTGAAAGACACGAAGACTGTTGAAAAATTTGCGTGTGGCCCGAGCACCTCGTAGCTCCTTTCAGACCGAGCCTCTTTTGGCCCAGCGTCGGTTTCTGTCCCCGCTAGGACCCCGCAGTCCTGTGATGCGGAAAGCGCTGGAGAGGGTGTGCTCTACTCTGTTGGACCACCAGGAGAAGCTCAACGCATTGGACCGCGCGTCTGGAGACGGCGACTGCGGGAACACCCACGCGCAGGCGGCCAGAGGTGATGACGTTGACGCCGAGAAGCGCACAACACGTGTGCTACGACGGGTTCTCAAACGTTTTGGGTCCCGAAACTATTCCGAGGATCCCTTCATCATCCAAATACAGTATAATGTAACTACTGTACTATGGCCGCACCTAAATGTGCCAGTGTGTTTGTTTTTTTTTTAATATGAGACAAGTTGCTTTATGAATGTGAATGTAATGGCTCCAGACCCTTGTTTGGGGGGGGGGGAATGCGCTCACTCAGACATTCAAGTGTGGCTCCAGAGTCATGTGGTCCCCGGTTGCCCCGGCCAACTGTTGTCCGCCCTCGCTGCACTGGTGCAGGAGAAGATGGGCGGGTCTTCGGGTGCGGTGAGTTTGCTTAAAAAGTCTTTTATTTTGGGGGGGGGGGGGGTCCACACACACACACATTCATGAGCTCCATTTCTCAGTTGTACAGTTTGTTCCTCACGGCGGCGAGCGGTCACATGACTGAGGGGCAAAGTCATGCCGCGGCGTGGGCCAGTGCAATGTACGCCGGGATGGAGGCCGTGAAAAGGTGGGTCCTGTTGTCGGAATTCATCCCGAGCAAATTGGTCTGGAAATGAAAGTCCTCCAGACGATAGCGTCATGTACGAGGCAGTCAAAAGAATCAAGTTGCTCTTGCGCTCTATGATAGAAGGAACGTACAGCAGAATAACTTTAAGCTTTGAGTTCAACAAAAAAAGACCCTGACAGAATCTGATCACTGGCTTACCAACAGATATGGCGGTGCTGACCTGGGAGACAGAACGATGGTGAGTCCTTTGGAATGTTTTGTTTTGCCGCCGAAACGGCCGAGGTGCACTTTTTTTTGGTTAGTTTGTTTGTCCAAAGCGCTTTCTGCGCTTCCCCCGCCGCAGTTGGACGCTCTGCAACCTGCCGTAGAGGAGTTGATGAAACTAAACGGCGCGACTCCCGGCGGGGAGATTGCCGTCCTGAAAGCCGCCGCGCAGGTGCGGCAAAACATCCTCGACCTGTTTTTCTATTGCTGTTCGCGATTGCGCAAGCGCACGACAAACCTGACGGCTTTTTTTCCCGGTTTCCAGAAAGCGGCCGCGGGCGCCGACTCCACCCGCGGCCTCGCCGCCAAGGCGGGCCGAGCCAGCTACGTCGCGGCCGAGCGCCTCACTCTGCCCGACCCCGGGGCAGAGGCCGTCGCCGCCATTTTCGGCGCCGTGTCAGAGGCCCTCGAGGAGCCGCACTTGTAGAAACGGTCCATAGGATGCAGAGCTAGAACCTCGTAGAAGACGCATTCCACAAGAAATAAAGCGTAAAATACATGGATGCTTTTACTTTCCAAGCACACAGTGACCATTTCCTGGATACAAGCGTGCTATATCTTATCAGGAGTCCAAAAGAATGTCCCAACCAAAAAATACATTGGCCAACCAAAGGACGTATTCCGTCCGCGATTGCGCTCGAGTCGTCGTGCCGCAAGGCTCAAAAGAGCCGCTTGTAAACGTTTTTTTTTTTATTTGCAAAGGTTTCCCCGCAAGAGAGCGAGCGGAAAGTGTTTTGGCCAAAATAAGGTGGAAGGTGCCTGGCTGAATCTCCCAACTCAACCAGTCTGGCCACATTGAGCTGGGAAATTGACACTCGAGTGGGTGTGGCGCCAGACGAAAAATACAGTCTTTCTGTCGCTCGCGCTCCAAACACATCCTGATTTCCCCACTTTGCCGACGAGCTTCAAGAAGAGCGACTGACATCCTCGAGGGCCGCGTGGATGCCAGACACGAATCCTTCGAATTAAGGTACGCACGCTCATTAAAGCGGAAATGGAAATGAAAATAAAAATGGAACATTTGTAACTAGGAACTGCTCGTTGTCGGATGAGATCTGGAGGCAAGCCAGCAGGAACTTGCTGTTTAAATGATGTCCACAGCCATTCTCCAAGCCGTTAACAAGCTTCCTTTTTATTTGTTTTCACTCCCTTTTCTAATAATATATTGAAGGGGGGGGGGGGGGGGCTCTATTAATTTGACGCGTGACCTTGATCGAGGATTACACTCGGTGAGCAATTTGAACGCGTTGGCGTTGACCCAAACAGCCGCGCCAGACTGCGGGTGACTCCGGCGTTGTTGACGTCAACTTGGAAATTGTTGAGTCACGCAAACGAGGTCATCTGGTGACACTTGTGTGTTGTTTGTCACAGGTCAACAAAACTATTCGTTTTGGAGTGGGTGAAAACAACAAGAGCAGCAGCAACACATTGAAAGCCGCGACTGTACAGAATGTCACCTTGTGGATGTGATTAAAATCTTGCCCCGTTTCATTCCTAAACGGTTCCCTTCATCCTAATCAGATTGAAAGGTGTGTGTGTTGATTTGGGGCCCTCGGCACACTGAACCGCTGTCTTTAAGTTTCCAAGTTCGACTAATTTTATAATCGATGCCGTGGTTAAGTTTGACTTGGAAGCTTCATCGTGCACTTGACTTGAGAGTCAACCTGTTTGGAAATGCCTTGAAATGGACTCTGCGTACGTGGAGGCACACAACTCCCTCCAGCGCGCTCTTTAGCGTTCCCCCTTAAGATGCTACAGTTTGGCGGGTGTCTGTGCTTATTTTTACCACGATTCTTCTGTGTTTCCCCAAGATGTCTTTATACAGTAGTCTGCTGTCGAGTGAGCAGTTCCAGTGCTCCATCTGCTTGGACATATTTAACAACCCGTCTTCCACGCCGTGCGGCCACAGCTTCTGCGTCGCCTGCATTAATCAATACTGGGACGGAGCCAAAGTAGGGTCCTGAAAGTCAACTCCCCAACTTCCTCGTCGCGCCGTCCTTCGTGTTCACGCGTGGACCCGTGTCCTCCCTCCGCAGCTGTGCCAATGTCCGCTATGCAAAAAGACCTTCCAGAAGCGTCCGGACCTCCAGATCAACAGGACCCTGCGCGAGATCACCGAGCAGTTCAGGTCCATGTCTGGCGGCGGGACAGGGGAAGGAAGCCTCGCCAGGGACAAGAAGGCAGGAAAGGGGCGAGAGTGCGCCATGCCGAATGATCTGCTGGATGAATTGACCAGGAAACTGCCGCGACCTCACGCCGGTGCGACGGCGACCGGCTCGGAGCAAGGTGGAGTCGTGACAAAATCGGAGACTTTCCAAATATTTGACTTTTTAGGTTGTAAATGTAGGTCAGCGCTTCCGATAATTGTTTAGCCTTAGGACTGTTGTCTGAAAATCGAGGTGGGACCCCCGTGGCCACGGCTTTGCTGGCGTCTTCGGTCCCCAATCAGAGTCTGCTCTCTGCGGCGGTTGTCGACGGCGGGCCCCCTCAATCTTCTGCCGGCTCGTCTGAGTCGTCCGGTCGAAGGAGGTTCACCGTGACCGGGGCGGCGAGCAGCCACAACCTTCCTCTCTGCGACATTCACCACAGGGGGATCATGGTACCCGAGCCCGTTTTGGCTGCAGTCTCTCTGGTGGCGGCAGCCCCCTCATTGCCGTCTCTGCTCTCAGATTTTCTGTCGCACCGACGGCGAGTGCATCTGTCCCGACTGTGAGGCCGAGATGCATTTTGATCACGACACGGTGACGGTGGAAGCTGCGTGGACCGAAAAGCAGGTGGGCAACGTCGGTTGACAGGATTTGCTTGCTGAAAAATAGCCCACCGGTCAAGAGACCCGAGAAAACGCCGAGACTTAATGAGCACTACTGTATGAATATAATCTGTTCAGATGCTTTACAAAACCGTTTATGGAAAAATGTTTGAAGGAAGTTGAACACAAACACTGCAAGGTGAGGAAAAGTCACGGCAAACGCAAACAAATTGTCTTGATTCTGAGGCGTTTCATTTTGCCCTCGGTTTTACTTTTTTTGCACTGTGGTGTAGATCTATATTCTGTATATCTTTGTATGCGCCCGCAGGCCCAGCTCAAGGAGACAGAGCAGCAGACCCGGGAGATGATCCAACAAAGACTCCTGAAGATGGAAGAGATCCGAAGCACAGTGTCCAACCTGGAGGTCGGTCCGGCACCCGCGCCCCTCACGTCGTTCCTCCCGAGGGAATCATTCGTCTATTTTGAGAAGTGTGTCTGGGATGTTTTGTCCGGACCCAGCTGGTGGTGGAGAGGGCGACGACGGCGAGCGTGTGCATGTTCTCGGCGCTGGTGGCGGCCGTCGAGCGGGCGCAGGCGGACCTCATCGATGCCATGGAGGCCAACAGGCGCGCGGCGGAGAGCCAAGCGGACGTCGTGATAGGGCAGCTGGAACTGGAGGTGGAAGAGCTACGGCGGCGGGAGAGAGTTGTCGCCCAACTCTCCTCCTCGGACGACCACCTGCAGGGCATCAAGGTGAGACGCTGATGACTCCCTTCACGCCATTTGAGCCTTTATTTTCTGTGCTTGATCTCCATCTCCCCACCCCACCACCACTAAGGCACTATGGGGCAGCAGTCGAACGACTGCGTCTTAATATTAATGTTTTTTCCCAAGCCTTCACACTCGTAGGACTTGTCTTACTAGTATGCCCACACAGTGTGGTTTGTACGCCTCAACTGGAAGGCAGCCTTTCATCACCAGCGACGTCTCCGTCAATCCTTTTCCTTCGCCGATCCCGGATGTCTGCGGCACACAGAAGCACAAGATCCGCTTGTCGCATTTTGAGTTAGTGAGGCAAAACTACTATTTTTTTACCACTAGGGGTCAGGCTACAAGTCTAGTTGAGCTTAGTTGTTTTATTAGGGCCGCTCAGTAGTTTACTGATAAGGTTTAATTGACCCCTCCGTACAGGGCACTTAACCACGCCTCCTGAAGTGACGTCACGCCGCGTGCGCTGACGTAAGACAAACAATTCGTAAAAAATGGCAAATACAATACAATACATTCTCAACTGAGAGAGACGCCATGCTTCTGATTTCATTCAATCATTCACACGTAGCAATGTTATGCTAGCGGAGAACATCTCATTCATTTATAGGAGACGTGTATTAAAAATCAAATTTAGGGCATATCTTCGTGCAAACACCGTCTGGTTAAGCTTCTGGCCGCGAGCCAGCAAGAAATCGACACGTTTGCGCAGTCCGAGCATCGCTAAATATCGCTCAACAAAGAATAAGTGTGTCAATCGTTCACACGTGGCGGTGTTATGCTAGCGAAGAACGTCTCATTCATTTATACGAGACAAAAAAATCACATTTAGGGCATATCTTCGTGCAAACGTATCTGTTCCGGTTGATATTAGTTGGATTTAGTTGATGATGCGGTCTTCCACAAAGTTTGATCCATCGAAGGCATTGGTCCTCGTACTGGGTCTTCGGTTTTGGAAAGGGTACGAATCGAACTCCGCCAACTCGCCTTTCAGGATACCTGTCGTCACTATTACAACCTCTTAACCATATTTTTTGTTGAATAACACCAAATACGCGATAAAACGCTAACGAAACCGATACTGGACCATGCAATGTTGTCAGAGAAAATGGCGGGAGCAAAAACGGGCTTTGGTCAATGCAGATCTCTGGCCTCTGATTGGTCAGTGACGCGGATTGCGCAATATCCACGGAGGGGTCAATTGCTCACCGGTGGGCCAAAAGTGGCACTCGTCGTGGGAAAAACGTTTTTCTACTCGTGCCCTGGATTGTTTTACTGAGAAGGACACACAAAAAGTGTGCTCCTACCGTAAGCCGGATAACAAGGACCTGGAGAAAATGTTCAAATGTTGCTTCCTGCGCAGAATTTGGCCTCCATCCCCACTCCACCAACCAAAGACTGGTCGGGTGTTTCTGTGAGCTGCGACCTGGGGATCGGCGCCATCTACAGGTCGCTGGCAGGTGAGGTGGAGAAGTTCCAGGAGCAGCTGAGGGGCATCACGGAGACGGGTGAGTCCACGCATCTTTCATCTTTTCCCGGCGCTGGATTGTGTCCAGGCAATGCTGCGGGCTAACCGACGTCAACTGAAAAGTGGGGTTTATAACTCCACACCGTGTAACTTTGCTCATGGATGCGAGTGACGTATGGTCCACGAGTCAATACAATCCACAAACGGCGACTTACGAAATGCATAACTTTTGTGACATTTCTGTCCGGCGATACGCTGGGAGGATCAATGTCGGTTGGGCAGGTCCCGCCAGTGAACTTCTTCTCTGCTTTTAAACCCCGCGCAGGTTTCACGGCCTCCTCACCGGAGACGGGTGTGGCACGTCCGCTGCCGAGTGAGTGTCACGCTCAAACTTTTTCCAGGAAATTGTGTCGCCAAATGTGCTTCGGCCGATTCAGTAGGTCGTGGGTCAACTTATGCGGTCCGAATATATGGATTTAAAATTGCAAAAGACATTTTTATTCATAATCGTAAAAATAAGAACATCGTAGGCCAATGAAAACGAAAATGGGACCGCTGGCCCACGTCCACTCGTACATACGCGCACTCTTTTTAAGAGTGTCCTAACGTAACGTGATTGTCTCCAGGGATGAGAAGAGTGCAGGAGTACGCAGGTACGTCGAGCAAGCGGCGCCGGCGCCGCCGCGTACCCGCCCCGCGCCTAACTTTCTCGCCGCCCGCAGCGGACGTCACTCTGGACTGCAACACGGCCCATCCCAGACTGGTCCTGTCCGACGACATGAAAAGCGTGAGGCGTCGCCGCGGCCTTCCGGAACAGGTTTGCGGCGTTTTCCCTGCATCGCCTCTGGTTGTTTGGTCGCGCAGGTGCGTTGCAGCGACCGGCACCAGCTGTTTCCGGACAACGTGGAGCGCTTCGACCGGGTGGTGTGCGTCTTGGGCAGGGAGGCCATCTCCTCAGGACGGCACTACTGGGAGGTACCGTAAGTGTGGCCGTGAGGCGTCGTGCCGGCGCCGCTTTGTGAAGGTGTCTTCCGTGTCAGGTCCAAGTGGGGGGGAAGACCGACTGGGATCTGGGCGTGGCCAAACAATCCATCAACAGGAAGGGCAAGATTGAGGTGACGCCAAATAACGGTTACTGGTTCCTCAGCTTGAGAGACAAGTGAGTCATCAGGATGTTTGAAAAATATGAAACAATGGTCAAAGGAAATATTGCATCTTCAGGATGAACTTAAAATGCACTCCAACCGTTCCACGTGAACTTATTCGGACGGCGTGAATGCACCAATTAAGCGGTTCCTGCTTGAATTAAGAGTTTGGTCTCGGTCTTTCTCGTGCCGTTCACATTTTGACATCACGGGAGCAAGATGACCCGTGCGGGCTTCTGTAATTACTTCTGCGTCGGCAATGTTGCAGGTGAAGACCAGCGTGATCGCGTGATCTTTAACATCATATATAAACACGAACTCTACACATCATACTCGGCAACGTCTAAGACAGCGGTCGGCAACCTTTGACGCCGAAAGAGCCATTTGAAGCCGGTTAACACGGAAAAGAAAACACTGGGAGCCGCACATCTAAAATGGAGAAAAAAAAAAAAAAAAAAAAAACTTCTACTACTTTACCGCAGCATGTTTCTAATGAAATCCACGTGCTACAGAGAAAATTCCATTGGCTTTGCCGGGCTTGAAAGTCGCTCAAAATAGACGGCGTTTCAGCGGGTGTACCCGCTTCCGCAGTGTGACGTCTATTTTGAGCGACGAAAAAATAATATCAAATAATTTAATTCATATGTTAATATTTCAAGATCACAATCATCTTCAAATTTAGAACTAAAATAATATAAAAACTAACACAAATAAAACACACTTCAATTAAATATATATATAGTAATTTATTTTCCCAAGCCAATCAGAGCCGCATTATAAGGATGAAAGAGCCGCATGAGGCTCCGGAGCCGCGGGTTGCCGACTGCTGGTCTAAGATATTCTCTCCCGTTTCCGCTCTTTGTATGATCAGCTTCTTCCTTGACAATTGCACCATGTTGCTCGTGGTGCGTACAAAAATACAGTACCAGATGGGTGTTGCTTCCCAATAACAACTTCAGGGGTTGTTTTGTTTTTTTTTTTCTGTCATACCAAGTTGGTCAATGGCCTGGTGTGAGTGGCGTCTTTTTGTCTTCCAACGATCCAGTTCTGTCACCCAAGTTCGCAATCCATTTTTCGGCTCATCCTGAAATGTCACCTAAAAGTGCAATATCCCTAACGTCGTACGCAACCAATGACAGCGTGTGCCGTCCTCAGGAACAAGTACGCCTGTCGCACCGAGCCCTCCACCGACGTCCACCTCAATCTCCGACCCAACAAGATCGGAATATTTGTCGACTTTGAGCGTGGACAGGTTTCCTTCTACAACGTCGACGCCAAAATCCACATCTACACGTTCAACGACACGTTCACGGAGTGCATCTTCCCGTTCTTCAGCCCCTGCACCAACAAGTCGGGAAAGAACGACGGGCCGCTCATCATCACGCCCGTGGCCACGTCGGAATGAGCAAAGGCAACGCGTGACGTTCGCTCGACCATTTACTTTCATTCTTTTGCTGCCTTTCTTAGATCGATTAAAACGGCGTCTCATTTGGTCTTCTTTCAAACGTTATTCACGCGTGTCACGGGAGCCCACCGTGCCGTGCGCACGTAAGAAACCTCACTCCCCTCTCTGAGTTAGCAGGCCGATCGGTGCCCTCGGCCTCACGGTGGCGGCGCGGGTTTGACGCCGCAGGATCGTCCCTGTTGCTCGTGCATTTCAAAAAAAAAAAAAAAAAAATGGACTGCGCAGCTTTGATGATCAAAGATTTTATTACGATTGCTGCGAATAATTTCTGATTGAGCTGGAAACACAAAATCTCTGGATGGATTTTAACTGATGTGCGGATCGCTGCTAGCTAACTAGCATCAACGAGCCACACGGGCGTGCCGCCAAGCCTTCGGCGCGATGACCTGAAAAGGACACACCGAGGAGTTGCCGAATTACATCGATCGAGTGCAAGTCAAGCAGAATAGAAGATTTTGATTCAATCCCCGACTACTATCTGTAAGGTGAAGTGTCGGCTTTCAACTTCACTCGACGGAGTCCCGCCTCATCTGAGACTTGGCCTTTGCCTTCTGCAACAAGATATGCTCGGCGAACTCCCGGACGACGCCGTGGCCGCCCGCGGCGTGGCAGGTGTACTTGCAGGCGTTGACGGCCGCCACCGGCGCGTCGGAAGGCACGGCGCTCAAGCCGGCCAGGTTGAGGCAGTCCACGTCTGGCACGTCGCTGCCTAACAAGACAGACGAACGGAATGGCAGCTTGCCGAATGTTGTTGAACGAGAACAAGTTTGACACGCGTGGTGTGCAGAGAGGTCCTTTACCCATGTACGCCACATCCTTCCAAACCAACTTCCCGGGCTCCAAGACGGACGCCAAATCGTCGACGGGGCGGGCTCCCACCCGCACGACCCGGCAGCCCGTCCGCTCGCCGAGCGTGTCGGCCAGCGTCCGCTCCACGAGGTCCTCGCCGTTTGTCAACAGCACCACCTGCGGACGATCCCGCGTGTCAGTTGCGAAAACTCGGGCGGAGGTGCGGGCCGGACGTGCGACCACCTCCACGTCCTCTTTCTGCAGCAGGCGAATGCCGGCGATGTCTCGGCTGTTGACGGACATCATCTCCTCTCCGGCCGCAGACAGGTAGATCTTTCCGTCCGTTAAACATCCCGACACGTTACAGAACATCAGGCGGACCACCTCCGGAGTCCCCCGGCCAAAGTAGCCGTAGCTGTGAGACGAAGCGCACGTAGGCTGGGACGGGCGTGTCCGGGAGGAAAAACGTCTTACCTACCGGAGAACTCTCTGCTCCGCGACGGGCCAGTCGATGTCCACGTCGATGTCCACGCTGTACTCGGGAAGCATCTCGTAGTAAGACACTTTGCCGCCCTGCAAACGGACGCAGAAGTGCTCCACTTGGTAGGTGGGTAGGTAGGGTTGCAAAATTGGGCCTAAAACAATCCGAGGTTAGCGAGGCGAGAGCAATTTACCCTCACTAAGGCCCCACGGAAATTGACCGTCAATTTTCCACCCCTTCGCAACCGTCTTTCACGGAGTGAAGAGTTCACCTGCAGGAGTCCTTTCTCGGTGATGAGCTTTCTGGTGCTAAAGTAGAAGGAGCCATTTTCACACAGCTCGCCGTCCCAGTCCTGACGCCGAGGGCGGTTGGCAGCGTCCAGGTTCAGGGCTTTGGTCAAATCGGCAGCTGAGAGGAGGACCAATACTTTTGCGGCGAGAGCAGCGGAAGGAGACCGGCGAGCGGCCGGCGCACGCGTTCACTTACATCCCTTCTTGACCTCTTGCCAGCGGAAGTGGTGCCTTCGGACCACCGAGAAGACGGAGTCGAAGCCGTGCACGGTGATCAACTCCAAGGCCTCCTTGACGTGAAACGGGTGGAGACAGGGCGACGTGGCCTGGATGTGGCACAGGATGTCCACCTCTGCAAGCAAAGACGTTTTTATTTCTTTTAATTTGGGTCAACTGGAGGCTCCACCCCTGGTCGCCAGTCAGCCGATCAATCAAACAGACTTGGTCTGTATTCCGTACGTGGATTGAGTCTCAGAAACTCTTGGATGGTTTCCAGCGAAGAGGAAGAGTCTCGGGAGACTTCGGGACTCCGGCGGTGAACCTCAGCACCCCAGGCCCGGGCCACCTGCTCAATCTTGTCGTGGTCAGTTGACACCCACACACTGTGAACATATGTAGAATATTTATGACGATGACCGTATTGATGTGGCCGTTGTACTTATCCACACAAAGCCCGTTTACTCAAACTTACTTTCATCGCGGGTCACATTGCATTTATGGTTTTTTTTTTTTTTTTTTTTTGTGTGTGGAAACAAACGGCCCGAATGCTCGTTCAAGATAAGCCCGCTCTTTGTTGTCACAGAAACGTCACCTGACGTGAAGTTTATTTAGCAATCCGGTTGGCTGAAAAAACACCTGCTATCGCGTGGGATCAGATTTCAAAAAACTTTTTTTACAATTTCACCCATCGATATTGACTTATTATAAAATCGAATTTGACTTTGATGTCCGTGTATTAAGTGTTGATTATTCAATATATTTTGAAGAAAATATTTGGATACCACTCAGAACAGGGATGCTCACGTGACAAAATGGGGGTGGGGGGGGGGAGGGTAAACCGCGGTAGGTTGGCTGCTTCAACAATAGATTGGGGCAAAAAAGTCTTGGCACCCTCAATTAAAATATAATCGAAGTACTCCAAATATGTCAGTGCTCGTACATCGTAGGTTTTTTTTCGTGATGGTACTTTTCGGGGAGCAAATTCCTGTCCAACTTTTCTTGTCGTTTCTTACTGTCCGTTTTATTACGCAACATGCTCGTTTCGAGGGATGTCCGATTTGGGGCTTTTTTTAAATGTCATCTATAACCAAAAAAAAAAAAAAAAACTTTCACTGTTAGTGTCCGCAGTGCATCTCCCAATAATCACTTTTGTACGCCCTTTTTTTTTTTTTTTTTCCTTTTTTTGACCCTGTTCTAACGAAACGCGCCGCATCCGTACGTGAGGAGCGGCCGTACCTGTCGAACATGTCAGAGTCCAGCGCGGCTCGCAGGACCCAACCGATGAGCGGCACCCCGGCCAGCGTCTTGATGTTCTTCAGGGGGATGCCTTTGCTTCCGCCCCTCGCCAGGACGAGTGCGGCGACGTGTCTCTTGTCGCTCGCCGCTTTGCTCATCTTGCCGCCGGCTACCTGGTCGCCGTCCACGAATCTCTTCCGAGAGGAGACTGACGACATAGCGACTAGTCCGGGGGACGGATACACTTTGGACCGGGGCGGAGGGACTGTTCCGGATTGGGCTCTTCTTCAAAGCTTGCAGCACGCAAACGCTCTCTGCCGCCCCCTGCTGGGGATACGCAGCAGTAATGTGTGTTTGGAAATTGGACCAGGGACTCAAAGTGGGCGCCCGCGGGCCATTTGCAGCCACCGCTTTACGATGAAAGTTTAATGATCGCGCGGCCCTCGAGTTTGACACGAACGGCGCTTTTTTCGGTGGGGTGCGTGGCATCCACCGAGCTTAATGCGATCAGACAAACATTTTTCATTGAGTGAAAGTTGGAGTAGTTTTGGCACAACTTGTTTACACCAGTTTCCTTTCTGATCTTATTTTGGGTCAATTTTTCATCATCTCTCAATTCGCCAGATTTTTTTTTGCGCAGGGCTAAAAACTCTCCTCGTGCTAACTCGCTCGCTAACTGAGGCGGGCTCATACCCCCCCCCCCCACCCACCCGGATCGTTCCTCGCAGTTGACTTTGCCACTCCGAAAGCGAAATGTGTAACATCCAGTAAACGTTGTAAGGCAAGAAGCTGAAGGAGTGGGAGATGTGAAGGGAGGAAGTATTGTGCCGACCCAAAACTCCTCCGACCGCCTGGGCAGCATACCACACACCCATCAATCAGCCTCTCCTAACTGTGACGCACACGGCGCCCATTTGTTGCACTGCAGCTCGTGTTAGCGGTTAGCCTAACAGGGAACAGCAAGCACACTTTTAAAAGAAAAAAAAAAAAAACAATAATTGATGTCTTAGGTAGCTACGGGTACAAGAAATTCATGTCGTCAACTCCATCCGTCCATTTTCCAAGCCGCTTATCCTCACAAGGCTCAGCCAACTTTAGGCATTAGTCAACACATTGACGTGACCTCGCGTCACCTCTAACATGGGTGGTGTTATGGTATTTTTAGCTGCATATTTTCATCTTTGTAGCTTTTGCAGTGTAGTTTTTCTATTTTGATTTATGAATGACGTTAAAACCGTGTCATTGTTGCGCTTTTTTCCTGCAGCTTGTAAGAGAAACGTTTATTATCAGATTTTATTTTTCAGCCAACCTAGTGAGGTAACTGTGCTTTCTTTGAAGCTTTAACATGTTACCAATGATTCAAATGTCATTTTTGCTCGTGTTTGTGTTTTGCTTTTCTTTTTAGCTAGTGAGCTGATTGTGCAGCTACTGAGCTAACTTTTGCTGTAGCGTGTATTCGGTCGCCAATAGCCATCAGCTAAACGTGATTTCTGCTTATGAGCGAAACGTTTGTTTGTTGTTTTTAAGTTTTGTCTTTCGCTCGGGAGCTAAACGTGCTGTTGTTTTCATTTTTTAATGATTTTTGAGGAAGTGTTGCGAGTGCCTTTAATTTTCACCTTTTGTCGTGAACTGAACTTGCCATCGTCTTGTTACTTGGTCTTTTGATGTTACATGATGATGATGATCATATATATATATATATACTTTATACTTTTTTTGCATTATCGCTAGTGAGCTAAACGTGCCGTTGTTCGACGAGAGCGATAACGGCCGAAGTTGTCCGGTTCGGCGCGGCCTCCCTCCGTGACAAAAGTGGAAAAAGAAAAGGTGGGCGAACCGGTCGAGCAGGTAAACCGAGGCCTCCGCCCAGAAGAGACTCCCCGGGTTGTTGTGTTCCTCTTCTTCCTCTTCTTCTTTTTTTTTTTTTTTTTTTTTTCTTCTCTCTCGTCCTTGTCACCGTTATTTGAGGCGCGCATGCGCCCTGCCGCCCCACGCCCTTCTCTTAAGCGAGTACCTGTGCGGGCCGCGTCCGTACCGCTCGATCCGCCAACGTTCCGGCGAGCCTGCCCGGGGCTCCCGAAGCCGGGCTCCCTCCCTCGTTCCCTCCTTCCCTCCCTCCCTCCTTCCCTCCCTCCCAGTCGAATAGCGGACTCGACTCCCTCACCTGCGTGCCACACCGCCGAAGGGAGAAGAGCTCAGGTGTACGCGGGCGAGGAGGAAAGACAGGAAGAAGGAAGGAAGGAAGGAAGGAAAAAGAGGGACACGGAGTTGCAGTCAACATGCCCCGAGCCTTCTTGGTCAAGAAGGCCAACGTGTCGCCGGGCAAGCGGAACTGGAGCGAGCTGCCGGACAACGAGCGAGGCGACGTCTACATCCCGGGTGAGTGCAGCCGAGCTCGCGGCGGTTCCGAACGCTCTCGTTTCCCGACCGACTTTGTAACGGGACGCGAGCGGCCGAGTAACGGGGCGCGCTCGCGTCCGAAGCAAAACCACTTTATTCTCAAGTCCAAAGTTGAAATGTACTCGGCTTTGGTTTGGTTTTTCAACCACATCTTTGATGATTTGCGGAGTGAACTGCTTGCCGGGAACCGCAACTGTGGACAGTCAAAATCTAACGTTATAACGACATCTGTTACAAACAAACAAACACTTTATTTTTATTTATTTTTCCAGATGAGATGGGGACCAAACGAGCCAAAATATAACCTAAAACTCAGTTGGAGGTGACAACGGAATATGTTTTCAAAAACTCAAAAGTAGTAGCTGAAAAATGAACTTGTGTGGCGGGTATTTGTACGTCATCACTTTTTACTCGAGGCGTCCCTTATCCCCGCAATGTGAAGCTTTTTGAATGAATCAATCTTTTTCCTGCCCACACACCAAGTTTGAGTTGAAGCGCAAAGAGAGAACAATCCCCCATTGTTGCTTCCGACTGATAACGACCAGTCGTCCCCGTCCCTTCACCCTCATTGTCCTCGCACGGACCGCAACTTTGCCGATTCCCGTGCAGGTGGGGCCAAAATTTGGGTGGCACTTTGAAAGCGTTCCGTGGTCCCCCCCCCCCCCCCCCCCCCCCCCCCCCCCCAGTCAGTTGAAGTCGGACGGTTCGGCGACGGAATCCGGTCTCGGGCCTTGCTTGTGTGAAGTTGAAACAAACGTTAGCATCGTTGATGACTTGAAATCGTCCCGAGTTGTGAATGTGAATGCTTGTTTTTGTCTGGGTTTGGATCTGACTCACCTGTGAGGACGAGCGCTATCGCAAAGAATGCCTTCCTTTCTGTTTTGACGTCGAGGGCACTTAGTTCATTTGAGTCGAGCGCAAAGGCGCTGAAAGTAGTTTTACGTGAAGGAAGGACGGATGCAAAATGAAAAGCAGGTCTCGGCGAAGGAAGGGCAGAATGAAGGCAAACGGGAAGCCACGCGGTAACGTAGGAAGGAGGCTGCGTGATTCATTTTGCCCCACAACGGTCTGCACACGTGTGGTATGTGCCGTTACTCGCTATACCTGCCCGACCCGTGTGCGCGTCTGCGTGCGTGTCAAGTCCTAAAATCCCCCGCTGGTTTTTCTTTTTCTTTTTTTTTTTCAGCATCACAAAGGATCCGGCATTATCGTTTTCCAAACTGGTCAGAAATCGTCTTCACGCCGACAAGTAGAAAACGTCTCAGCCAGATAGACGGCTAATACCATGCTAGCACGCTACACTGACACCTTGACCGTGGTTACGCGCGTGTGGGAGACAGGCGAGTTATTTCGAGCGTTGCCGTGACTTATTTGAAACCTCAGCGAGGCAAATTTTGTTTGCTGACGTTTGCCTTTTAGCGTCACGCTAAGCTAACGTGTTTTTCCACGGACACGAGCGATCACGTTGGATTAGCGCAAAGTCGGAGGTGAAAGTCTAAAAATCGATTGCGCGTTCGACAATAATGGTCGTAAGTGTTGCCTCTCCTCCTGAGCACAAGCACGTCAGTAAAAAGTATGCCGCGTTCGATCTACTCTGACAAGTGCAATTTATCCAAAGGGAATGGAACACGTTACTACATGCTTTAGTTGACACGCACGTTTTCCATTTTAGCCGAACTTTGCGTCCTTGACCACGATTGCGTCCCTGTGAGGCTGTAACGCTGCGTGCGATGTTTTTACCGACGGCAAACTAAAAGGCCTCACGCCCGCCACCTCTGGTGGACAAATAGCGGAGTGACGGCGCAAAAACGACAAATCCTGAGGTGGTTTTGACAGATTGCACGCGCGTGTCTTTCACTTCCTACTCTCGGTTAATGTTTATTGGACGCCGAGACTTGTAACGGACCCTGTAGACGCGGTACACCTTCGGCAAACACACTCTCCCATCTGCGTGAGCTGGAATGACACGGCAATATGAAGTAGGAATTATAGTAACAAGTCGAGTCAGGTTGTCCCGCTACTTTCTTACTTACGGACAACACCACTAATCACACACACTGACATTCTTTGACAAAGGGGGTGAGCTGAGCAAACGATAAAATGAGATTAAAAAGTCCGGCCTGCAGCAGTCGCCACGGAAACTATCAGAAATAATTACCAAGATGTATCAGCTTTTGTCACCACTACAAATTTGCGATGGGCCAGCCACGAAATGTCCGCCCGCCCCCCAGCGAAGCACGCGAAGGCACCGTTTGCGTGCGAGCGCCACCCATCTCGCCGGCTTTTCTATCTTCGCACGCCTGAGATGAGAAGAGCTGGTCCTGCGAGCCAGCCTGGTCAGACGGGTCCGACCGGGCTGCTTCAAAGTGACTGTTCAGAAGTTGCACAAAAACACGCTGAGAGAGAAAAAAAAAAAGATTCGGTTTAGCCGCGTCTCTAAAACTCCGCCTCCCCCAAATCTCTGCGCAGTCTCCATTTTCCCGCCGTCCGTCTCGCTAAACGAGGACGAAGCCAGTCCGGCCGAGGCGGCGCCGCTCTGCCTGGCCAAGCAGTCGCTGCCCGAGCTGCCGTCCTGCACGACGCTGGGTCGGCCGCGGAGTCCGCCCCCGGGCGAGAGGTCGGAGGTCAACTCGGTGTTCGTCCGCTCCAAAATCAAGGTGAGGAGGCGCGGCCTCGCAGCCGGGCGATCGGTTGGCTTCGTCCGACTTTATATGCCGCAATTCTGGAACAAACATCCGTACCGTACAAAAAAGACAAAGAGAGCAGGGAAAAAAAACCCGCTTCTCTCCCGCCTCAGGTGACCACGGGCGAACTGGTGTCCGACCCCGACCCTCAGGCTGCCCCCGCGACGGCCCCGCCGCCGCCGCCGCACGCGGCCGGCAGGTTCGCCGCCTCCTCCTCCTCCTCGGCGGGTCGGGCTCCCGGGAGCGGTACGGCGCCGCCGTACGCTTGTCAGGTACCGGCCGTGACCGAGTGTGAGGCGTCCTCGACGGGGGGGTCTGATGTCCGTCCTCTGTTGCGGTTTAGATTTGCCACAAAACCTTCCAGTATCAGCGCATGTTGAACAGACACATGAAATGTCACAACGAGACCAAGCGCCACCTGTGCACCTTCTGCGGCAAAGGATTCAACGACACCTTCGACCTCAAGAGACACGTGCGCACGCACACGGGTACGTCGCGTCGAAGCCTTCGTCCACGCCGCATCTCCGTTGGCATAGTTGCCGTCCGTTCCGGTTTGACACGTCTGCGCGTCACGTGCCAGGCGACGCGCCGAGTCGTCTTTGGGGTTCGGCCATCGCGGTCCAGGTCTTTGGCGCTGACGTTGTTCTCGCCCGACGGCAGGAGTGCGCCCGTACAAGTGTGAGCTGTGCGACAAGGCCTTCACGCAGCGTTGCTCGCTGGAGTCGCACATGAAGAAGATCCACGGCGTGACGCTGCAGTACGCCTACAAGGAGCGGCGCAACAAGCTGTACGTGTGCGAGGAGTGCGGCCACACGGCGGCCACCCAGGACGAGCTCCTGCTGCACCTCCACTCGCTGCATCCCGACAGCGTCTTCTTGAAGGGGAAGGGGCCGCGGCGGGGCGAGGGCGAGTCGGCGCCGGGCTCCCCGCAAGGAGCCGACAGCGACGACACCACGGGCTCGTTGGGCCACTGACGGCGGGACCGGGAGCCCGGAGGATGGAAAGCGCAACAAGCAGTTTGACTTCTACGTGGGACTCCGACTTGTCACCTATGAACATTCTTTTCCACTTTTTTTTTTTTAATCGCATGTGAATATCGTCGGTGGGATTTTAATGTAAAGCGACATCATCTGCGTTTTCTATTGGGGGGGGGGGGGGCGTTTATTTCATTAAAAGGGAAAACTGGTCGGCGTTGTGCGTGTTGTGTTTAGCGCCGCTGAGGGTCACGTGAGGAGGCACCTGGAAGTGCACCGTTCCTCGGCAGATGGAAGCCGGATGAGAGGGCGCGGTCGGATTCCTGCCCTCTTGTCAGGTCTTGTCGGAGGAATCCGGCAAACGCCTTCTCGGCTCAAGGGCGTGTGCAGGCGGGCGCGGGGATAACGGTCTGAGAATGCCGCTTGAGCAAATTGCAACAAGGTAACTGTCAGGAAAATGATGCTCAAAGAACAGTTCAGGAAGTGAACCGGAATCCGAATCTGCTTCCACGGCCAAGTGTGGAACTACACAAGGAATTTGTCTTCGTTCCGAAGAAAGAACGCAAAGGAAATGAGACGTTGACTTAGTTATCAGAGTCGCGGACGTGCGAGGTGCAGAGTCTTCTTCATTTGGTGCAGGTAAGAGTGCGTCAACGCCCCGAAATGATATTCAATTTCTAAGGTACGCTTTTTTTTTTTTTTTTTGGTCATTATTCAAAAAATGTAGAGCTTAGAGAATTCAGTCATTAATTTCACACAGTCGTCCACAAACACACAACGGTGTTATTGCTGCTTATCTTCAAGCTTTTGTCATATCTAAGAACAATCGCTTGTTTTTGTTTTTGTTGTTTTTCCTCACGTGTGCGCGCTAGCTCAGAAATGACCGCTAGGGGGCAGTGTTTACGTTTAGCGCTTAGCTTCTTCGGGACAAACCAGGAAGTTACGCCCGGGAAACTTCCGGTGTGCGAAGCGGAAGCGTTTGGCGAACGGGTGAGTGAGTTTAAAATTGATAAATTTTAAATTGCCCGCTAATTTACGCTTTCTTTCTGTTTGAATTTTGCCGGGGAAGTGATTAAAGGTATTGGAGAAAGTCCTGAAAGTTAAAAAGTCACACATAGCCACAGTGCGGATGTTTTCAACATGTTTTTTTTTTTTCTCTCGAGTAAAAGTAACAAGTACAGACCGAAATGTGCAACTGTAAAAACCAAAAATTGAACATTTATTGCCTTCAGTACCAGACAGACAGTACATCTCTACTATCCTTTTTTTTTTTTTTTTTAACTTAAAACAAGGAAGGAAAAAAAAATTCTCTTGTTACATTTTTATTTATTTATTGATTTTTACATAGTCGTCACACCAAGAAGGGAGCTCACTGGACACAGCTTTGGTGCAAGAAAATTTCTAACAGGGAAATCAATACGAAAACATCTGCAATGAGTAAATCAAAACGACTAGCAAAATTGACAAATGTTCTCCTGATTACGATTGGAGCGCTACACTCGAAGTAGGAGGTTTGTATGCTGGCACAAAACAATTTACCGTGAATTTCCCCCCCCTAATCTCATCCAGCATCATGTCCGCCTCCGAGCCGGTCCCGTTGGGGCGGAAGCGCGCCCTGCCCGCGTGCCCAAACCCGCTGTTCCTCAAGTGGCTCACTGAACTCCGGGACGAGGCGAGGGAGAAAGGCCTGAAGCTGGAGTACACTTACCAGAAGGTCCAAAGCACATGCCGCGTTTTTGTCCCGAATGTGCATTATTGAGCGCGACGACGAGGACTGGATGATTTGACCCTTTTCCACATTTCCAATTTGACTGACCCTTTAACGTCCAGTGATCAAACACAATTGGAAACATCAATTGGTGTGTGTTTTTGTTGTAGGCCATTCGCTCTCTGAACAAATATCCTCTTCCGCTTCGTGATGCCAGAGAGGCCAAGATCCTGCAGAATTTTGGGGACGGCATCTGCAAGATCCTCGACTCGAAGCTCCGCCGACACTACGGAGAACACGGTGAGCTGGGGCTGAAGCCAACCCGTGGAACATTGACTCGACTTGGATGATGAAATAAATCATGGCAGAGGGCGGAAGTTCGAAAGTGACCAAAATATGTCACCGAGTATACGGAAAAATGTTGTTTGAAAAGTAGACAAAAACTCTGTTTCAACAAACAAAGCAAATGCAGTCTTTGAAAAATAGAAACACTTTTTGAGGACCAGAATACGCAACGATTTGAAGAAATCCAAAAAATAGTAAGACGGACTGCGAA
This sequence comes from Syngnathoides biaculeatus, assembly GCF_019802595.1. Classification (NCBI taxonomy): domain Eukaryota; kingdom Metazoa; phylum Chordata; class Actinopteri; order Syngnathiformes; family Syngnathidae; genus Syngnathoides; species Syngnathoides biaculeatus. The sequence continues at coordinate 3,532,260 of NC_084660.1, forward strand.
AAATACATTTTGTCACCACCTTGTGTTAAGACAATTGAAAAATGAGTTATGAGCTATTGTGATGTATTGAAAGCTCCAAAAATGATTGGAAGGAGAAAGCAAAGCTTGACTCTTAAGACCGCCTCGTTCGTCCCTTGCTCAGGTGAGGACACGGCAGTTGGCGTGGAAGCGGACGACAAAGGTCCAGTTCCCGGCCGGGAGGTAACGGACGATGGGAAAACCTTTTCCATCTATTGGGGTTCAGATCCCGGCCCCCGCCTGGGTGGCTTTCCTCCGGGTGGGCGCTCCGGTTTCCTCCCGCCTCCTAAAAACCTGCAACATTAATCGGAGACTCCAAATTGCCCCGTCGGCGTGATTGTGAGTGCGACCGGTTCAGGTTGTACTCGGCGACAGCTGGGACGACCCTCGTGAGGACAAGCGGCTCAGCAAATGGATGGACGAGGGCGACGACGTGCGCTGTTGGTGAAGGGCTTCGTTTTTTTTGTTTTTTGTTTTTTTTTAAACGTGGTGTGTTGAAAACCCCCCTGCAGGATCAGAAAAGAGGCAGAGGAGTGGCGAAGAAAAGGAAGAAGCCGTATGCGCCCCAGAAAGGATCCGGCGGTTACGCGGTGCTGCTCGCCCTTTACACACATTCGCAGGTAACACGACCGCCGCCCCGTTTGGTCCTTTTCAACTCAAGCGAAGAAGCGACGCGTCTCCCTGCAGACGGCGGGCGGCAAAGGTTTCATGTGCAAGACGGAGCTGCAGGCTCGAGCGCAGCACCTCTGCCAGAAGTCCTTCGCTGCGGTCAGTCCCCGTCGCGTCTTCGCGTCGGGGTCGAATCCCCTGAAGGCCGCTCACCCCGTTTTCCGCTGGCAGCCCGAGCTCGGCGCGAAGTACACGGCCTGGTCGGCGGTCGCCACCTTGATCAAGAGGAACCTGCTGCAGAAGACGCACAGTCCCGCACGGTCGGTCCAAAGTACCTCCCACCTTTGCATAGAAGGTTGAACAAGAGGAGGGGAAGGGGGGGGGGTTAAATACGCAGAATAACAGAAATGTTATGGAAAAAAAAAAAAAATTCAATTGGGGGGCAGTCGCATAGGAAAAATACAACACTGAAAAGTTCACAAAAAAATGCACCCCACCCCACAAAATTCAAATTGTTGTTCTCTGCGCTTCAGCTACTCCCTGACGGAGGAAGGCGCGTCGTTGGCGAGGCGCCTGCACGCGACCCAGCCGGCGGACAAGGACGGCGACGACGCTCCCGCCGCCGGTGACGAGGAGGACGGCGAACGGTAAGTGCGCTACGAAAGCGGCGCCTTCCTGCGATTGGTTGCCTCCTTGCATTTGGAGTCAACGCTAAAGCGAAAACGGTGCACGAGCAACAAGAAAGTGCGGGCGCAGCGCTGTCGCTGAAATAAGCGGGAATCCGTCGTCCCGTGACAAGCCGGCCCCGCTCCGAACGTTTGAGGATGCCCGGACTAAAACCGCCCACTCGTGTTCTTCCCCAGGCCGAGATACGAGGCGGGGCGCCGAGGACGCCTCCTCGCCGGCACCTTTGACATCGTCCTGTGCGTGGACGTGATCGAGACGACGGGGTGAGCGCTGGCTTCTCGGTCTTGTTTAGCCGACGCCTTTCGTCGTCGATGACTGTCGTCGTGGTGTGCGGCGGGCCCGCAGCGCCGGGCGGCCCTGCAAGGAGGAGCTGATCAGGGAGCTGCGGAGGAGCCGCGTCAACTTTGACGTCAGGAAGCTCAGCGTGGGCGACTTCTTGTGGGTGGCCCGGGAGAAGGTCACGCCCGCGTCAGGTGGGCTTTCGCCGCCCGTCTAAGCCGCCCCGTCGCCCGACTTAACGTCGATGACTCTGCAGGTCCGCCGCGGGAGCTGGTCCTCGATTACATCGTGGAAAGGAAGCGGATGGACGACCTGTGTGGCAGCATCATTGACGGGCGCTTCAGGGAACAGAAGGTCAGAAAGCGGGAACTTTATCTGCGCCGGGAGAAATGTCAGGATCGTCATTAGGGGTCATCTTTTTCTATTTAAGCCAATCTCGCGCGTCTTCCTCCCTCGCCGCATCCATCAACCTTTTCTTTGGTCTTCCTCTCGCTCTTTTACCTGGTGAGACGTGCTGTCGGCGTGTGAGAAGAATTTAGGGCGGAGGTGGGACTGCATCAGGGATCCGCGCCGAGCCCCTTCCTGTTTGCGGGACCAATGGATAGGCTGACAGGCGAGGTTTAGACCGGAATCCCCTTGGACCGTGATGGTCGCAGACGGTATCGTGATCTGCGGTGAAAGCGGGGAACGGGCGGAGGAGCAATTAGAAAGATGGAGGCAGGCGCCGGAAAGGGGAGGAATGAAGATTAGCCAAAGTAAAGCAGAATGTACGTGGGCGGAGGGGAGAAGAGATGGCGAGGGTGGACGACTTCAAATACTTGGATGAAGCGGAAATAAAATGCGCCGTCGTTCGTGACACGACTTTATTTTGACGGCGTGTTGCAGCCTCTCAAAAGTAAATCTCAGGTTTCTGTGGTCCGCCACGGAAGCCAGCTGACGTTGTCAAAAATCTGCTTTGACTCGGCAACACAATCAATAATTGAAAGAGGAGACTCGCTCGCAATCAGCCGACTGGAAAATCCCTCTTGGGGTCATGCCAGGTGAGGCCTTTTTTTGTGTGCGTTCCCGCGACAGTTTCGCCTGAAGAAGTGCGGCCTGCGCAGGCCCATCTACCTGGTGGAGGGAGACGGGGGGCCGGCGGCGGCGGCCCACCTGAGCCTCCCCGGCGGCACCCTGCGGCAGGCCGTCGTCGGCACGCAGGTGGCGGACGACTTGTTCGTCAAGCGGGTGCGGGACCTGCGGGGATCGGCCGCCTACCTCGCCGTCATGACCGAGCGGCTCACCAAACTCTACCAGGTGGGCGCCCACATCACCTTCTCAAATCTTCGGAGAAAACGGTCAACTGTTGGGTTCTAGAATGACACCAAAGCCAAAACATTTGGGAAATAAACATACAAAGAGAAAGAAAAGGCGTGCGGATCCGGGCTCCGGCGCCGCTTCTCGTTGTCGGACTGACGTCGCGTTTCCGGCAGAACCGCACGCTGACGTGTCGCTCCCGGGAGTCGGGCGGCGACGCGGCGACGCCCTTCTGCTCCCTCGTGTCCTTCTCCGAGTTTAACGGCGGCGCCGTCAAAAACAAGGTGAGAAGGTCCGTCTCGGACCCGCCCGCGCTCGACCCGTCAAGGTGACCGACGTGGTAGTCTTCCCGTTTCAGAGCCAGACGGTGCGCGAGGTCTTTGCCAGGCAGCTGATGCAAGTGGGCGGCTTGTCGGCAGAAAAAGCGTCGGCGCTCCTGGAGAGATACGCCACTCCGCGCAGGTACGAGTGTGTTTGCGTGGGGGGAGCGAGCTTGTCGTTGACAACGTTCCCCCTCAGCCTTCTGGCGGCGTACGCCAAGTGTACGAGTGACGCCGGGAAGGAGAAGCTGCTGTCCAGCGTTCCGTTCGGGAGGCTCAGCAGGTTGCTTTCTTTTGACCTTTGACCTTGCTCCGCTGTCACCTTCTGGGACCAACGAGGGGTTTGGCTTTTCTTCTTCGAAGGAAACTGGGTCCGACCGTGAGCCGAACTCTCTCGCAGCTGTACTCCACCCAAGGAGCGCTGTCTTAGGTCACCACCCGGGGCGGGCGAGGAAGTCGTCGAGCAGATCACGTCGGAGTCGCTCAGCGGAACGTGGCGGCAACAAACGTGACGAGCTGACGCGAAACTCCCGTGGGGGGGGGGGGGCGCACCTTTTTGCCATCGTTCTCTAGTGGGGGAAAATGGCAGGGCTTGTTTTTGACTTGGTGGGTTTTTTTTTTTTTTTTTAAACATTTTAGCTGTATCCTCAACTCAGATGAAAATGTTTTGCTTAATTTCCACGTGCAAGGATGCAAACATTTGTGCGATCGCTTGGCTTTTCCTTTTTCCATCTGCCGTTCTTATCGTGTGGCCGCGTGGGACACGTACCTCCAGATAAACTTGGCCAATGACATTCAGAAAAGGCAAACATGGAAGTACAAATGCCATCCATATTGGACTTCCACACGTCTTAAGTAAAGTTCTTTTCCCCAGGTGAAGGTTTTAGCTTGAATGTTTGCATTTTGGATTTGCAGTTTTTTTTTTCCATCTACAAATCTGTAACAACGTAACCGTGACAATAAAGAGATGAAATTCATTGATGCTCCGAAAGTGTCACCGTGATGTGTTTTTTGCCCGGATTCGGAGCACTGACCTTGATGTGACCTGATACGGGTGAGCTTTTATTCTTTGTGATGAAAAACAATTTGACAAGTAATTATGGAAATCACTGTGTCAATATTTCCCATTGCTTTCGAGTCTCCATATTCTAAGAAAAGTTATTTTGAGGTACTTTAATGCAATGTGAAATAAATTGTATGCCAATTTAAGTTATTTAAAATCTTGCGCAGATTCGGTACATGATTTATTTAGTAGGAAGTATTGGCCAAAAGCATCCAACATGGCGGCGCGGAACGGCACAGTTCATCTCCTCACCACAAGGCGGCGCCAGCCTCCGCGGTGGGGTGAAGGCCAGCAGCTGAGTTAATGACTTCCTGGTTGCATTTTGGCGGGAAAAGGTTGCCCCGTACCCGGAAGTGGTGAAGCGTTTGAATTGCGTGAAGGTCGCGAGCAAATGGCGACCCGCCTCAGGTTGTTTTTTTTCAAAGGAGAAACGTTTGTGGCGGGGCTCAGCGCGTCCAAATGCGGACTTTGTGCTGGGTTTTCGCTCTCCCGACGATTGGAGGCAGCTGTGCGCACTTGATGGGGGATCCATTAAATGCGCACAGGTGGCCTTAATGACACAAGCAGCAAAATGGCGGCTGGCTGGCACGCGTTGACTCAGCTCAGCAAGTACGCGAGTTTCATTTGTAAATGTTTCTTTCTTTCTTTTTTTTATAAGTTATACGTATAGTCGACGTGTTTTCCAACGTGACCTTGCGTTCGTTGCAGGTTTCTCACTTCGAAGGGCGAGAGCAGCGTTCCGGCGAAGGTTTGAGGTATGGCGTTTGCTGAGCACCTCAGCTCACAATTGCCTTGAAAGTTTGATTTCTTTTGATGGAAGGTTCGAAAAGCTGGCCAGCTTTTTTTTTTTTATTTGTATTTTTTTGGGCGGGGGATGCGTCTGGAAATGACGCTCGATGGCTTTGTGGTTTTGTATTGAACTGTAGCTTTCATGCATTTTTATGTGCTTTGGTTTTCAGATCTGTGGTATTGCAATTGTACTATTCATGTCAATATTGAAATGTACAAAAATTTTCTGCCGTGAAATGTTTTCTTCTGTGGTGGTGTAATACGTTACACTTTCAATCTTAATGGTCATGTGTTCCTGGGTCTGTTTTATTCACCCTCTGGTTATCCAGTGAGGGGTGTGGGTCATTTTTAATATTGAACTTTTGGGGTTCTTCTGATCTGTTTGACGTGTTGCAGAGGTGGAGCTGGATCATGAGTGTAAAAACTGGCACAAATGAAGTGACCAGCACCCAACTAATGGTTGCATGTCTTTTACAGGGCGGATGAGGAGACTGCCGGACGACGGGACGAGCGGAAGGAAAAATTCACCAGTGCGGGAGTCGAGCAGCACACGAGTTAGCTTGTTGGGGGGCAGAGTACTGGGCTTTGTGGCACACCTTGTGTAGCAGTCTGGCAAATGTGTGAAATGTTCAATTGGTGTAGTTGGCGCGTGGAAATGGTTAATAGGGATGACGGTTGGACGTCTCGGTGCAGTCGAGAGTTGTTTGCAGGATCCTGCTTGAGTTGGTCGGCTAGTTGTGTGGCTCGTCTCCGTCCAGAGTAGTTTTGTGGGTGACTTTCGGCGGAAGATGCGCCGACTGGAGCGAAGGGTGACACTGAAGAAGTCAAGTGAAAGACAATTTGTGATGCAGGATTGTGTCTGATTCGGGTAATTAGCCAAAAAGTTAAATGCGTGTTGTCTGCCTTTTTGTTTTCGAGGGCGGAAGACGTGCAGAACCACGGGACGGGTCGGGCCCAGGTAACGACGGCGCACATCGACCGTTTTCTATCACAGTTGCAGCGGAATCGACCAGAAAAAGGAGGCGAGCGTTCATTGAAGTGTTGAGTGGGAGGCGGCAAGCGTTGGAGGAGGTCTGCCAGAGAGCTTCGTGGCCTGGTGAGTAGATTTGAGAGTTGGCGGACAGCGCAGACTTCCGGGGGTCAGGGGGTGTCTGTATTGAGTGACCCAGAATACTTTTTTGCCTTGTTGCAGGGTGAAGACGACGCGTGGCCAAGCAGCTCAACGGGGAAGGACAAATTGTCTGGAGAAGACCCGGCACGGGTCAATAAAAGACGTCATCACCAGTGTGCCCCCCCCCCCAAGCAACCATCCCGAAACAAAGTCGCCGACGCTCCATTGCTTGCCGAGCCGAGCGCCAACTGGAGGGTGAGTGTCGTCGGTCCGCTTGGTGGTTTTGTCTCCACTCATTTGGTGTCCTCCAACTAACGGTGTTTGCTTGTGGATTTTTCTTTTTTTTTGCGTTTTTGTCAAAGCAATGTTTGAAAGTGTTCATAATTCACTGACAATTACATTTTCAACTTTTTTTTTTGGTTCTGGAGCTGACCGCTTCCTTAAGTTTTTGTTAAGTGCTTTATTTGAAATAAAATGGCGTTGTACATGGAACTGTTTTCATCGTGTGCAAATATATTTCAGACGAGAAATGATGTGCACAGTCAGGCATTTTATCACGAAAAAATGCAGGCCTTTTAAGACAAATCGATCCGTAAAAGGATTAAAAACTTCCCAAATAAATGACAACGTGCAGTAAAAGACATTTGCACACAGGGGGGGGGGGGGAAATAAAATTGTACATATTTTCAAATTGTGCGGAATGTAAAGACGTGCAATGCATTTTGTTGGATGTTTGAAAGTGATTTGTTTTAGTTGCTCCATCTTTTCTCTTTTGGACCCAGCCCGTTAGGGAATACCTTAACCCGACTGCACTATAATTCATTTTTTTTTTTTTTTTTAATTATTGTAGACCATGTACAGTATCATGTTTTTTTTTTTTAGAAAAGTCTTAGAGTTCGAAGACTGTCCACAAGGTGGCGCTCGCAAGAGGACGTCAGTTGACTTTCAATTACTTTCTTGACGTGTTGGTGGATCTGTTTCTGCCGTGGGGGGGGGGGGGAGTGAATTTCAATCACTGCGCATGAGGACGCTGAAGGACTGCCTTCATTTTGTATTTTTCCAGGGGACACTCGCTTAATTGTTCGGTGGGGGGGGGGGGGGACGCTCTCCTTGGCGCTCCTTTTGCGGCGTGAGGGGAGAAGCGAATTGGAGGCAGGTGCGCACCAGGGAGCCAAAAAGCCGACGCAGGTGCACTAATGGGCATGAGCAGCAAAATGGCGAGCAAGCAAATGTTTGTTGCGGGCTTCTCAGTGGCGAGGAAGGAAAGGTTTGCTCGAGTGCAGCATGTTTGCGAATCACTTTGGGATGAGCACTTGAGTTTCTTTTTGCGGGTTTTTTTTTTTTAATGCTGGCCGGCTCTTCTGTTTAGTTTTTTTCGGAATATTTACTTGTTAATGTATTTTGTCAATTAGCTTGAAATTGGTAGCTTTCTTCTTGAAATTTGCCAACAAATGAGACTTGTGTGCCTTTTGCAGGTTGTCAGAGGAGGTCAAGGGAAGACGCCACTCAAGCGGTTTGACCGAGGCGCCTGTGGACAAACAAAAGTGACCAGCAGGGGGCGGAGTACTGGACTTTGTGGTTTGTCTTGGCTGATTGGAGCTCCAGTTTGGATTTGGAAACATTTTGCACTGTTTTACGCCCCCCTCCCCCAGGGTGGTGGAAATGCAGAATCTGGCAACGCACCAGGGTCAGCGGTTCTTACAGACCAATCAGAATCATCTCGATGTAGGTATGTAAAAAAATGAGGAATTGGTCGCCACTCGAGTAGAAGTCAATTGAAAGAATACTTGAAAAGTTGCAGCATAAAGTACTTAAGATTTTTTTTTGAGGCGGGGCAATTCTGCACAAAGATGCAGTCCTTTCTCAAATGAACAGTTGAACATAAACAAGAGTGTCGGGTCCATTTGGCCCGACAGATGTGACAAAACGGGCTTGGAAAGAAAGAAGTTGTTGGAATGTCTGCTTGTCGTAGTTTGCGTGGCTCAAGTGGACGGGGAGGCCGCAAGAGGATTTTGGATGCGGAGCTGTGCAAGTCCTGGAGGAGGAGAGTCGGCAGCATTTGGACCCCCCCCCCCCCAACCAAGTCTTTTGAGGTGCAGTCCACTTAAATTTGCAAAACGCAAATGGGGTCGAAGCGCCAACGAAGGGAAGTATCTTTCTTGCACTTGCTGTTTGTTGCCACTAATTCACGGGGGGGGGGGGGGGTGCACTGACTCACATTTGTCATTTTTGAACTGTTTTATTTAGACTGGTACTTTTGAATAAGTGAACTCGGTTTGGCCTTTTGAGCTGCACTCCGTTGTATTGTTGAACAAATGTATTTTTATTTTTTTTTTCCTATTTAGGTGTGGTGGATTGGGCAAGAACACGGAAATTGGACAAGGGTAAAAAGTCCTGACACAACATCGTGAACTGATCTTCACCAAACTAATTGACCCCCCCCCCCCCCACTCAAGAAAGAAAAGTGGGAATGTTCCACCGCTTCAAGATCCAACTCCGAGGGAAGTGTCTTGCGACCACTTTTGCTGTTTGTCGTCACTCACTAATTCACGGGGGGTGTGTTTGCACCGACTCACATTCTGATTTTTGAACATTAATTTGGCCCTTCTGTAGTTTCGTGTGGAATTTCAAGCTGTCATCCGTCCCTATTGGTCAATGCCAGCTTTTTGCTTTCAGGGGCAGCGGCGGATTGGGCAAGAACACAGAAATTGGAGAAAGATAAGTTATGACTATAACTAATACAGTACACGTGACATGTGAGTGGCGCGTTTCCAACGTGATTCTTCCTCGTGTTGATGACTCGGTGGAGTGCAGGAATGCGGCCAGGAGAGGAAAAAAACGTACACGGCGACGCTGTCCAGTCGGGGTCCTCGAAGCCGCGTTCAACGTGCAATTGTGCAGGTGAGCAGCGTCCAAATGGCCTGACGGAGACGTGACGGCAAAATTGTCAATGTTGTTGTTGTACTTTGCATGGTGCAGTCACGCCGACCTGAGGGAAGGAAGCTGCAAGTGGTGACCAGGATGTGGACGCTGCAAGAGCATTTTTGGAGGCAGGTCCTCAAGGGGGGGGCTCGAGGGGCCCCCTTTTCAGCGGTTTTGCTCGGAGGTGGAAAGCAGAACAGGGGACTGACTCGACGACTGCAATGTCGAACTCCCTCAGCGGCAGACGCAGGAAGTGGACCTTCCGCTGGGCCTTTTTCAGGTCCGGAGCGATAAACTCCCAGGACGTTGTAGGCCCCCACGGTGAACGCACGGCAGCTGGGACGAAGGACGCCTCTGCCTCATGAAGTCCACAATCTTTTCTCCGCTCATCGCCGCAGACGCGTGGCAGTCTTTGAGGCCGCTGGAGCGTCGACCGGAACGGCAAACTGTCCTCTTGCGGAGCTTCACGCGGATGCCAGTGCGATTTTCCCCCTTTGTTGTCATTGCCTTGGTTTGAGCTGGTGTTGCATAAAATGTCCGAGTTTTGGGACATAAGGAGATGAATTTGTTCTAATTTTAGAAGTGTTGTATTTTTTTTTTTTTTTTTTTTTTTTCCCCTCTTCTCTCCACTCTCGTCCCCGCGTCGAAGAGGTGCAGCAGAGGAAACGAGGCGCCGACATCCGCCGGGTGAGGGTAAAAAGTACACACAAATTGAAGTCACCAGCGTGCAACTAATTGTGTTGTGCGTACATATTTTGGAGGCGAGCTGCAGAAAGGCTGAGCGAGAGGGGAAACGGAACGGACCAAATAAAGGAAAAGTGGCGAACGGGAGGAGGGCAGCTTTGGCCAAGGAAGTTCGGAGAGTTTTGCGGACCTTCCTCGGTCGGCTGGAGCCGGCCGGTCTTGATTTGTCCCATCTGCGGCGCCGACGTCCGTTGGAGGTGGTCGGCTCGTCGTTTCGGCGGGGTCAGGGGTCGGCCGTAGCGGGCGGGCCCCGCGAAGACGAGGGAGGACTTCTTGTCTCTCGGTGAGTACGCGACACCGACGTCAACGCCGGTGCGCTTCTCCCCCCGCAGCGTCCCGAAACAAAGGCGCCAACCGGAGGGTGAGTCTGTCGTCGGTCCGCTTGGCGTTTGCCTCCGCTCACTAACTCACTTGGTGTTCACCCACTAACGCCGTTTGCTGTGAATTTTGTTCAAATCTTTGAACGTGTTCATAATTCCGTCTTCCCCCAAAATGTCTTTTTTGTATTTGACTTTTTCTCTCCTTTACACTTTCGTATGTGACAAATGTGCTTTATTTGAAATAAAATGGCTTTGAACTGTTTTTAGCGTGTGCAAATACATTTCAGACTAAAAATGACTCTCACAGTCAGGCATTTTAGCGCCCTAAAATAAGTTTTATATTTCGGCCTTTGACAAATAGCATAAAAAATTTCCCAAAGTATAAATGACTGGATTTTAAATGGACACAATTAAAAATTGACAATGTGCAGTAAAAGGCAAAATTTTCATGCAGAGGTTTAAAAAAAAAAATCTCAGGACGTATTGTGAGATGATGGGGTAAAAAATGAAAGTGGTCAAATTGTGTGTGATTTAATGAAAAAAAAAAAAAAAATTGTACAATGTGTTTTTGTTGGATGCCTGAGAAGTTGCAGTCATTCAGTTTTTGAAGTGAGTTTTCGTTGCTGTACGAGCTGCTGCGTCTTTTCCCTTTGGGGTCCTTCTTTCTACCCGCTCCCACTGCAGGTCAGTCCTCGGCGAACGTCGCGGTCCGAGGGGATGGATTCCGGGGTCCCCCTCACCTGGCACGCCGCCGGCGATCCGGAACAAAAGGTCGCCCCGCTCCAACCGCACGGGGAGGGTCTGTCTTGGTTCTGAGTTTGTGGCCGCTCGCGCTCTGGGGATGCAACTGCGCAAGAAGCGGGAACGCAAGTGGGATTTGCGGTCAAAGTTAAACGGTGAACAGGTGGGGGCAGAGTAGCGAGCCGTGTGGCTTCCCTTGGTGGACGAGCAATGGAAGGAAGTCGTTTGGTAGTCGGTCTGATTTTTGTCACGAGGGCAGGCGTGTAAAGGCCGCGGTTGGATGTTTTCGTTGGGTTTGGCGTTTGCTGTGAAGCTGACTTTGAGACGTTCTGGCTGGTCCTGGTCCTGCAGGTCGCTCCCCTTTGAGTCCAACTGCAGCCCTCGAATGAATGCGAGAACCAACAGCAAAAACTCATATTTGGTCTTGTTTCAGGGACCGGCGAATGGCAGAACACAAGATGAACGGCTTCATTTCCCCGTCAGGCAAGTGTACAATTATTGCACATGAACATCTGTGACAACATGTTAAGGTCTCTTCTTCCCCCCCCCCAAAAAAAAAAAAAAAAAATTATAAAAATCCATCTAGAACAAAGTTCTTCCGCCGGGGGCCAAGCACCAGGGTTACATGCAGAGTATGTCTCCCTTCTATTTGGGTGTTTGTCCACTTCCTCACTAACTCACTGGGTGTGCACCAACTAATACTAACTTAATTTTTTTTTCTCCTTAGTTTTGAGATGTGCTTTGATTATGGCAAAAATTGTGAAGTTTGTTGGTCAATAAAATTTATTGTGAAGCATTTGAAATGTTTGATGGAAAAAGGGTTAAAGTCAGAAGTTGTCATGACTTGGGTTGAAATGGAATGTTTGACAATGAAACCATTTGATCAAAAATGTGTTTTTTTTTTTTTTTTGGGACCTGCAGGTCTTTTTTTTTTTTTTTTTCTCCCCCCCCCTCCTCCTTCTGAAATTTGTGTTGAACAAATAAATTGACTTTGTGGCGGTGTCCGACTCTTCTTTTAATCGTCCGCCGGTTCCGTCCTTGAATCGAAAGTCTCCTTCCAAATGTGTTCAGAATCCAAAACCAGCCCTCAGAGCTCAAACGGTGGAAGGCGGAGGTCAAAGCCAAAATGCCGAAGCGGCATCGAGCGACGACGCTGCACCCGAACGGAAAAAGTTGCCGGCAGAGGTGAGCTCAGCCCCGAGTGCGAATCTTAAGTCCGTGTTGAGAAGTTTTTTTTTTTCTAATGCATCTTACAATATGTCCACGTTTCCGTTCTATGACTTGCGCCGTATGCGCTTGTCCCAAGTGGGTTATTTAATTTTTTTTTTTTTAATGCTATTTTAAATGTTTTGTCTTTGTTTTCAAATGTTAGGTAAAGCACATTGAGTGAACTCGTGGATGAAATGCGCTTTCCAAGTCAATTGACCCCCTCCGTACGGTGCACTTAACGCCTCCCAAAGTGACGTCACGCCACGTGCGCTGATGTAAGACAAACAATTTCTTTAAAAATGGCAAATTGTTAACTGAGACAGACGCCATGCTTCTGATTTCGTTCAATCATTCACACGCAGCAGTGTTATGCTAGCGAAGAACGTCTCATTCATTTATACGAGACGTGTATTAAAAATCAAATTTGGGGCATATCTTCGTGCAAACGCATCTGTTCCGGTTGATATTAGATGGATTTAGTTGAGGATGCGGTTTTCCACAAAGTTTGATCCATCGAAGGCATTGGTCCTAGTACTGGGTCTTCGGTTTTGGAAAGGGTACGAATCGAAAGTCCCACCGACTCGCCTTTCAGGATACCCGTCGTCACGATTACAACGTCCGTGACGACGCCTCTGAACCATATTTTTTGTTCAATAACCCAAATACGCGATAAAACGCTAACTCAACCAATACTGGACCATTCAATGTTGTCTGAGAAAATGGCGGGAGCAAAAACGTCTTTTGCTTTATGCAGATCTCTGGCCTCCGATTGGTCAGTGACGCGGATTGCGCAATATCCACGGAGGGGTCAATTTGCTTTCCTTTGCTGGGGCGTCCCTGGGCCGCAGACGCGCGTCGAAGTGCGACCACAAGGGGGCGCTCCAGCCGGCAGCCATTCCAACAAATTCTGCCTGACAACTTGCGGTCTTTGGGTTCGATTCCGGCCTCGACCCGACGTTGCGCCGGAATGTCTCCGTGGAGCCTGTTGCGTCCCCGTCCTCAACAGAAGCTCACGTTTCCAACCCCCTCGGCCGGCGCAGAGCTGCGAGTTTTCTTTCTATGCATAATTCTGATGAAATTGTACAAATTTGAAACTCTCCATAAGCAGGTACATTGCAAGAGCTTTGCATCTATAATAATTTTTTCCAATTTTATTTAAACGTAATAAAATCAAACAATTGGGATAAGTAATCAAATATCTTGCATTGAATTTCAAAGTGAATTGTTACAAGGTGAAGCAGATCTGAATTACAAAACATACACATTTAAAACACGCTCACTGCATTTTAGACAGACTCAACGCCCTGCACGGGGTTTGAACCACCAACCTCTCGGTTCCAAAGCCACATCGCGACGCCCTCACCCGTCACCGAGTTGACAGTTGAGCCTTTCTTCCTGTCCGTATATTTCAAACGACCGATTTCCACGTTTTTAAATTCAATGTGCGTATCCAGTCCCCACTCGCATGTTCCGCGGTGGCCTGTTGAGTTGTGCCTCGCTCGAAGAACCCGAAAATCTCGGTTCAAAACCACTTGGGGCACTGTTTGCTATTTTAAAGAATGTTTTTGTCCAGTTCACGTCTTTTAATGGTGGCTGCCCACCACACAGGAAGTTCAGTTTTATTTTGAATTAAGATAATAGACAAAATAAAAGTCAAGACCACAAAAGTAACATTTTTGCTGTTAAATTAATTTCAGAAATGATTATATTAATACACACTACATTACTTGCATTATGCAATCAAGTTATTACATCACAATGTACAGGAAGGGAGAGAACAGGGTTAGTTCGGGTTAGTAGTCGCACATGGTTATGGGTTAGTACAGCGTATTGGTTAGGGTCAGGACAGTTATGCACAGTACATCATTTGAGAGACATTGACATTGCATTTACGAAACCTCTGTTGTTCACTGCTGGCTTTGAACCTACAACCCCGAGCTCAGAAACCTACAGCGCAATCCTCTGAGCCAGAAGTGAACTAAACATTTCAGGTTTTCCTTGCCTCATGTCTTTCATTTTGAGCACCGCGAGCAGGCTGCCCGGGGATGCTCTTAGACCCGACTGCGATGGAGGACCTCCAGCTCGCTGTTGGCTCTGCGGGAAAGGATAGCGGCTTGTCAATCTGGCGACCCGGGATCAAATCCAAGGGAGGTCCTTGGCGGTCTTTGAATTGCAGTATAATAATGACTTCTTTTTTTTATCTTGAATGGTGTGAGTAGACTGGCTGGGAATGCCTTATACGCTACTGCGAGGGGAGACCTCCAGCTCGCTGTTGGCTCTCAGCGTAAGGCGAGCGCTTCTGAATCCGGCAACCCGGGTTCAAATCCAAGGGAGGTCCTTGGTAGTCTCAAATAAATTCCTCCAAAAGATAGGGTAGCTAGCAGATAGAAAGTAGTACGCCAGTAGCGTTAGCTCGCAGATAGTATAGCGTACGCTAGGGTAGCTAGCAGATAGAAAGACGTGCGCCAGTAGAGTTAGCTCGCAGATAAGATAGAATACGCTAGGGCAGCTCGCAGATAAGGTGGCGTACGCCAGTAGCGGTAGCTCGCACATAGGATAGCATACGCTAGGGTAGCTAGCAGATAGAAAGGTGTACGCTAGTAGCGGTAGCTTGCAGATAGGATAGCGTACGCCAGTAGCAGTAGCTCGCAGATAGGATAGCTGGTAGATAGGTCGGCGTACGCCAGTAGCAGTAGCTCGCAGAGAGGATGGCGTACGCCGGTAGCGGTAGCTGGCAGAGAGGATGGCGTACGCCGGTAGCGGTAGCTGGCAGAGAGGATGGCGTACGCCGGTAGCGGTAGCTGGGAGAGAGGATGGCGTACGCCGGTAGCGGGGATGGCGGATGCGAGAGCAGACAGGGAGGTGTATGCGAGAGCAGGCAGGCAGCAGTTGTGAATAGTAGCAGTTGCAAAATATATAGATGGTGTTTTACTACATAGTAGGTGTTATTATGCTACTATTTACAACTGCTGCCAGCCTGCTCTCACATACACCTCCCTGTCTGCTCTTGCATCCGCCATCCCCGCTACCGGCGTACGCCATCCTCTCTCCCAGCTACCGCTACCGGCGTACGCCATCCTCTCTCCCAGCTACCGCTACCGGCGTACGCCATCCTCTCTGCCAGTTACTGCTACCGGCGTACGCCATCCTCTCTGCGAGCTACTGCTACTGGCGTACGCCGACCTATCTACCAGCTATCCTATCTGCGAGCTACTGCTACACGCTATCCTATCTGCAAGCTACCGCTACTAGCGTACACCTTTCTATCTGCTAGCTACCCTAGCGTATGCTATCCTATGTGCGAGCTACCGCTACTGGCGTACGCCACCTTATCTGCGAGCTGCCCTAGCGTATTCTATCTTATCTGCGAGCTAACTCTACTGGCGCACGTCTTTCTATCTGCTAGCTACCCTAGCGTACGCTATACTATCTGCGAGCTAACGCTACTGGCGTACTACTTTCTATCTGCTAGCTACCCTATCTTTTGGAGGAATTTATTTGAGACTACCAAGGACCTCCCTTGGATTTGAACCCGGGTTGCCGGATTCAGAAGCGCTCGCCTTACGCTGAGAGCCAACAGCGAGCTGGAGGCCTCCCCTCGCAGTAGCGTATAAGGCATTCCCAGCCAGTCTACTCACACCATTCAAGATAAAAAAAAAAGTCATTATTATACTGCAATTCAAAGACCGCCAAGGACCTCCCTTGGATTTGATCCCGGGTCGCCAGATTGACAAGCCGCTATCCTTTCCCGCAGAGCCAACAGCGAGCTGGAGGTCCTCCATCGCAGTCGGGTCTAAGAGCATCCCCGGGCAGCCTGCTCGCGGTGCTCAAAATGAAAGACATGAGGCAAGGAAAACCTGAAATGTTTAGTTCACTTCTGGCTCAGAGGATTGCGCTGTAGGTTTCTGAGCTCGGGGTTGTAGGTTCAAAGCCAGCAGTGAGCAACGGAGGTTTCGTAAATGCAATGTCAATGTCTCTCAAACGATGTACTGTGCATAACTGTCCTGACCCTAACCAATACGCTGTACTAACCCATAACCATGTGCAACTACTAATCCTAATTAACCCAGTTCCTTGTGATGTAACAACTTGATCATAACATGCAAATAATGCAGTGTATTAATATAAATAATCATTTCTGAAATCCATTTTAACAGCAAAAATGTTACTTTTGTGGTCTTGACTTTTATTTTGTCGATTATCTTAATTCAAAATAAAACTGAACTTCCTGTGTGGTGGGCAGCCACCATTAAAAGACGTGAATTGGACAAAAACATTCTTAAGAAAAGCAAACAGTGCCGCAAGTGGTTTTGAACCGAGACTTTCGGGTTCCTCGAGCGAGGCACAACTCAACAGGCCACCGCGGAACATGCGAGTGGGGACTGGATACGCACATTGAATTTAAAAACGTGGAAATCGGTCGTTTGAAATATACGGACAGGAAGAAAGGCTCAACTGTCAACTCGGTGACGGGTGAGGGCGTCGCGATGTGGCTTTGGAACCGAGAGGTTGGTGGTTCAAACCCCGTGCAGGGCGTTGAGTCTGTCTAAAATGCAGTGAGCGCGTTTTAAATGTGTATGTTTTGTAATTCAGATCTGCTTCACCTTGTAACAATTCACTTTGAAATTCAATGCAAGATATTTGATTACATTTAAATAAAATGTGAAAGAAATTATCATACACAGATACATATCTCTTGCAATGTACCTTTTTATTGCTATAGTTTCAAATTTGTCTCGACCGGCAATCTGTACAATTTCATAAAAATTATGCATAGAAAGAAAACTCACAGCTCTGCTGAGGGTTGGAAACGTGAGCTTCTGTTGAGGATGGGGGACGCAACAGGCTCCACGGAGACATTCCGGCGCAACGTCGGGTCGAGGCCGGAATCGAACCCAAGACCGCAAGTTGTCAGGCCGCCCACGAGGGAACACTCAGGGCGGGGTCGTGTTCGCCAAGTGCAGGTTGAAGAACTTGTTGGAATGGCTGCCGGCTGGAGCGCCCCCTTGTGGTCGCACTTCGACACGCGTCTGCGGCCCAGGGACGCCCCAGCAAAGGAAAGCAAATTGACTTGGAAAGCGCATTTCATACACGAGCTCACTCAATGTGCTTTACCTAACATTTGAAAACAGAGAAAACATTTAAAATGGCATTAAAAAAAAAATATATATATTAAATAACCCACTTGGGACAAGCGCATACGGCGCAAGTCATAGAACGGAAACGTGGACATATTGTAAGATGCATTAGAAAAAAGAGTTCTCAACACGGACTTAAGATTCGCACTCGGGGCTGAGCTCACCTCTGTCGGCAACTTTTTCCGTTCGGGTGCAGCGTCGTCGCTCGATGCCGCTTCGGCATTTCGGCTTTGACCTCCGCCCTCCACTATTTGAGCTCGGCTGGTTTTGGATTCTGAACACATTTGGAAGGAGACTTTCGATTCGAGGACGGAACCGGCGGACGATTAAAAGAAGAGTCAGACACCACCATAAAGTCAATTTATTTGTTCAACACAAATTTAAGAAGAAAAAAAAAAAGACCTGCAGGTCTCCCCCCCCAAAAAAATAAATGACAAATTTTTGATCAAATGGTTTCATTGTCAAACATTCCATTTCAACGCAAGTCATGAAAACTTCTGACTTTGACCCTTTTTCCATCAACCACCTCAAATGCTTCACAATACATTTTATTGATCTAACTTCACAATTTTTGCCATAATCAAAGCACATCTCAAAACAAAGGAAAAAAAAAAAAAATTAAGCGGTAGCATTAGTTGGTGCACACCCAGTGAGTGAGTGAGTGAGTGAAGTGGACAAACACCCAAATAGAACCGAGACATACTCTGCCTGTATCCCGGGTGCTTGGCCCCCGGCGGAAGAACTTTGTTCAAGACGGAGTTTTATTTTGGGGTGGGGGGGGGGAAAAAATACTTTAACACGTGGCCACAGATGTTAACGTGCAATAATTGTACACTTGCCTGACGGGGAAATGAAGCCGTTCATCTTGTGTTCTGCCATTCGCCGGTCCCTGAAACAAGACCAAATATGAGTTTTTGCTGTTGGTTCTCGCATTCATTCAAGGCCTGCAGTAGGACTCAAAAATGAGCAACACTCAGGACCAGGACATGCCAGACCGTCTCAAACTCTGCTTCACAGCAAACCCAACAAAAACATCCAACCGCCGGCCTTTACACGCCTGCCCTCGTGACAAAAATCAGACCAACTACCAAACAACTTCCTTCAATTCCTCGTCGACCAAGGGAAGCCACACGGCTCGCTGCCCCCCCCCCCCCCCCCGTTCACAATTTAACTTTGACCGCAAATTCCACTTGCGTTCCCGCTTCTTGCGCAGTTGCATCCCCAGAGCGCGAGCGGCCACAAACTCAGAACCAAGACAGACCCTCACCGTGCGGTTGGAGCGGGGCGACCTTTTGTTCCGGATCGCCGGCGGCGTACCAGGTGAGGGGGACACCGGAATCCATCCCCTCGGACCGCGACGTTCGCCGAGGACTGACCTGCAGTGGGAGCGGGTAGAAAGGAGGACCCCAAAGGGAAAAGACGCAGCAGCTTGTACAGCAACGAAAACTCATTTCAAAAACTGAATGACTGCAACTTCCCAGGCATCCAACAAAAAACTCATTGTACATTTTTTTTTTTTTCCATTAAATCACACACAATTTGACCACTTTCATTTTTTTACCCCATCGTCTCACAATACGTCCTTTGAGATTTTTTTTTTTTTAAACCCCTGCATGAAAATTTTGCCTTTTACTGCACATTGTCATGTTGTGTGTACATTTAAAATCCAGTCATTTATACTTTGGGAAATTTTTTATGCTATTTGTAATCGGTTTGTCTTCAAAGGCCGAATTATAAAACTTTTAGGGCGCTAAAATGCCTGACTGTGCGAGTCATTTTTAGTCTGAAATGTATTTGCACACGATAAAAACAGTTCAAAGTACAAAGCCATTTTATTTCAAATAAAGCACATTTGTCACATCCGAAAGAGTAAAGGACAGAAAAAGTCAAATACAAAATACATTTTGGAGGGGAACGGAATGATGAACACATTCAAAGATTTGAACAAAATTCACAGCAAACGGCGTTAGTGGGTGAACACCAAGTGAGTTAGTGAGCGGAGGCAAACGCCAAGCGGACCGACGACAGACTCACCCTCCGGTTGGCGCCTTTGTTTCGGGACGCTGCGGGGGGAGAAGCGCACCGGCGTTGACGTCGGTGTCGCGTACTCACCGAGAGACAAGAAGTCCTCCCTCGTCTTCGCGGGGCCCGCCCGCTACGGCCGACCCCGCCGAAACGACGAGCCGACCACCTCCAACGGACGTCGGCGCCGCAGATGGGACAAATCAAGACCGGCCGGCTCCAGCCGACCGAGGAAGGTCCGCAAAACTCTCCGAACTTCCTTGGCCAAAGCTGCCCTCCTCCCGTTCGCCACTTCAGATCGAGACGTTTGCTTCCTTTATTTGGTCCGTTCCGTTTCCCCTCGCTCAGCCTTTCTGCAGCTCGCCTCCAAAATATGTACGCACAACACAATTAGTTGCACGCTGGTGACTTCAATTTGTGTGTACTTCTTACCCTCACCCGGCGGATGTCGGCGCCTCGTTTCCTCTGCTGCACCTCTTCGACGCGGGGACGAGAGTGGAGAGAAGAGGGGGGAAAAAAAAAAAAAAAAAAAAAAAAACATACAACACTTCTAAAATTAGAACAAATTCATCTCCTTATGTCCCAAAACAAAACTCGGACATTTTATGCAACACCAGCTCAAACCAAGGCAAAGACAACAAAGGGGGAAAATCGCACTGGCATCCGCGTGAAGCTCCGCAAGAGGACCGTTTGCCGTTGCGGTCGACGCTCCAGCGGCCTCGAAGACTGCGACGATGAGCGGAGAAAAGATTGTGGACTTCGTGAGGCAGAGGCGTCCTTCGTCCCAGCTGCCGTGCGTTCGCCGTGGGGGACCTTCAACGTCCTGGGAGTTTAAAATCGCTCCCGACCTGAAAAAGGCCCAGCGGAAGGTCCACTTCCTGCGTCTGCCGCTGAGGGAGTTCGACATTGCAGTCGTCGAGTCAGTCCCGTGTTCTGCTTTCCACCTCCGAGCAAAACCGAAAAGGGGGCCCTCGAGCCCCCCCTTGAGGACCTGCCTCCAAAAATGCTCTTGCAGCGTCCACATCCTGGTCACCACTTGCAGCTTCCTTCCCTCAGGTCGGCGTGACTGCACCATGCAAAGTACAACAACAACATTGACAATTTTGCCGTCACGTCTCCGTCAGGCCATTTGGACGCTGCTCACCTGCACAATTGCACGTTGAACGCGGCTTCGAGGACCCCGACTGGACAGCGTCGCCGTGTACGTTTTTTTCCTCTCCTGGCCGCATTCCTGCACTCCACCGAGTCATCAACACGAGGAAGAATCACGTTGGGAACGCGCCACTCACATGTCACGTGTACTGTATTAGTTATAGTCATAACTTATCTTTCTCCAATTTCTGTGTTCTTGCCCAATCCGCCGCTGCCCCTGAAAGCAAAAAGCTGGCATTGACCAATAGGGACAGATGACAGCTTGAAATTCCACACTTAGCTACAGAAGGGCCAAATTAATGTTCAAAAATCAGAATGTGAGTCGGTGCAAACACCCCCCCGTGAATTAGTGAGTGACGACAAACAGCAAAAGTGGTCGCAAGACACTTCCCTCGGAGTTGGATCTTGAAGCGGTGGAACATTCCCACTTTTCTTTCTTGAGGGGGGGGGGGGGTCAATTAGTTTGGTGAAGATCAGTTCACGATGTTGTGTCAGGACTTTTTACCCTTGTCCAATTTCCGTGTTCTTGCCCAATCCACCACACCTAAATAGGAAAAAAAAAAATAAAAAAATACATTTGTTCAACAATAAACGGAGTGCAGCTCAAAAGGCCAAACCGAGTTCACTTATTCAAAAGTACCAGTCTAAATAAAACAGTTCAAAAATGACAAATGTGAGTCAGTGCACCCCCCCCCCCCCCCCCCGATTGAATTAGTGGCAACAAACAGCAAGTGCAAGAAAGATACTTCCCTTCGTTGGCGCTTCGACCCCATTTGCGTTTTGCAAATTTAAGTGGACTGCACCTCAAAAGACTTGGTTGGGGGGGGGGGGGGGTCCAAAATGCTGCCGACTCCTCCTCCAGGACTTGCACAGCTCCGCATCCAAAATCCTCTTGCGGCCTCCCCGTCCACTTGAGCCACGCAAACTACGACAAGCAGACATTCCAACAACTTCTTTCTTTCCAAGCCCGTTTTGTCACATCTGTCGGGCCAAATGGACCCGACACTCTTGTTTATGTTCAACTGTTCATTTGAGAAAGGACTGCATCTTTGTGCAGAATTGCCCCGCCTCAAAAAAAAATCTTAAGTACTTTATGCTGCAACTTTTCAAGTATTCTTTCAATTGACTTCTACTCGAGTGAGTGGCGACCAATTCCTCATTTTTTACATACCTACATCGAGATGATTCTGATTGGTCTGTAAGAACCGCTGACCCTGGTGCGTTGCCAGATTCTGCATTTCCACCACCCTGGGGGAGGGGGGGCGTAAAACAGTGCAAAATGTTTCCAAATCCAAACTGGAGCTCCAATCAGCCAAGACAAACCACAAAGTCCAGTACTCCGCCCCCTGCTGGTCACTTTTGTTTGTCCACAGGCGCCTCGGTCAAACCGCTTGAGTGGCGTCTTCCCTTGACCTCCTCTGACAACCTGCAAAAGGCACAAGTCTCATTTGTTGGCAAATTTCAAGAAGAAAGCTACCAATTTCAAGCTAATTGACAAAATACATTAACAAGTAAATATTCCGAAAAAAACTAAACAGAAGAGCCGGCCAGCATTATTAAAAAAAAAAACCCGCAAAAAGAAACTCAAGTGCTCATCCCAAAGTGATTCGCAAACATGCTGCACTCGAGCAAACCTTTCCTTCCTCGCCACTGAGAAGCCCGCAACAAACATTTGCTTGCTCGCCATTTTGCTGCTCATGCCCATTAGTGCACCTGCGTCGGCTTTTTGGCTCCCTGGTGCGCACCTGCCTCCAATTCGCTTCTCCCCTCACGCGCAAAAAGGCGCCAAGGAGAGCGTCCCCCCCCCCCCCCACCGAACAATTAAGCGAGTGTCCCCTGGAAAAATACAAAATGAAGGCAGTCCTTCAGCGTCCTCATGCGCAGTGATTGAAATCACTCACTCCCCCCCCCCCCCCCCCACGGCAGAAACAGATCCACCAACACGCCAAGAAAGTAATTGAAAGTCAACTGACGTCCTCTTGCGAGCGCCACCTTGGGACAGTCTTCGAACTCTAAGACTTTTCTAAAAAAAATAAACATGATACTGTACATGGTCTACAATAATTAAAAAAAAAAAAAAAAAAATGAATTATAGTGCAGTCGGGTTAAGGTATTCCCTAACGGGCGGGGGTCCAAAAGAGAAAAGATGGAGCAACTAAAACAAATCACTTTCAAACATCCAACAAAATGCATTGCACGTCTTTACATTCCGCACAATTTGAAAATATGTACAATTTTATTTCCCCCCCCCCCCTGTGTGCAAATGTCTTTTACTGCACGTTGTCATTTATTTGGGAAGTTTTTAATCCTTTTACGGATCGATTTTGTCTTAAAAGGCCTGCATTTTTTCGTGATAAAATGCCTGACTGTGCACATCATTTCTCGTCTGAAATATATTTGCACACGATGAAAAACAGTTCCATGTACAACGCCATTTTATTTCAAATAAAGCACTTAACAAAAACTTAAGGAAGCGGTCAGCTCCAGAACCAAAAAAAAAAGTTGAAAATGTAATTGTCAGTGAATTATGAACACTTCAAACATTGCTTTGACAAAAACGCAAAAAAAAAAGAAAAAATCCACAAGCAAACACCGTTAGTTGGAGGACACCAAATGAGTGGAGACAAAACCACCAAGCGGACCGACGACACTCACCCTCCAGTTGGCGCTCGGCTCGGCAAGCAATGGAGCGTCGGCGACTTTGTTTCGGGATGGTTGCTTGGGGGGGGGGGGGCACACTGGTGATGACGTCTTTTATTGACCCGTGCCGGGTCTTCTCCAGACAATTTGTCCTTCCCCGTTGAGCTGCTTGGCCACGCGTCGTCTTCACCCTGCACAAGGCAAAAAAGTATTCTGGGTCACTCAATACAGACACCCCCTGACCCCCGGAAGTCTGCGCTGTCCGCCAACTCTCAAATCTACCACCAGGCCACGAAGCTCTCTGGCAGACCTCCTCCAACGCTTGCCGCCTCCCACTCAACACTTCAATGAACGCTCGCCTCCTTTTTCTGGTCGATTCCGCTGCAACTGTGATAGAAAATGGTCGATGTGCGCCGTCGTTACCTGGGCCGACCCGTCCCGTGGTTCTGCACGTCTTCCGCCCTCGAAAACAAAAAGGCAGACAACACGCATTTAAACTTTTTGGCTAATTACCCGAATCAGACACAATCCTGCATCAAAATTGTCTTTCACTTGACTTCTTCAGTGTCACCCTTCGCTCCAGTCGGCGCATCTTCCGCCGAAAGTCACCCACAAAACTACTCTGGACGGAGACGAGCCACACAACTAGCCGACCAACTCAAGCAGGATCCTGCAAACAACTCTCGACTGCACCGAGACGTCCAACCGTCATCCCTATTAACCATTTCCACGCGCCAACTACACCAATTGAACATTTCACACATTTGCCAGACTGCTACACAAGGTGTGCCACAAAGCCCAGTACTCTGCCCCCCAACAAGCTAACTCGTGTGCTGCTCGACTCCCGCACTGATGAATTTCTCCTTCCGCTCGTCCCGTCGTCCGGCAGTCTCCTCATCCGCCCTGTAAAAGACATGCAACCATTAGTTGGGTGCTGGTCACTTCATTTGTGCCAGTTTTTACACTCATGATCCAGCTCCACCTCTGCAACACGTCAAACAGATCAGAAGAACCCCAAAAGTTCAATATTAAAAATGACCCACACCCCTCACTGGATAACCAGAGGGTGAATAAAACAGACCCAGGAACACATGACCATTAAGATTGAAAGTGTAACGTATTACACCACCACAGAAGAAAAAACATTTCACGGCAGAAAATTTTTGTACATTTCAATATTGACATGAATAGTACAATTGCAATACCACAGATCTGAAAACCAAAGCACATAAAAATGCATGAAAGCTACAGTTCAATACAAAACCACAAAGCCATCGAGCGTCATTTCCGACGCATCCCCCGCCCAAAAAAAATACAAATAAAAAAAAAAAGCTGGCCAGCTTTTCGAACCTTCCATCAAAAGAAATCAAACTTTCAAGGCAATTGTGAGCTGAGGTGCTCAGCAAACGCCATACCTCAAACCTTCGCCGGAACGCTGCTCTCGCCCTTCGAAGTGAGAAACCTGCAACGAACGCAAGGTCACGTTGGAAAACACGTCGACTATACGTATAACTTATAAAAAAAGAAAGAAAGAAAGAAAGAAACATTTACAAATGAAACTCGCGTACTTGCTGAGCTGAGTCAACGCGCGTGCCAGCCAGCCGCCATTTTGCTGCTTGTGTCATTAAGGCCACCTGTGCGCATTTAATGGATCCCCCATCAAGTGCGCACAGCTGCCTCCAATCGTCGGGGAGAGCGAAAAAACCCAGCACAAAGTCCGCATTTGGACGCGCGATGAGCCCCGCCACAAACGTTTCTCCTTTGAAAAAAACAACCTGAGGCGGGTCGCCATTTGCTCGCGACCTTCACGCAATTCAAACGCTTCACCACTTCCGGGTACGGGGCAACCTTTTCCCGCCAAAATGCAACCAGGAAGTTATTAACTCAGCTGCTGGCCTTCACCCCACCGCGGAGGCTGGCGCCGCCTTGTGGTGAGGAGATCAACAGCGCCTTTCCGCGCCGCCATTTTGGATGTGGCATATCAAATCAAGTACACATGATTCTTGAAACTTCAAGAGGGGAAAAAGACGGAGGGACTGCGACAATAATTTAGAAAGATAACTACAAATGACATTAACATTTCAATTGCAAACTGGGGTTAGCGGGGTACAATATTAAAACATCAAACAACTAAAACATCCCACAGGAACCGTATGAACAACAGAAAACTGAAAAACATACTTCTTATGAACACCACAAATAAAAAAAAAAAAACATGAAAACAGAACAACCATTTGACACTTAAATCTCATCTCATGCCATCAAGTCGGAATAATGGTTTTGGATTGTATTTGGCCATGATCACGAATTTTCTGACTTTGTGACAAATTGTCTTCCGTCCTCCTAACTTCAAAACAGATTTTTCTTCGTGACTTTGACGACGTTTCTCAATGTCGTTTTCCCACAGAAAACAGTTGCCGTTATTAATAGATCAGTCACTGTTAAAAAAAAAAAAAAAAAAAGATCCCCCCGCCCAAATCAATTTAATGCTGGCATTGAGCGTTTTGTACTGTATTTATATTTTCATTTCCTGTCAGAGGACGGATTGTTCCATGTCGAATCGGTAGATTTTAAAAAAAAAGCGCTGTGTGCGCGTCTTCCGCAGGATGGAGCAGACTTGAGCTCCCCCGCATCAAGTTCGAATGATCAGATGGAGATCGCACATCTTCGCATCTTGTCCTTTCAAAACAAAGTCTCCACCTGGCTCAGAGCGCCGTTCGAAAGCACTCCGGGTCGTCGCACGCGCATGGCTCCCCATTCTGAGGGCGATGCACCTCGCGGCAATCGTTGCACTCTTCCCTTTGAAACGACTTGCAATTATTGTGAGGAGGGCTTCTATCTTATTGTGAAAGAGCAAATTGTGTGTTTCCCGCTGTGCTCCTGAGCACGTCAAGCTTTCGGATGATGAGACGGTCGAAGCTTGCCGTTGATACCGTGGCGGTCACGGACGACGCATCTCGCTCCAGAGCTCGCTATTGTCTTGAAAAAGAGCACAATTTAACTTGGCCTCCCGGGTTGCCGGTTCAAGAGCAAGCCTCGGAGGGAGCAAGGCTTGCGTAAGACTGTGAGGAGAGCAAACGTTGGGACCAGCATCCGTGGGAGGCCCGGAAGAAAAGGAGAGGAGCCCCGAGGTAAGCCCGCATCGACGCCTCATCCGCAAAGTGCCGGGCTTCTCGTATGTGAAGCGTCTCCGTTGGGACGTTGACCAGGGGCAGGACGGCCGTTCGCGGCTTGAGCATCGCAGCTCCCACCAAGTCCCAGAGGATTCCCTTCCTCGCCTCACCCTGCCCCGTCAACTCCTCCCAGCCGTCCGCGATTCAGAGGCTCCGGCCGGCCGACCGACCGACCGACCGCCATGGAGACCGCCAAGCTCCCGCCGTCCGGGCCGTCCTCGCCCGGCAGCGGTTTCTCGGTGCTGTCGGCGGAGAAGGTGGACGGCTTCCTGCGACGCTCCATCCGGAGGACGCACCAAAGGAGATCCCACAGCTCGTCGCAGTTCCGCTACCAAAGTTCCCTGGTGGAGCTGACGCCGCTGCCTCTTCTCAAAGGTCGGTGGCGCAAAGCCAGCGTTCTGCTCATTTTCTGCGGGAAATCAACCTGGGCAAAAATCTCGCGTCACGTCAATCAACCCAAACCCCCGTCGCAGACGCCTCGACGGCCGACTTCCACGAGCTCTTCTGCAAGAAGCTGCAACAGTGCTGCGTGACCTTCGACTTCCTGGACTGCGTGGCCGACCTGAACGGCAAGGAGATCAAGCGCGCGGCGCTCAACGAGCTGATGGAGAACGTGGCCGCCGGGAAAGGGGTCCTCACCGAGCAGCTGTACCCGGAGGCCATCAAGATGGTGGGGCGGGATCGTCTTTTGCGCTCGCCTTCCGTCACTCGTCTTCTGTCCCGGCTCCTTTTTGCCCTCTCGCCGCTTTTTCCTCGCAGATCTCCGTCAACATCTTGAGATGTCTCCCGCCGAGCGAGAATCCCGAGTTTGATCCGGAGGAGGACGAGCCCCCGCAGGAGGCTTCCTGGCCGCATCTTCAGGTCGGCTCCATCTTGTCGGGAAAGTGTCGCAAAGGCAGAGGAGGCGAACAAACCTTGTGGCTTTTTCCCAGCTGGTGTACGAGTTCTTCCTGCGTTTCCTGGAAAGTCCTGACTTCCGCCCGCCCGTGGCCAAACGCTACTTGGACCAGAAGTTCGTCTTTCAGGTAATCTTCTCCGGTCTTCGTCCCGCCTTTGTGTGGAAAGACTGCCACTAACGCCGCAGGCTGTCTGTTTAGCTCCTGGAACTCTTTAACAGCGAGGACCCCAGGGAGAGGGAGTACCTGAAGACCATCTTGCACCGCGTCTACGGAAAACTACTCGGCCTCCGAGCCTACATCCGCAAACAGATCAACCACATCTTCCTCACGTACTGTCCATTTTGGAGGCGCCTCGTGACAGAGGATCCAGAACCAGAACAATGACCGAGCCTCCCGTGTTTTCCGGTTCAGGTTCATCTACGAGGCCGAGCAATTCAACGGCGTCACCGAGCTGCTGGAGATCCTTGGCAGGTGAGCGGACAGACGGATGCTCGACTTGCTTGTTTTTTTTTTTTGTTTTTTTTAGGAAAGTTGTTCGAAGTCGGTCAAGTCAAATGTCACCGCAAAATCCGGACAAAAGGGCTGATGAACGAGGGGGAACGCGTCGCGGTTCCCGTCGTACGTTCACGTCTTTTGGCGTGACGGCGGATAAGCGAGGACTGAAGTCTCCGTCGGCGAGCGGAGGCTAATTCTGGAATTCTGGCTTTGTGGTCCCCTTGCCAGCATCATCAACGGCTTCGCACAGCCCCTGAAGGCCGAACACAAGCAGTTCCTGGTGCGAGTTCTCATCCCGCTGCACACGGCAAAGTCTCTGTCCGTCTTCCACGCGCCGGTAAGTCCCGCCCCGCATTCCCGAGCGAGATGCTTGTCATTGTCATGCGCCGCGCCGGCGTTGTTGCGAGAACACCAAGACGCCACTAGACGGCAGACTCGAGTCACGCGTGGCTGTTGGCTGTGTGACTTTTTGTTTTGCTTGTAATTGTTTTAGAATGTCCCACTACTTGGTTTTAAAATGTCTCCTCCCAGTGCGACAGCCTCCATAGCTTCCGGACTCAAACGTGCGGCCTTTGGCAATCCTGCCAATGTCAGATATGAGATGAGACCAGGACTTTATCAGCATGTCAGCGACTCACTAAGCAAGCGGTTGCAGTCTAACAACGGTCTCGATGTTGCCGGCAGCTGTCCAAGTTACTGTAAAGCTCCGTGACGGAGCCAACGAGACTAACGTTGTCAATTGTCCTGCTTTTGCGCAGCTGACATACTGCATCGTGCAGTTCATCGAGAAAGACTCCACTTGCACCGAGCATGTAAGTTTGAGGATGTTTTATAACGCTGCTTGGAACTGAAGCAAAGCATGAATATCCAAATGAAAACGCAGTAAGAATGGTAAGAGGTGTGCACACTTGTGCAAACACCATTTCACTTGTCTTTTTACCACTACTCGCTACAAGATTATTTCTCCCCCCCCCCCCCCAATCCAGCTGTTCAGATTAAAAGTGATATTAACAGCGGATAACCTTTTTCTAAACCTCGGACGGGGGTCGCGTCGCCTCAAAGCTGGCATTTGAAGAGGGGTGTGTAGACTTTTTCACCCCCACGTCCTGTGGCTTCAGATCGTCAGAGGGCTGCTCAAGTACTGGCCCATGACGTGCACACGCAAGGAGGTGATGTTCCTGGGCGAGATGGAGGAGATCCTGGACGCCGTCGAGCCGTCTCAGTTCGCGCGGGTGGCGGAGCCGCTCTTCCGGAAGATCGCCGCCTGCCTCGGCAGTCCTCACTTCCAGGTGAAAATTCCCAAACTTCCGGAAACGCGCACGGCTAAATCGCGGCCTGCTGGGGGCGCGCTAGGTGGTGGAGCGGGCCTGCTACTTTTGGAAAAACGAGTACGTCCTGAGTCTGATCGAGGACAACCGTCACATCATCCTGCCGCTGGTCTTTTCCGACCTCTACGCCGTCTTCAAGGAGCAGTGGAACCCGTAGGTGGCGCTCACGGACCCCTTAACCCTCAAGCCGCGGGGCGGGCTCCTCACTGGGTTTCCTTGCAGGCCCATCGTCTCGCTCATTTACGACGTGCTCAACACCGTCAAGAAAATGGACGCCGCGCTCTACGAACGCCTGGCGTGCTCTTACAAGGCGGAGAAGCACAAGTGAGTACAAGCCGCCTTTTTTTTTTGGGCGTTGACGTTGGACAGAATCCCTCAAGTGCTCATTTTCAAACCATTTGATCGAAAACAGTCAAGCCGCTTGAGCTTTTCTAAATCAAATGACGTGAAAATGAGAACTATTCTTCCCGTTGGCAAACGAAAGGCATCGCGACATCTGAGCTCTCCTCAGGGACGCCGAGCGGGAGCGCGACTACGCCGAGCTGCGGCGACGCCCCGAGGAGCCCGAGCTGCGGGAGCGGGGCCAGAAAGGGGTCAGGGACAGCGCCCCCTAGGTGGCAGTCCGGGTTCCATGTCCATCTCGCGTGCTGTCAAGGAGCTGGTAGCTCTTTTCTCCTTTGATTTTTTTCAAAGCATCCAAAGTCCCGAGGTCCCGCTTGTACCTCCCCTTTTCGGGGCCCGGGTCACACGTCGGGACTGAACCTTTTTTTGTGACCCGTCGGCCCAGTTCGGTTGGACGGCTCCATCAAATTGTGGGCAAACGTTCAACGCGGCTGCCCGAGCGGTGGACCGCACCGACACACGCACCGCCGTCAGTTCCTCGACCTCGCCAGCGAATCTTTCCGAGCGGATGCGGCGATGCAAATACTTTTATTGTGTCATCTTCTTTTCAGCAATACTTTCACTGTAGTAACTGCTTATTAAATATTGTTCACATTGTCTTAAAGGTACTTAACCTGTAAATCAACGCCATATGAATTTTTTTTTTTTTTTCTTCTCTCTTGTTTGGGATTTTTTTTGGGGGGTGAGTGTGAATATTTCTTTGGAGTAAATACATATTTACGTGTGTGTGACAGGGTTTACATTTGAATGTAACGGGAAACAAAAAGATTGTCCTTTTTTGGCTTGTTTGAAACCGTTTACCCGTCGTCGTCATTTCATTGAAGTTACACAAGGTGCAAATCAATAAATACGTCAAATGAAATACAATTTTTAATGTTTGATTGACGCTGCTGATTGTCTGTTTTAAGAGCAGAATGTGTGCTCAATCTCGACTTTTTTGGTGTTGTTGTTTTTGCTCTTTTCTTGCCAACGCATCCTTACGTTGCAATTTCACTCAAAGCCAAGAGGAAGAAGCCGGCAAAGATTTAACCCGGGATAAAGTTTGAACGTGGAAAGTTTCCCGTCACACTTTGACATTGACAAAACAACTCTGGCCGTGTCTGTCTTTTTGTCTTTATCAATAAACGATTCCAATCCACGCGGCGGCCACCACTGCGGCTTCGAAACGCACGCCAAGGTTAAGAAAACAACGGGCGACTCTCGCTATTTTCCAAAGGGAGGGCGTCTCTCCGTGACTCCTGCCGCCTCGGGGACTCTCGCGTGGTATTTTAATTGTAATTACGATGATGTCAGAGTGTCCGTCCGCCCTCCCGGCTCTCTCACGCAGTAAAAAAAGGGGGGGGTGAAAAAAAAAAAAAAAGAAAAGAAGACGACGACGACAAGCCTTCAAGCTTCCATTTCATTTGCTTCCCGCGCACACTCCAGTCGCTGCTGAAGTCGAGACGCAAAAGGTGAGTCGCTTTGGACTTTTTCTTTCTTCCAAACGGTTTTGAGACGTCGTACGTGAAGTTGTTACGTTGAAATATTTGTTTGTTTTTACAACCCCACCTGCAGGTCCCCATTTGACTTTTCCCCTGAAGTTTGCATTGCTGTTGTTGTGTCGCGCGGTGAATTGTAGAGCTTCAAATCCGCATCTTAAAACAGAGAGGAAAGCAAATTTGCAGACGTATCCCGTTATTAGCAAAGCGAAAAAAATGTATTGTTCAATATTTATCTCCCAACACATCAAACAAAGCTGCACAATAGCAAAAAACTTAACAAATGTATGTAATAATGTACTCACGAGAGCTGCGTGCTTGGGATCGCGTGGATGCCAGCAGAGACGGCCGCCAGAGGGCAGTAGGAGGAGCTGTGCTCTTGCGTGACGTGGTGCTTGTTTGCCCCCCCGAACCCCCCCCACCCCCCCACCCCAGCATGCGCGTCCTTCCTCCGCTGCTGCTGATGCTGCTCGGCCAGCGAGCGGCAGTGATGCGCGTTGCCGGGACAACGCCGCTGCAGGGCTTTCGCGGCTGCGCCGTGAGAGAGTTCTCCTTCGTGGCCCAGAAGCCGGGATGCAAGGGGCTGCGGGTCACCACGGAGGCCTGCTGGGGGCGCTGCCACACCTGGGAGGTACTGCACTGTACTCGAGATCCGACTCCAATTCGTTCTGTGAAACGCAAAACGCTTGCATGTCAATTCGTCTTTCCGCATCAAAATGAATGAAAATGCCATTCAACCGCGCTGACATAAACGAACAAAAAGATTGGTCGTGGGTTTTCCCAAGAAGAAATTTCTCATTCCATGCTGCTGTCCGTCGTGAAAACAGTGACAATTCACTGTCGTGGAAAGAAACTACAACGTTTTTTTGCCACATTTTTTGCTTCAATTCAATTGGCATCGCGTTGCTCCCGGTGGGCGCTTCGGCGTTTGCGCCTTCTCCCCGAGCCGACGTGGTTTGTCTCCGGGCGTGCATTCGTTGGAGGCTCTAAATTGACTGTAGCTGCGATTGTGTGAATTCTATTTTGTTTCTATGTGCCCCGCAACCGGCTGGCAACCAGTTCGGGGTGACGGCTGGGATCGGCGCCAGCGCTCCCGCCACCCTCGCCACAGAGAATAATAATAATGAAACGACAATATTGCTCAATTATCCGTCTAGATGTTTGTGTTCAAACAGGTTTCTTCCACCAGGGGACAGATGCTCTTTGTTAGCCTGTCCGTGGCATTTTCCAATTGCGCCAAAAACCGGCTCGAGTCCTGCTTCCTTTCTATACAACTGACACGGCGCTGAAAGAGAAAATTGCCGTCATTCCGCGCTACTCTTTAACTTGCTTGTGCTTTGGGTGCAGAGGCCAGTGCCGGACCCCCCCTACATCCAGCGGCACCACCGGGTATGCACATACGCACTGACCCGCTACGCCAGCGCGCGGCTGCCCGGCTGCCAGGCCGGCGTCTCGCCCCTCTACCACTACCCGGTGGCCGTGCACTGCCACTGCGCCGTGTGCACCACCCAGGACAGCGAGTGCGAGAGCTTCTGACGCCACAGGGAGGCGGCGCACGTCCATCCCGTGTGATGTCCATTCAATTCATGCGCAACAAATCAATAAAATTACAACGTTCTTGCCTTCTTCTTTGCTGCCGTTTGAAAGTGTGAAGTGTCAGTTGAAATGTCGCCACATGAGGTCGGTCGCTTTCAACAGCCCAGTTGAGATCCATTCGACTACCCCATGACGGAGACTTGGTTCCGAGCCTTGTCCCATGAGCAGTGGCCACTAAGCCTCGGGATATCCTCTGCACATCCATTGCCATCCAGCCTCCTCACACAGGTTTATTTTCAAACACTTCAGAAATCGATGAAATCTGAACATTTCTCAGCTCGCTTTTTTTGCTTCCTTTACGAACATTGTGAAACAGCTTTCTAAACGACTTCAATTATGTTTGGTGGAGTCAGCCAACGGAGAGTCCGATCAACAATGTGAGATTGGAGCAGTCTGAGAACAGCTCAATAAGTTTGAAATTGTTCCCACAGACAGAGCTGTGAAGGGTCACAAAAGTTCGTCGAAAAGCACTGACGTCCATCAGTCCACGGTAAGACTGTCTCGACATGGAGAAAGTTCGGCATTCTTGCTACTCGCCTGAGGAGTTGCGGGTCACGGTGCTCCATGAGGTTAAGAAACACCCAATGCAACCTCGGCCAATGGCTTGGGACTGCTTTGCCACCTCATGGCCTGGACCCAATCCTTTCAATGGCCCCAACAGCGGACGGCTCACGCAACCGTTTACAAGACACGACGGAATTTGCTCCTCCAATGAGATCTGATGAAGATCACCAGTTCATTTCGTGTTCACGTACTTTTTTTTTTTCCCCTGGAATCTAGTAACTACATACATGTTGTGCATGTGAGTGTTTCATGTGAAAGCAAGCCTGCCCGACATGGTAAGACAATCAGATGGGGTTAAACGTCCCAATCCCATCCCAAATACTCCTTCCTAAAACTGCTCAAGGATACGAGGACATGCACGCACAAGACGCGAAGGCACGACATGACGTTATTTGTCCCCATTTGATCCCAATAAAACAAAACGTAACTCCAAAGCCCACAATTTTCATTTTCTGAAATTTATTTACACAATGTAAAATGCAAAAACTCTTGTACAGCCATTTCAAACACTTATTGGTTCGTTCCACCAATGGTTACAAAATATCACTCAAGTCAAACAAATAAATATTTGCTGATTTCACAATCCTTCGTCTTGTTTGTGGCTTGTGCTTATTGTGAACCGTGCAACAAATTCTCGACCAAACTTAAATTGGACCGTAAGGCTTTGATGTGAACATCTTCTCGCGAGTTCAATGTCATCCAGGCAGCGGGAAGGGATCCAAATTTGACGCATGTTCTTGAGCGCAGAAGCGTCGCCTGCGTTCAGTAGCGGGACGTCCGGCACGCGTCGCAGCGACAGGCCCTGGCCGTCAGGATCTCCAACTCGTCGTGGCGCCGCCCACCGGGACACTCCAGCCGGACCTTGACCTGGCCGACCACAAGCGGTGCAGGTGAGCGGACGGGGCCCCTTACCGATAAGCTCGTCGCTCCCCGGCCTCACCTTGGCCTCCTTGGTGATGGCGCAGCATCGGGCCGCCGACGTGACGTTGCGGGTGAAGTTGGAGGCCACCAGCACCGAGTATCTGGACGGGAAGGCGCTGGACTCGCAGTAGCCCACGCAGGCGTGCACCAGGTGGGTGCCTCGACACGTGCCTCGCCGATCGCTGCGGACGCTCAAGTTGAACGCTGAAGAGCACAAATGGCCCGCTGAGCATGTACGACAGCTACTTGGGGAAAATGCCATTTTTTAATATTTCACAGGACTCCACTGTTAGTTATGACAATTAGAATAGGCAAGAAGTGAGTCCACTTGGTGTGCTCAAGAGCGGCAGCAGAAGGGAAGCCGTTTGAGTTCGTTTGTGTCTGGAAGAGGAAGATTGATGGATGGTTTGCATGAAGGAAGGCAGAAAACGTCAGCAGTGCGACAAAATACTGGCGAATTGAACATTTGCTGGGAATTTTCGCCATGCAGCTTCCTTGTTCGCCAGCAGCGAGGTTGTACAAAAAGCAGTGAGGAGCGGGCCTTTGGACATTCAAAAGTTGAGCGAAGGGCCAAGGGATTTTAGCTTCATCCTGAAATTTGCCTCGGGAGCCAAAATATCCCAAAGGCTTTGTTTCATGTCACACCAAAGTGTCTGAACCCGTGGCCTCAATTCGGACAATTCAAACCATTCCAACTCAAAATATTCCCACTTTTCATCCATCACCCTGTCAGAATGGATTCCTACCAACCCGAATTCAAGATTATTATTTTTTTTAATATTCCCAAAGCTCCACCCCCCCCCCAAAATTCTACTCTATGACAAAAATTTCCAAAATTAATAGTGACAGTGTAAATGTACATCTTTTTTTCTATTTCAACAAATTCAAACTATTCCACAATGTGACAATGTTCGGCTCATTCATTTTTTTTTTTTTTTTTTAATGGTCCCAAATCTTTTACATTCCTTAATGACTTCAAACCATTCCGACTTTACGATGTTCAGCACGATTCCACATTTTCGACAAACTCCCGAACCGATCAAATTAATCATTTAAAAAAAAAAAAGAAATGACTCAACCAATTTGAATGATTTGCATAGCTCAAAATTCAGCCTTTTCAAGTGTGCCTCATTTTTCTTGACATGACGTTTTTTTTTTTTTGGCGCAGGCTCCGCGGTCAGGACTTACGGTGCAAGTGGCAGCCCGGGCTGAGCGTGACGTTCTCCTCGCTCCGACCAATGGGAGAGAAGAGCAGCAGTGACATCACTGGCAGCACCAGCAGGCAGAGGTTCAAGGCAATATGCTGCGACATCTGTGGGGGGGGGGGGGGCAAAGTCACATTGACAGGTTACGGACAGCAAGCAAAGAATTCTCGCACGTTGCACATTATTATTTTTATTTTTTTTAACAACTGCATTCAATTTGGTCAATCATCGATTACGGCGCGTACATTGTGATACTTAAATTTGACTTGAATTCTTCTGAAAACGCAGCTCATGTGACAACAAATGCGAACCAGCAAAGCACAAATCAGGTTTTCCCCCACTAATTCGCAGGGTCTTGACCTTTGCCCTTTCATTTCCTTCCAAAAGGGAACCCCCGTTTTGCACTCCCACTGTTGTTTTGTTTGGAATCATTAGCCCCAGTTGGGGGGGGCGGGGTGTTCCCCCGAGTTCTTCCTCCGAACGGTTTCCATGCCTGCAATTTCAGGAGAGTCAAACGAAAAATCGTTCTGAATATTTGATGTGCAGCCACAAGCAAATGTGAAGTTTTGAAATTTCTTTACAAAAATTGTGTGTGTGGGGTGGGGGGAAATAACTATAAAACAGGTGATTTGTTTACAAAAGTCTCACAATTCATTTAAAAAAAAAAAAAAAAGACATAAAATAAAATAAACCCATCATGTAAACATTCAACGAACTCCGCAACTAGACTGGAAAACGAGGAGTTGTACCGCCAGCAGCGTTTTCTACTGCAAAGACGAGCGGCGTCTTACCTGAAGAGGAGAGAGCACAACTTGCAGAGCCCGGCCGACTTGATGGCAGTACGCGCGTGGTGAGGCTGACGCAGCAGGTACGAGCGGCCACTTATAGCCGGGAACACACCCACAATTGCGGCTCTTCTTTTTTCCCCCCACGCAGGTCCCCCCTTTTTCTTTGGCCCTTCTCAAGTTGATTGCGACAATTTTTTCCCAAAATGTCCTTCACTGCTCCTTCCCCTGCTGTGGCAGCGTGTTAGCATGTCGCCCGGGCTGCCACCTCCCTGACTCACTTTAAAAGCGTTATGGGGGGGTGAGGGGGGGGGGGGTGAATAGGATCTCCGCTCTATGACACAAAGGAAAACTAGATTAGGTATTCCATCAATGCATTGGCACAACGCACACACCCCATGTTACTCTTTGGCGCTGGATTTCATGTTCACTCACGCTAACAGAATGCGCGAGCTGCTGGCAGCAGGTGTAAAAATGGTTGAGCTCACCCTATTTAAGGGAGGCATTTTAGGGGAGCTGATGCTTTTCTGCATGGAACATTTGTGGGAGCGCCATAAGCGCAAAAATGGAAGTTTGAAGTGATGGAACTGGAAGTGTTAGTGGAAGACAACCAAATACTGTGACTGTGTTGCAGAAATCCGTGGCTTTGATCATTTTGAGGAAGACGGCAACTCCGCGCTTGTTTGACTTCATTCACCCCCAACAGCGAAAACACAAGAAAGTTCAACCATTTGCATATAAACGGGATTCACCGTGTAAAACGGGAATGTTGTGGAAATTTGGTGGACAATCCTGGTTGTGCTGAATTAGAAATTTGAGCGAAAGTCAAGCGGCGTTCAGATCTTCACCAGCAGATTCAACAGAAGAAAATCAGGTGTGCGCAAATCCAGGAACGCAAGAATGGCACTTGAGTAACCTTAACGCCAACCTCAGCCCTAACTGGAGTCGCTGGAGCTGCTTTGGCTTTCCATTCGGCATCATGAAACAAATTACCCAGGACAAGTTCCAAAAAAAAAAAAAGAATTGAAAATTCTTGTGTAATATAAATGAAAGATTGAATCAAGTTGATGTTTTCCAAATGACACAGCACACGCACGCACTGCGGGAAAACACAGTGATCACCTTATGGCCCCGACACCCCCACCCCACACATTCCCAATCCGGCGAGGTCAATGGAAACGCGGAATTTCTGACACCATCATCATCATCCAAATGCCCAATTACGCGCACATGCAAAATTATTTTGGTGACAGTTAGTTGCGCAGATGGAGCACAAGTGAATGGCCTTCTCAGATTAGATGTGAAGGACTTTTTTTTTTTTTTGTCTTCAACATGACACCCAGTTGCATGCACACAGTGTGACTCAGCGAGGCTGACTGATGTTTGTATTAATTCGTAGTGCCCTTGTTGCCTTAGTAACCATGGCGTCCCAGTCATAATTGTTACTTTTAAGACGTGTGTGTGTGTTATATTGTATAAATTGAATTCTAGCGTATTGTGCAAGTTCTTCTGGCCTACGTGATAATGAAAGGAGAGGATGAGGCAAAGTTTCCCTTATCCTCCACCGCCCGCCCCTTGCTGCCCCCAAACACATTGACCCATTTACCCCGCATACATATACTGTGAAAAAGTTTTGGCCCACTTCTCAAAACTTTTTTTTTTTTTTTTTAAATTTCCCCACTGCAACGTTTAAGATCAATCTAATGCAAATCAGACTTCACGAAAGTGAAATTAAAATGATTTCATTTACAAACTACTCAAAGTCAATTCAGCAACGCTGGAGGCTTTTCGTGGCACCGCATTTCAATTGAATGTTTTTTTTGTTTTTTTTTTTTTTTTTTTTTTTCCAAGCCATTGAAAAGTTGATTGGCTGATGCGTTTTTATTTGCCTATGTTGGTGGCAGAGGCCAGTTTGCGTCAGCTTGAGAAGAAACTGTCGGTTCCTTCAATCACAGCATCTCGGGCAGCCCCATGGCCATGCCACTGCCACTACCTTTGCTCGACCATTGCTACAGTGCTGAATTTCTTCAATTCTATGAGGACATTGACGCCTTCCAAAAGGAGCAACGTTCATCTCGTCAGTCCGTATAGGTTAGGACTGACCAGATGGAGGTCTGCAGTTCTTCAGAAGCCTTTGTGGCCTCCAGGATGACTCACTGCTGTTCTCAAGGGGTAATCTTTGTAGGCCGGCCGCTTCTGGGAAGGTTCACCACTCTTCAAATGTGAGGTTAATAGCGCTCCCCATGGTTCGCTGGAACCGCAAAGCATTAGAAATGGCTTTTGGAACCTTGCCAGACTCGCTCGTGTAAATTGTTATTTTTCTGCTATTCTGGAATATTTTTCTTGCTTGATAATTCATGATTTAACAAGGGGGGGGGGGGGTCATTCGTTTTTCCACCCAAGCCCAGGTAGTTTTGAAGTTTTATTTGCCTCAATAAATGAAAACCATTTAAAAAAAAAAAAAAAAAACAGCATTTTTTAGTTGGGTTCTATTTAGCTGGCATGTACATTTGTTTGCAAATACAAAAATATAAGAATTTGAGCAGCGCGCCAATACATTTTCACGGGGAGGGGGGGAATCACACGTGCACCACATTGCTCACACAGCAGCGGGCACACGTGACACAATCAACTTTTATTTTGGCGCATATGCCACATTGTGCAAGTGCGCTCGCCAAAAGTCACACACACCCTTGGAGGTGGAACGCTTAACTAATTGAGATTGAAGTGAGGAAAGTCGAGTTTCCATATGGTGACACTCACTGAAGCTTAGGCGTGCGAGCGCACGCACACCATCAAGTGGAAATATTAAGCAAGTGGCATTAAGACCATTAATTAACAGAATAAAGCCTTGGAATGTGTTCCGTTGTACACGAGTCCGATGAGAAAAGACTGTCTGAGCTACCAGTTAGTAGATGATGGAGGGATTCTCTCCGTCTTGTTACTGAGCAGGAAGGCCAAACTAAGAAAAGCAAGAAAAAGGCAGCCGCGAGGGTTGGGTAACACTCATCACGGCCTCCTGGACCAACCTGGGAGACCCAAATGTATTGTGAGGGTCTGCTAGAACGTCTGGCGGAGTGGCCTGCCAGGAGGGGGTTTCAACCCCCCCCCCACCCCCCACAGATCTTCAAACACTCCCAAGGGGTGGTCGGGGGCCCTCAACGGTGGCACACAGTTTCTGAAGGCTCCTCCGCGGCATCGACGACGACCTGGGTCAAACTCCGTTCCCTCCTTGCTCAGGTATCTCGGACAGGAAGTGCGGTGTGCAAGTTGAAGCTCAGATTCAGGGGGAACAATTCAGTTTTGAACAACGGACCAGGACGACAACCTCAGCATGTATTCATGCAATTAGTCTCGTCTACACATGACCTCTTAGACTAGACTAAAAAGTTTTCAAATCGAGTCCTTTATGGGGAGCGTAGAGTACCAGAACTCTTGCTCAACAGCAGTAAAAGCCAGCTGAAGTTAGCAAACAAGCCCGAAGCCTGTTCAGCTAATACGTCAACGTCACATTTTATTCTGGAGTGACAACTATTGATTAGAATATCCATTTTCATTTAGAAAAGGTTGCGGAGTAAAAGTTGCCAGAAATATAGAAATCCAGTTTAGATTTGTGAAAAGAAAATATTTGTATTCCAATTCCATTAGAATACAACAGCTCACTGGATGTGCTTGCCGAGGCCAGCCATTTTTGTTTTTCAGTCCAACGTGAACTGAAGGAACTTTTTTTTTTTTTTTTTTTTAATTGAACGTTGGAAGTGTCATCAACGCTACGAGTTTCACTCCTTTTCATTTTGTTGTGCGCGACAGTGCCGGAGATGAGCTCACTCTCCGGATCAAACTCAATACTTCTAAAAAGCCTCGCGAGCTTTGTAACGCTGCCTCCTTTTCGTTTTAAGAAAACAAATAACTCAATAGGCCGCTACAATTAGTGTAAATCATTTTTTCCACTTGAAACTAATGCGCGCTGCTCGGGCGGAGGTGGAAGTGTGGAGAAGTCAGAGTGGACAAGTGTTCAAGAAGAAAAGAAAAGAAAAGAAAAGAGGGCAATTTGGGGACTTTGTTCCCATCACCGGGATCGCACAAATCCACGTGTACTCACGCTGGCTGATGCCAAACTATCATTAAGCTTAATCGCACTTGTTATCCTCCCTGTCTGCACGCATGCTCGCCCGAGGCTGCCTCGCAAGCGACGATACGGCCACTGTTTGTATGCACAGTTGAGCAACGCCGGCTAATTAGCAGCTAAAGCGACGGGAAAAATGACTACCGTGCATTATGCTCCGGAAAGTTCGCAACGGCAAAAAAACAGGGCGTGACGGATGTAAGTTGGCATTTCGTTGAAACGGGGAAGCAGCGGAAATTGAGCTTTTCAAGTGTGGCAAAATGACAATCATGGAACTCGAATGCCTGGGGCGAGCTTTTGAAATTGGGGGCCCTTCTGGTGCCGCTTGTCTCGCGCTTTCAAAACAAAACTACAACATTTAGTTTGACAATTTCGGCACAAAATATGAACAGGGAGGAGAGCAAGGGATCGGGGACGTGACGTGAAACTAAAAAGTCAAAAAGGTAAATAAACTCAAAAACAGTGGCAGTCGTGATCAAAAAAAGAATGACCTGAAAAATAAATGGATAAAATGACTGTACGCCCGCCCAAAGAGCAATTTTCATGTCCTGATTTTGGATTCTATTAGGCATGTCGACGCACGGGGAAGGCATCCGGTTTCTCCCTCACTGAAAGTTCGATTTTAAACATCCTCAAAATGGGCAGTTCTCACATAAGCAGGGTGGAGATCGTTGGTCTCACAGTTCTGAGGACCAGGGTTCAAATCCCGTAGCTCCCCGTGTTTTCGGTGCCTAAAATAGTGGCCAGACAAGAAGGCGTACTACCAGCTTCCCGCAGCAGAGGGTGGTGTTGGTCCAAGACCTTCGTGTTAAAAAAAAAAAAAAAAAAAAGGACTAAAAAGAGAGAACTTGCAGGTCGACACTCACTCCGAACGCAGACCACCAAGAGCTGCAGACGCCTTCCTGCGGTCCGCTCCATTTCGATCCAATCTGCCGCGTCCTCCTCCACCTGCTCAATCCCGGTTCCGTCCATCATAGCACATCACGCCCTCTATCCGAATCGGGTCCGATCCATTATGAAGATCAAGCTCCGCTTGGTGATCTGGGTGAGACCTTCCACCGTCCGCCTGCATCTTATCCTGTTCAGTATGCGAGCAGATGATGTAAAACTCTGTGACGGGTCGTAACGCCGTCCAAATACTTCTTAAACAACCCCCCCCCCCCCCACTTCATCAATTATCATTAAGCAATGACGACGGTGAGATTTGAAGAATTTTAAACCATGAAAAGTCATTTATTGCGTGCAGGTGTGCGTGTGTTGCGTCCCACCTGCGACCTGCTGGCACGATCTGGATAACAGCGAGTACGACTGCTGGCCTCTGGAGCGCCCCAACGACTCCAACATGATCAGCTGCGGCGGTAGGAGTCTTCGTATGGCGTCAAGGCTCGGTGGCGGCAACCCTCACGCCGGCGTGTGGGCGTGCAGGTCTGGAGATGGCGTGGGTGCTGCGGCCTCCCGAAACCGTGAAGAGCGGGCAGGTGTTTGGCGTAGTCTACTCGGTCTCCGCCCACGACTCCTTCTACAGCTGGGCAGTGGAGAACCGCATTTTCCCTCACAGGTAACACAGCAGCCCGACTAACCGAGCGCAGATCCGGACACGTGCGCGTGCAGACTAAAACCGACGATAAGGTCCGAGTCCTGCCGTTGAACGGTGAGCGTTGGCTGTGCGCGGGTGTGTGCCCAGTTCCGTCGTGGATGCAGAAGACGCTCGGAGGTTTTGTCAACATCACGAGTGCCCCCCCAACTGGAAGGACGCCGACGGTGAAAACTGCTGCATTCACCACGCCAACATCCACTCCTGCCCACTCGGATACATGGTACACGCATGCACGCAGACAGGCGCACGCACAGGCCTGGTTCGCTCAAGCTTGGTTTCAGACTTCAGAGAGCATCTGCGGGCCGTGGATTCCCGATGACGGAAAGATCTTCACGCACACCATCTCCACTTCGGGAAAGATGACACAAAGCAACTGGAGTGCAAAGGTAAAACCCAGCAACACGGCGGGGAAGCAAGAGGTGAGGTGAGGTGAGGTGGTGTCGTCGTCGTCGTCGTCGTCTCCCAGGTGGTTCTGCTCCACGTGGGCTTGACCTCGCTCATCGCGCACATCCGAGTGGGCCGCATGCAGGTGGCGCTGGAGGCCAAGACCACCGTGCTCCCCTCCGCGGGTACGAAGCTCACGCCATCAATTATACGCCGTGCAGGCGTGACTGCATTTCCGACCTTTCAGTCTGCGGCGACGGAGAGTGCCAGGAGGCGGAGCTTTGCGCCACCTGCCCTGCCGACTGCGGCGAATGCCCCATGACCTCGTCGGCCAAACTGGCAATCGGGCTGCCGCTGAGCCTGCTGTCCCTCTGCTTCGTCCTGACCGCCACGGTGAGGAGTCGGCGGCGCCGTGCGCCGCCGTGCGCCTCTGATCGTGTCCCGCTTTGTGTTTAGTGGCTGAGGTACCAGAAGCAGAAGCTTCTGTGGGATGAGAGCTGGATCATTGATTTTGACCTCATCAAGCAAGGTCCAGTAAGCCGCCGCGTACAAGATACGGTGGTTACCGCGGGACGTGACAAAGCGGGAAGTACGTCGACGTCTCACCTTTGTCGCCGCAGATCAGCGCGCGCGCATGACCTTGGGCAGTTTGATGAGCGTGGCCGTGGGCCACAGCGACAGCAACACCAGCTGTATGACGGCCCTCACGTCCTGCGGGGGGCAAACGGCAAGCAGGAAAACCACCTTCACCTGCACGGGGATCTAGTACGCTCATCCGTCACCTTTCAACACGCGCACGTAAAGGCGAGCTGACGCAAGTCTGGTCTCACAGCGACGGCAGGACGGTGGCCATCAAAAAGATTCCCAGTAAATCCTTCTCTCTGTCCAAGAGCATCAGACAGGAAGTCAAGCAAGTCAGGTAAGACGTCACGAGCTGGAGGTGGCCATCTTGTCCCCGAAATTTGTCACTCACGTTGGGATTCCTATTTTGTGGACTTGGGACATTCTGAAAATTCGGCTTGATGGAGTGGAGAATATGAGGAAGTCGTGAGTCTGATGGAAAAAAGGGTAAGGGGGACAACTCTCTGGTGCTGTGGATCATCTCATTGAGATGTACTAATATTCACGACGCTTCCAAGCAGCACAAGAAAACGTTACTGCTACGATGACACAGTAGCACGTTACACAATCGGTGCTTGAGTACAGCTAAGTTGTATTTCACTTCAAATACAAACCTTTGCATTTTGCGCGTCGGTACATTCCCCCCCAGAGGAGTCTTTTTATGAGATTTATGCCAACTAGGGCATCCTATTTTACTGCTAAAAAGAAGGTAGTCCTTAGAGGGCCAAGTAATTTTTTTTTTTTTGGGGGGGGGGGGGGTTAGAGAGAGAGAGGGGAAAAAAAAAAAAAAAAATTGTGGATAGCACGGATGTAGTTGATATGGACAGATTCCAAACGCAGCCTTGGATGTGTCCAGGGAGTTGGACCACCCAAACCTGTGCAAGTTCATCGGCGGCTGCGTCCAAGTGCCGAGCGTCGCCATAGTGACCGAGTACTGCCCCAAAGGGAGCCTCAACGACGTCCTCCTCAACGAGGAGATTCCGCTCAACTGGGGCTTCAGGTAAGTTCTGGTCCAGATGCTTTGCCCTGCCTCAAGGCGGCCACGGTGTGGCTCCCCCCCCTCAGGTTTTCCTTCGCCACGGACGTCGCGAGGGGGATGTCGTACCTGCACCAGCACCGCCTCTGTCACGGCCGCCTTAAGTCTCTCAACTGTGTGCTGGACGACCGCTGGGTGTGCAAGATCACCGGTGAGGCGCCCGACACGTGGAACCTTGGCCTTAAACCCCACCCACCCACCTTTGACCGGGGCCGCCATTTCCCTCGTCCCGGCAGATTACGGCCTGAGGGTGTATCGAAGAGGGGACGGCGTGGAGCCTCTCTCCGCTTATCAGCAGAGACTCCAGGAAGTGTACATGCCTCCCGAGTTTCAAAACTCCAACCTGGAGCCGACGCTGGCTGGAGACGTCTTCAGGTGAGCGCCTACACATAAAGGACATAAAAAAAAATAAAATAAAAACAGTTCATGTCAACACCAGTGCAGTAACAATGGCGCGTACGTGTGTGCAGTTTTTCAATCATCCTGCTGGAGATCGCCACACGCAGCGACCCCGTGCCTGTGAGTTTGCGCCATTGCTAAAACTGTGGTCAAGGCAACAACTCTTTGTGGGCATTTACAACAATCTCATTGCACAGCACCGGACAAAAATGTCTTCAAAAGTGCTGTAGCAATTAAATGAGAACCTTGTCTGGTATTCATGCTCAAATGTAGATACTTTGAGTGATGTCTGGCCCTGTACAACGGAACAGAAACTTATCATTTCGCTAGAAGAATAGGAAAATATTAGATTATATTGCAG
Source organism: Syngnathoides biaculeatus (assembly GCF_019802595.1). Classification (NCBI taxonomy): domain Eukaryota; kingdom Metazoa; phylum Chordata; class Actinopteri; order Syngnathiformes; family Syngnathidae; genus Syngnathoides; species Syngnathoides biaculeatus. The sequence continues at coordinate 3,576,690 of NC_084660.1, forward strand.
TGTTCTGCTTGGTCACTATACGCCGGTGGCATAGCCGGGATGAAGAAAGCCATATTTGGACCAATTAGGTTCAATCGGATGAGTAACGGCATTTCCGTCACCGCGCAGGTGGACGAGTCCAGTCTGGAAGGTTCTTGCTGTCCGCCTCTGCCCGAGCTCATCTCCAGCAAAGCCGACAACACCTGCCCGTGTCCCGCCGACTACGTGGATGTGAGCCAAACACGCCGACGTTATACTTGGAGCGGCGCGCTAACCGAGTCTCTGTTGACGCAGCTCATCCGACGCTGCGGCGCTCACAATCCCGCCCAGCGGCCCACTTTTGAACAAGTTAAGAAGTACATCTACCGCATCAACCCCGTCAAAGTCAGCCCGGTGGACATGATGATGAACCTGGTAAGAAGCGACGCGCCCACGCACGCGCGCTCGCGCACCCACGCGCGCACCGTGTTTCAGATGGAGAAGTACAGCAAACACCTGGAAGTCCTGGTGGCCGAGCGAACGCAAGATCTGATGCATGAGAAGCAGAAGACTGACAGACTGCTCTACAGTACGAAGCAAACCCGCACGCGCACGCGCAAAGGCGGCACAAACAAGTTTATCTGCTGCGCGCAGGCATGCTTCCTCGCCAGGTGGCCGACGACCTGCGTCAAGGGAAGCCGTCGGAGGCACAGAGCTACGTCAGCGCCACAGTCTTCTTTAGGTTGGATGCACGCTCGGACGTTTGCATGCGCCCGCGACCGGCAGGCGGGCACGCTGACTCTGTGTGCGCGCATCGATGCCCAGCGACATCGTCGGCTTCACGCAGCTGTCCAGCTGCAGTACTCCGTACCAGGTGGTGGACTTCCTCAACAAGCTCTACACCGCCTTCGACGACATCATCGACAACTACGACGTCTACAAGGTGGAAACCATCGGCGACGCCTGTGAGCGACGCACCGGAGCAGCACGCAAGTGCCGTCGATCAGGGGTTCTCAAACCTTTTGGGTCCAGGGACCCCTCACGGAGGGCACGGTTGGGAGGGGTTTACCGGTCACCATGACCCCCAGGGGTCCCCGGAACCCGGTTTGAGAACAACTCGAGTCGCGCTAGCTCGTGTAACACACTTCCGTGCGGGTGTAGACATGGTGGTGTCGGGCGTTCCGCGAGAGAACGGCATCCTTCACGCCTCCGAAATCGCCAGCATGGCGTTGGACCTGGTGGGTGTGTGTCACACCTTTCGGATCCCTCACAAGCCCAGCATGCAGCTGCAGATCCGTGCCGGGATCCACTCGGGTAGGCGTTGCGACACTTCGTGAAAACATTGAACTGACATTACCAAAAGCCGAGTATTGTCAATCAAATAGAAAAGCTACATGAGCAAACCTACTGCAAAAACCAAACTCAAAAGAAAGTAAAATCCCAAACCGTTGTGGCGTAACCTGTGCACGTGTGCCCGTTTAGGTCCTGTGGTGGCAGGCGTGGTTGGAACTAAGATGCCTCGCTACTGTTTGTTTGGGGACACGGTGAACACAGCTTCTCGTATGGAGTCCAACAGCCTCGGTACCGTAGCCGCGCAATCTCTATTGTCCGCCTCGGCCGGGCATGACCGAGCATCTTGCGTCGCCTTGTGACACACAGCGTTGAAGATACAGTGCAGCGCCAGCGTCTTTTACCTGCTGGAGGAGATCGGCGGCTACGCGCTGACGTGCCGAGGAACGCTGCAGGTGAAGGTGAGCGCCGTTCCGGTCTCGTCCGGCGCCGCGCGGATGCCGACGGCCTCCGACGGTGGGAGTCTCCTCGTCAGGGCAAAGGCGACATGGTGACGTACTGGCTGGACGGGAAGACCTCCAAGGAGTTCGACGGCAAAGCCGTCCCCACGGAGACGGCCAAAGAGCGGGAGACGGGATGCTCCCTTCCGGGCGCGCTCCACGTCGGGGACCTTTGAACCACAGACCCCGACTGAAGGCTGCGTCTTGAACAAGATTAGCGAGAAATACCGTACGCGGCACTGACTTCACTGTAACTAGGGCTGGACAATAAGACCTTAAAAACAAAATCATGGATGTTTATTTTTTTGTTCCCCTAAAATCTAATTTGAATCCCCCATGTTCATAAAAGGAAAATGAAAAAACAAAATCCAAATGACGTTATTCTAAACTTGGAGTAAGTTTGACTAAAATGTTCAAAAAGGGTCAAATCCCTTTGAGATTATGTAACAACAAACACGTCCAAAAGCAAAATTAACGTTCATCCCGGAAAATGGGATTTGTCTTAATGTGGTGTTGTGACGTTTACGATGAACAATAACAATAGCCAACTTGTGTACAAAAATAAAGCTATCATTCGTGCGTGCATTTTTTCATTTCACTGAACATCTAAAGACTGTTTCGGACAGAAATGCAAAGCAGCTTTTTAATTACACGCGAGCGCGCTTGTCGAGAGGCCACTCGTGTCAAGTGGACAGTCTCAATTTCTCTCGCTGCTTTGAAGCTCGCTCACTCATTCTATTAAGTATTTACATATCTGAGAGGCGTGTCCGCGCACGCAATTCAAAAGCGAGACTGAGCGTTTGCGTGTCCCGGCTTTCATTTTGGACAATGTATCAGACGAGAGACTAAGAATGCAGCGACATGCATCGTTTCCATGGCTGCTTTGTTTACCCGGTCACGTGACTTCCCGTTTGCGGCCATCGGCTTCCGAACGCGGGTGTGAAGACCTCCAGATGCGGCGCCCGGGCACTTCAGTCAGGTTTTTCTGTCACATGCACATTCATCGACGGCGAGCACAGTTCTTCATTGTCCTATACTTCAAAGTTTCAATCTTCAAAACGTGAATAATGTTGCAGCGGCGTCTTTTTAGGAATAACCTTTGCCCGATTTGTGACAAACACTTGGGCCGACAAAGCTCCCATATTTTCATGATTATCATTGTGATGGTACATGGAAAACTACATTTTTTTTTTGAGGCGGTACATGGTTGAAGTTTGACAAATCACTAGTTTAGAGGAACACATGATCTGAAGGAGGAAGACAGGACTGTTGCGTTTAGACCAGTTCAGGGTGTACTCTGCCTTTGGCACAAAGTCAGATGGGCCAGGATAAGCGCCGGCCGTTGAAAATGGATGGATAAATAGCGAGCTCACCAATCGTGCCGGGCTAAGCTTTGTTACTGCGTCCGGGCCGGCGAAAACACATCCAACTCAATTAAAAAAAAAAAAAAAAAAAAAACATTTAAAAAAAAAAAAGGATTGTATTTTTGATCTGAGCTTAAAATTAAACTAGGATATTGTTTTGTTTGATAAGGGGGGAAAAAAGTGTAGTCTTTATTTTTACTTTCTGTTAAAAACTGTAGACGGAAATCATGTTCTGACAGTGACCTTGTTCAGACGTACAGTATTTTCAAATAATTGCTCACCTGTCAATCATGGAGCAAGGCCGGCAGTCCTCTTTTCCAGCAGCCGATGAGCTGCGAGCCTGCCGGCGTAGATGACGAATGACCACGACAGGAGCACGACGGCGAACAAAACCTGAAACAAATGCAAAAGAAGGGCCTCTTACTTATTGCATTGACAGAAAGTTTACACATAACAACAAGTCATGAACAAAACACGTTCTCAACATTTTTTTTTTTTTTTCGGACACTCACTGTGGAATTGCGAATAAACACATAAAGACTCTAAATTGCCCTTAGGTGTGCTCGTGTGTGAGTGAAAATGCTTGTTGATTTAGTCAAAATTAGGAGGAATTCCAAAGTTTAGGGACCGTACTAAATGAGACATTTGCCGTCAAAGGTGAATTTTACCGCTGAATACATCCTGTCCAAAGTTCTTCTGCTGACTAGCATCATGCTGTCACTCTTTTCACGCCGTTTGATGTCTGGCTGCCCCTGAAAAGTTTGAAATCAGAAAAATTGGGGAATAAATCGAAGCGTGACTGATTAGCTTTTGAGGACAGCTGGACAGTGACGTCACAATCGCTTCTTCGTCGTCGTCGTCGTCTTGGTGGGTCGCACGCAACTGCAGCGCCACCCCGTGTTCACAACCATAAGTACATTTCAATCCAGTGTGAAACAAGGTTATGGAGGAAATTAATGACGTCAGGGTTCATTTTGGTGCGCTGTCAAAAGTGCAAAACGGCAGCAACTGCTTTGAATTTCTCTCGGGTATTTGGAGCCACTCTATAACGACAAATTGAATCCAAATCCTTTATTATATGACTGTGCATACAAAGAGATGACGACCGCTCCTCCGCAACTTGCTTGAACCATCCATCCATCCATCCATCCATCCATTTTCTGAGCCAGTTATCCATATTTCTCGACTTGCTTTACATCTTTAATATGCGCGTGTGCGTGCGCGCGTAGATAAACACACCAAAGCAAAGGTCAAGTTCAAAGTTTGCCTCATGACGCGCGATTCAAAGATAGTGCGTTGTACGCACCATGTTTGTTTTGAAGCTTTTTCGTGCGAGGGGTCGCCATGCTCACGCTCGGACGGTCGGGGCTGCTCCGCTGCCTGCTGTTTTCGGCCATCGCGGCGCTGATTCTCTTGATCAGCTCCGTGTGGCTCCGTAAGTCACTGCACCCACGAGTACACACTGCGGCGCCTCAACGTCCCCCCCAGTTGACCAAAAATTTCTCCAGGCGCTTTTAACGCTCTCCGAACCCTTCCGCAGCTCAGGGTGGCGTCGGAGAGTGCGGCCCTGCACACTCTCCATGCCGGACGTATGGGAAAACGGTAGAAATCTATACCTGGGCTGCGTTCTGGATGGTTTTCCTGGTCTAAAGTCCTTTTTCCTCTCAGCCTCAACCTGCATTGGCGCAACCCGACGGAGCCTCGCCCCTCATCCGGGACTGCCCCGGCCAATCGTTTCAGGCCTCGCGGCTGCTGCGCTTTTTGACGTCCAGCCTCTCCGTTGCCGACGACGTCCTGCTGGAGCCGTACCTGCGGAGCTGGGACCAGCTGATCGCGTACGCGCCGATCGACGCAGCGCACGGTGGCGTCCGGGCACTGAACGCGCTGCGCTCTCTTCTGTCGGCAGTTTTATGGAGTCTCTGGGACCCGTGGTCTCGTTCTTCTCTGAGAAGGTCAAGGAAAAGTTGGAGCTGATAAGACGGCTGGCTGGCCCACCTGGGCCGAAGGCGGCGGTGAGAGACGGGGTGGCGTGGGGGGCTGTAGATGTGCGACATCGAGCGCCTTTGTTATCAAAAAGTGCAGCGTGTGCGCGCTGTGGCTGTTTCATTAGTCGCCAACTGTCTGCAAGCAGTTTGACGAAAGTCGAGCAGTAATTTGGGGACGGAAATAGGTGGCACTAGTTAGGCAGCATGAGGGCTCACGTTACAGTCTGAACGAGATGCAGATGGTACCGGTAAGGGCTTTATGGCTTTGCCACCCGTGTAGGTGAGTAGCTACACTCCCACTGACCTGGACTTGGGGTGCACGGCAGAGCCAAAACGGCTTCCTTGTGCTCCCGCTACAGGCGTACCGCTCAGTGCGTTCCATGGCGGAGATGGAGCTACGAGCAGGCGTGGTGGACTTCACCCGGCAAACCGATTCGGGCTGCAGGACGCTGCTGCGTTTGCATCGCTCGCTGCTGTGGCTCGCCATGACGTTGGACGGGCTGACGCACCCCCCCGACCGGCACGGGCGCCTCAAAACACCCGGCGAGCTCAGCAGGTCGGGACGCGCGTTTCTGACTCGGTTGAATTGAACCCTAACCTCTCCCCGCCAACTTTTTCTTTAACCTGTACAAGTCAAGTGGAGTGCTTGTTTGTCAGTTCACAGCACGAGCATAGCTTGACGGTCTTCCCTGGGGAGGGTGCCTCAGCGCCAAGCACGTGTCTGTACCTTACAAGTAAAGATGGTGAGTATTTTTGTAACTTCCTCCCCAGGGACGCCTACCAGGTGGCGCTGGCCCCGCACCACCCGTGGGTGCTCCGGCAGGCCGCGGAGCTGGTCTTCCTTGCCCTCCCCGAGCGGGAATACTTCCTCCGGCTGGTGTGCGCCCAGAACCGGCACGAGGCAGAGCCCGTCCTGCGCGTCGTCATCCGCGCTCTGGAAAACGTCCACGCTGCGACGCAGCGCATTCTCGAGGAGCACGCCATGCTGGACCTGCCCTGAAGGTGCCCGCGCGTCACGGAGGGACAGAGTGCAGCGGCCGTCGGATGAAGAAAGTCATTTATTGATTATTGAAAGGACATGCAGACAGGAAACATTCACATGTAAAACCGATTAACAATCAAGAGCACAGAAACATCCCTCGTTGGTCTTGATTCGACTTTTCGCAACGACACCAGAACGAGCTGCGTTGTTGTTGTTAACTTTTACCCCCGTCAATCTTGGGTCAACAAGGCCCGTTCACTTACAAAACTAATTGAGGGAAATGTGACGAAACCATCAAGCCAATGTATAGCATTCCCCCGTTAGCATCCCGATTGGTCGGGGAGGAGCTAAGTTTAGCTGGGGTTGTTAGCGGACATTCTGCAGAGTCGGCATTGCACGTGTATGTTTTTTGCTCTCCTGAAATCAAATCTGGAAACTATTTATGTGTATTTATGTTGTAGAATGAGTTTGAAATTATTTGACAATGTTTTAGCATCCAATTTTGTGACGTTCAAGGTCTCAACATTCCGGGGGCATCGGTTACTCGCCATTGGCGACAACGAACGTGCTAATCATATGAAGTCAAATGGTCCGCGTGCTAATAAAAGGACAAAAAAGGACAGCAAAATTTGGCTGTTTGAGTCACGGGTCGCTCGCTTCTGTACCTTTCCGACTCTTCCCGCCTCTCTGCAGCTGTTTTAAGTGAACGGCCGCTCAACCGAGGGCCATCGTTCGGTTTCACGATCTCGCGGAATGGCAGAGTTTTCAGCAATTATTCCAATTCCTTTTGAGTTCATCCTGTACGAGAGATGACAGTAACACTTTGGCACTTAAGAGTTTCAATGCACAGAGTGAAACACAATCAAAAGTAAAAATGGATGAGTTTGCCGATGAAGAGTGATGTCCTTCGCAGACGCCACCCACTCGGTCTTCGCCTCGGCTGTCATTGCTGGTGAGCACGCATGCGGATTTATTCCTCTGGTAAGGTGAAAATCTCAAATTTGAACTGCTTGCTTTAAAGGGTCGATTGGTCACCGTGCTCTCCCTTTGGGGGTGCGGGGGGAAGGGAGGGGGGGGGGCCCACAGCGCGCCACTACACTGTGGACTGCTAGCTCTGGCCTTTCGCCATCCATGCTAACAATCACAAAATGACATCAAATCGATCAGAGGACAACATGGATGATATTCGCTTGGACTCACGTCCGCCTTCTTGGCCCTACTTGGTCGGAAAGAAAATGCCAGCCGCCGCCTCCCGAGCTTCCTCCAGCTTGCCGTCATTGCAGGTAGCGATAAACTTTGAAGCAGTGGTTTCCCGAGTCGGCCACCACCACGTGTCCGTCCCGGGTCAGGGCCAACCCCTGCGGCCCGTACAAGGGGTCGGCCGACGTGTTGATGTAGGACAGGAAAGAACCGCTGCCGTCGAACACCTGCACGGGTGAAGGGTTGTCACATGTCATGATATTGCACTTCTCACGGAGAGCACTCGGGGGGCGAGAACGGTCCCCAGAACTGCGAGGCCAACACTCTGCAGCTGCGCCAAATATTTAGCTTCTTGCCGACGCCTTTGGAGTTATCAGTATCGAACTGTCAGTGAAGGGTTGAGTGAAATTTTGGAGCACGTGACGCAACGTACCTGGATGCGGCTGTTCCCCCAGTCAGCCACGATGATGTTCCCGTTTGCGTCCACGGCCACACCGGTCGGGGCGTTGAACTGTCCGTTGCCTTCGCCGTTGGAGCCGAACTTGAGGAGCAGCTCTCCTTCGGGCGTGAACACCTGAAGAGTGAACATCCAAAGAAATAGAACTGAAGAAGTCTGAAATCCTCGACTAGGCGAAGGCTGCTACCTTGACAGAGTGGTTGTGGAAGTCGGTCACGATGATCTCGTTGTTCTTGTTGACAGCGGCAAAGTGCGGACCTTACGGACGCCAGCGCACGAAGGGGTTAGCCACCGGGCGCATCGCGTGATCCGGGCCAGCGCGCCTTACCCGCAAACTGCTTGTCGCCATTGCCGCGGCTCCCGAACTTGGTGACGAGCTTTCCGCTCAGCTGGAAGATGAAGACCGTGCACGCTTTGTTGTCCACTACGATCACGTGACCCTCGTGATCCACTGACACGCCCTTGGGTCCCATCAGCCTGCCCGAACCCAGCTTGGCCTGTCCAGCCGTGTTAGCGTCACAACGTAAGCCCGAGGACGTTAGGACCCTTTCACCAGTCGGACAATTTGCCGTCGCACCGCTGCTCAAACAAGCTCTCCGTAAAGACGCGAGCGGGACTGACGGCTCACCTTGAACTTGCCGTCGCTGGAAAAGATGCTGACCCACTTGTTGTCGTAGTCGGCGACGATGATGTCACCGCTGGGGTGCACCGCCACACCCGTGGGCCGCTGCAGTTGCCCCGGGGACCGCCCGCGCACCCCAAATCGACTCTTGAATTCTCCCTGGCTGGAGAAGACCTGAAAAAAAAAAAAAAACGCAAAGTCGGTGTGAGTGTAAAACTCTGTGGGAAATGGAAGTCAAATGATGTCGAATGTTGAAAAATGCAAGATGTCACCACCTGCACACACTGGTTGTTGCTGTCGGCGATCAGGATGTTCCCGCTGTCGGCGGCGGCGGCGATCCCTTGAAGGTTGGTGAACTCGCCTTTGTTGCGGCCCTTGGTTCCGATCCGAAAGATGAGGTCGTCCTCGATGGGGTTCTGGGTTTTGCGACGTGGCGTTCCCAGGGCGCTGCTGGCCCTCTTGGAGCCCTTCTTCTTCTGGCCGGGGGACTTGCCCCGTCTCTTGGCGCCCTCTGAGGAGCCCGTGGACGGCGTGGCGTTGGCTGCAGAGTTGGAGGGCGTGGTGGTGGAGGGCGACACCTGGAGCGGAGTTCCAACTAGTTCTATGAGGATTGCTTTCGGCACACCGCAGCAATTCCGAGTGCGTGTTTTCCACCCACCTGCGGCGTGGCGACGCTCAGTTTGAAGGGACTTCCTTTAATGTGCTGGTCGTACAGACGCAGTGCCAGTGAGAAGTCGCCCTCTTTGGGCAGCACGTAGACAAACTCGTACGTTCCGTTCTTGTGGTCCACGATCTCGCCGTCCACGATGCTGCCGTCGGGCGTGAACACCTGCGAGGAAAAAAAAGAGAGATGAAGAAGACGAGGTAAGCCATCCTCGCCCCGGCCTCGTGTCGGCGGCCGCAAGCACGACCTCGGCGGACAGGATGGCGTTTCCGCTCTTGCAGGCCCCCCCGGACTTGTCTCTGGTAACGATGGTGACAGAGGAAGGGAGTCCCACGGTGCACTGCTCCAGGCCAGCGCCCATGGCCTCGCTCTGGCTTGCCACGGCGCTACGAAAGAGGAGCGTCTCCGATTAAAAATCAGGAGCCCGCCTTCTCTTTTGCCAGGCATGATTGCTCCGTTTGTTACTCGTGTTTGATCTCATTTCATAAAGTTATCAAAGTTGCTTCCTCCTTTGTTCAAGGGTTTCTCCGAGGCCCGTCTATGAGGGCACATTCCAGTTCAGTTCAAGAATTCACATTGAGTAACTAGTTCAAAAATGCCCTCTCTAAAGATGGCATTGAAATGAGGTTGGTATGTATTGGGGTCAAACTTTCATGAGATACTTTTTTTTTACAGGTTACAGGAATTCGTAAACAAACAAATAACAGGTCCTGTGCATATGTTTAAAGTATGAAAAAAAACAAACGGGACCATGCTTTAGAAAAGGAGAAGTGTGTTTACCCTGCAGGAGCAAGGACCCTTACCTGGTGGTCACAATGGTGCCGAGGTTGTGGATCCACTTTCGTAGTCCGTCCGCCTCCAGGATCAGGTCCAGCTGGTCGTTCTCCTCCGGCTGGCACGACAGGCCCCGCCTGGCCAGCTCCTCCAGCTTCTCCTTGAGGTCCAGCTCCACTTCCAGACTTGCGACACAGGCCTCGGTCGCCAGGACCTCCTCCGCACGGGCGCAGGCAGACGACGCGACGCCCTCGCCCTGCAGCAGGTTCTCCAACTGAGACTGGAGGACCTGGAGTCACCGCAGGACAACACAGTTTTTCACTCACGCAACGTGGTTCCCCAAAAGGCCTTGTGTCCTTTCAGTCACCTTGTGCTTGAGGCCGAAGGTGACCTCCAGCTCCATGAGAAGAACGCTCTTCCTCACGTCCAGCTGCTTGTGAAGGTCCTCGAAGCTGGACTGGATGTCTTCCTCGATGGCCGCCCTCTGACTGGTCAGCTGCTGGACCATCTCTCCCACCACCACGGCGGCGGCCGAAATCTGCGGCAGTCTGGAGAGAGCAACGCTGTCTGCTGATTCAAGAAATGGTCTCAAAGTGTCCACGATCGTATCTCAAGTCTTATCCTAGAATCCGGTCCTTTTGCTTGCCACCGGAGTACAACTGGCGAGGGCTCAAGTCTCGTCACCTGTCGTGAGCCGCCCTCATCCACGCCTCCAAAGTTCGCCGGTGCTGTTCCAAGGCGTCGCCAAGAGGCGCCAACGGGTGCTCGCCGTGCTCGCTTGCGCACTCGGCGCACAGCGGACGCAGGCACGCCCAACAGTAGTCGCACACCTGCGGAGGAGACAGCGTGAAGGACGGCGCCGGCGCGGCGGGCGCGGCCGCCTCACCTTGCCGCCATGTTGCGGGCAGGTGTCCTTGGGGGGCGGAGCCTCCAGCACAGTGCACTCCTCACTGCTGCTGTCCGGAGAGTGTTGATGGGCCGCCATCGGATGGGCGGCGAGGTGACGTCTCCGCTGCGCTGCTGCCCGGGCTGCCCTCAATCCGTGAGGCGCTCAGAGCCAAAGTCCTGAGCGCCGGGGCCCAAGTGAACGGCAAACGACAACAAAACGACAACACTGACAAGGACTGACTCCCGCTCCGGCGTCTGATGTCACTTACAAATGATGATGATGTCTTTTCTACCCTTGTAGCTGATTGTGATCTTTTTTTTTTAGATTAAAAACTATTGTTGCAAGAAATATGTACCTGTAGTAGGATTAATCTGTAATCAATAGGATGGACAAAAATCGAGCCTCCCGGCCCCCATCCCCGAATCTCATTTTGACATCTACAGACGTGGCCCCTTCCAACTTCAGCCAGGGCCGAAAGGCAGCACGAGCTCCGTTCACTTGCCGTCTTGCGGAACAGAAGGAGAACATCGCGACGCCGGCGAACGGCTAAGTAGGTCACACCCGTGTTTTGGGAGTGAGGCTGATGCTGCGGTCGCCGTGGAGACCAGACCTGGCGCCATCTCTCGGGCCTTTGATTCCGAAATGCTCCACGCACCTGGACCTCATACGTACATAGACGGCAGTGCCTTGAGGTAAACGTTTTCTTCGCTTTGCGACCGTGCTCTTGAATCTCAAATCACTTTTCCACATTTAAATGAACGGAAATGTCATCAATCTGTTCCAGAATCCCCAAACATTTTTTTTTTAAATAAGGAAACTGGGATTCTGCAATATTTGACTTGACGAAATCATAACGATATAAATAAAAGGTAGAGAATGAAACGGATTAACGAAGAAGACTTAAAAAATGAATGCCTGTGAGCAAAGGCACTTGTAGCCAGCCCATGAAGCCCCACTAAATCAATCCCACAACTTGTAATTATAAATGGCGGGGGCTGCGAATGGCCTGCGGGGTGGGGGTGACTGTCGACGGGCAGGTGTAATTTTCCCTGTGAGCTTCACATTGGTTGACATTTCATGGTCACGCATTAAATTGCTGCTGTCACTGCTAGCCCTCGGATGCTAACACGCAGGCCGGATGTCGCACAGGGACGAGCTCCAGATGCTCCCGTCTCCTTCCTTCATCATCATTCTCATCCCTCCATCGCCATCCTCTCATCAATGCGCAGCGTCAAGTCAAAGGCGAGAGGAGGAGACATACTCACCATGTCGCGGTGCGACGGACGCACGGCCGAACAGCGTGTGTGTTTTCCAGCCTCGAGCCATCCTTTTCTGCCTGCGCGTGAGGAGGGGGGAGGATGGTGCCACCATCATCCTCATCCTCATCCTCACGACAACCGCAGCAGAAGCGGAGGCAGACGGAGGCGTTCAACCGGCGAAGGGACGGGCTCTCCGTCGTGTCCCCTCCTGGCCGCCAGGAGGCGATGACGTACAGCGGGCTATATATACAATCGATCGGAAGCCTTCGTGGACATTCGTTTCCTGTATCCCGAGACCCGGACTCCGGCACCCCGAAATGACGGTAAGCAACATTTATCTTCGCTCTCTATCGTGTAATATTTTGCTGTACCTACTGAGAAATGTACATCGAGCATGATCGGTATAGTGGTTTGCGTTCAAGATCATCGCACTGCGCGGATGGCTGCCGATGCTCGTTTCAGCCTGACCTCGTTGGAGCAGTCGCCGTCGCTGAATTAAGTCAATAAATATCGCCACAGTACGTCTGCGTAATGTGTGGTTTTGCCTCTTTTTCAGTCAATCTTGTTTTCTGAAAGACATCGAACAAGACAAGATTTAGTTTTCCTTACTTTGCCAACACGTGGCGAAAGTGCTGCTACGTTTCTCACCGATAATTCATTGTGAATGCAGGCTTTGCGTGCAACTTATCTGAAAACGTTTGGAGCGTCTTTCATCCTTTTCCTTGCTCTTTCCTTTTTTTTTTCTTTTTGTAATGTATTTTTCCTTCCATTCGCAGTTTCCACCAGAGGTCCCACGACCAAAGATGGCCAAACTCTTCCATGGATGTCTGAGGGAGCCACTGAAATGTGACTTTTCAAGTTTTACACTTGAAACTGGCATCTTGCATCCTGAGCCGGTTTGGTACGTGCACACTTGACATTTTTTTTTGTCTTTATTTGCGTACATTTGCTGTGATGATTATTTTCCTTCCATTCGCAGTTTCCACCAGAGGTCACATGACCAAAGATGGCCAAAAATCTTCCTTGGATGTCTGAGCGAACCGCTGAAATGTGACTTGTGAACATGGTTCATTTTGGAAAATTGACTTCTTGTCTCTTGCATTCCAGGTGAATTTCCTGCGGCATCCCGAGCCAGTTTGGTACGTGGACACTTGACAATTTTTTTCTTTATTTGCGTACATTTGCTGTGATGATTATTTTCCTTCCATTCGCAGTTTCCACCAGAGGTCACATGACCAAAGATGGCCAAAAATCTTCCTTGGATGTCTGAGCGAACCGCTGAAATGTGACTTGTGAACTTGGTTCGTTTTTGAAAACTGACTTCTTCTCTCTTGCATTCCAGGTGAATTTCCTGTGGCATTGTGTGAGAAAGCATCCCAAACCAGTTTGGTACGTGCACACTTGACAATTTTTTTTGTATCTGCTCACGTTAGCTGTGATGATTATTTTCCTTCCATTCGCAGTTTCCACCAGAGGTCACATGACCAAAGATGGCCAAAAATCTTCCTTGGATGTCTGAGCGAACCGCTGAAATGTGACTTGTGAACTTGGTTCATTTTGGAAAATTGACTTCTTCTCTCTTGCATTCCAGGTGAATTTCCTGCGGCATCCTGAGCCAGTTTGGTACGTGCACACTTGACAATTTTTTTTGTATCTGCTCACGTTAGCTGTGATGATTATTTTCCTTCCATTCGCAGTTTCCACCAGAGGTCACATGACCAAAGATGGCCAAAAATCTTCCTTGGATGTCTGAGCGAATTACTGAAATGTGACTTCCAAATTGTTTGACTTTCAAAGCTGATTTCCTTTTTTTTTTGTGTGTGTGTGTGTCATAGGTGGCCTTCCCTTGCCAAGAGCAACCTGAGCCAATCGTGGCCGGCAATTTGAACACCGCCTCTGTCGTCGTGATGACGATTCCTGCAGCTCGTCGTTCCCAGCAGGGGCGACTTCGTACCTCCTTGAATGTCTGAGCGACAACTTTTGGGTGCTGATACCTGGGGGTTTTTTTTTTTTTTTTTTTTTTTTTTCCTCCTCCACACAAGTCGGCAGTATCTCTAGAAGAAGTAGTTTGTTGAATAAAAGGACTTTAACTCTTGACTGTGTCAATGTTTTGTGATTCCCCAAAATGCCCTTTTTACTTAAACATATTTTGAGAGTCCATAAGTGATTTTTTTTTTTTTTTTTTTTTCCCTTTAGTTAAAAAAAAAAAAACTTTCCATGAATTTTGATCCTCTTTACTTCCCACACGAAGGCGTGTTATGCTAATGGTTGTTAGCCGGTCAAGCTAGCATCTGCTGCTTGCCTGCTCGGCTAACCGGTACCGAGACACTCGAATCCCGCAATTATGGCTGGTGTCCATCCTCAGGTAGGGTCATTTCGCGACAAGTACGCGTTCTTTGTGTTATCTATTCGTCATTTGAAAAAAGAACGACTAGTCGTCGTGGAGAACGTTTTAGCACGTCGTGCGTGCCGCGACGTGGCACAACTAAGTCCTGCGTATGTTGTCCGAATAATGAATGACAATTATCCCGAGCACACATTGCAAATCTTCCTCCTGCCCCCCAGGATGACGTGCTGAAAATGACTCACAGAGAAAGTTGGAGGTGAGAGGACCACATCCATCTCTTCGTCCAATTTTATAATATGCGGAACGAGTGGAGCTTGGATGCGTTCCACATCAGCATTCTATAAAACATCAAAACAAACAAAGCGAGGACTAATTATTAATGGCAGTCGTGTCTGCAGGCTGCAACACGAGCGCCTGCACGTCAAACACAAAGGACACGAGGCCATGCACGCCGAGATGGTTCTGATCCTGGTGGCTACTCTGGTGGTGGCCCAGATCGTGCTGGTCCAGTGGAAGCAGCGCCACCACCGCTCCTACAACGTGAGTGTGAGCGAGAGAAAGAGATGCTTCAGGTAGTTTTGTACCCGGTTGTCTGTCCTCAGCTGGTCACGCTGGTCCAGATGTGGGCTGTGCCCCTTTACTTCACCCTGAAACTCTACTGGTGGAGGTTTCTGTCCATGTGGGGGGTCTTCTCCGTCATCACCAGCTACATCATCTTCAGAGCCACGCGCAAGCCGCTTGCCCGCCGGACACCGAGGTAGGGGTCGGAGTCCCGAGATACCGCGAGGGGGAACTAAAACAAAAGCGCTTCAGCGAGTCATCGTCAAAACACAATCCTTCGATCCGAACGTGATCACCTGACGCTGCCCGTCAAGTTCTGCGCCAAGCGACTTCCTCTCCCACGTGCAGGATGGTGTACAAGTGGTTCCTGTTGATCTACAAGCTGAGCTACGCCGTCGGCCTCCTCGGCTACACGGCCATCATGTTCACCATGTTTGGCTTCAACGTCTTCTTCAGGTGAGCGCGTCGCGACGGAACGCCGCGTCGTCGGCCGGGCCGCGCTCACGTCCACCACCTGTGCAGGATCAAGGCAGAGGACTCCATGGACGTGGGCGTGGTCATGTTGTTCTACGGGCTTTACTACGGCGTGCTGGGCCGGGACTTTGCAGAGATCTGCTCTGACTTCATGGCCTCCACCATCGGGGTAGGTCGGACGCCGGGCGAAACGTTCATTTAGTTGCTGCGTCCGGGCTTGTTTTTGGATCGCTAAGGTCATAAGAAACCACAAGATGGCACCAAAGCCCACGATGACAAAGCAGGTTCCACCGAAAACCAAAAATAGACGATTTCACGAATAGCTCATTGCAATTGTGCGGGGGCTTGTCGTAATCGGTGTCAAGGAAGTACTGAAAGTGACATCTCAACTGTTTTAAGATCACGGAGGAGCTAAGTTTTTTTTTTTTTTTTTTTTTTTTTTTACAGGTAATGACAGCGGTTCTAAAACTACAAAAAAAAAAAATCTGGTTTCGCTCCAAGTAACAGTAAAAATAAATAAATAAATCAATAAATAATGCTCAGTTTGAATGTTGTCACTGGACTGGAATCAATCAGAAAAGAATGCATTTTAAAATAATCAATGAATGTTTGGAAAGTTTCAATGAAAAGCGATTTACGCTTAAACCGGATTTGGAGCGTATGAAATGTTCCACCGTCTTACTTTGTGGAATCGTTCGGGCTTTTGACGGAAGCAATTGTGATGATTTTGGGTCGCACCAGTACTACAGCCACGGCGGCATCCCCAGCCGGGGTCTGAGCGAGCACGTCTGCGCCGTGTGCGCCCAGAAGATCCTGGTGGACGTGGACGAGGAGGGCGTCATCGAGAACACGTACCAGCTGTCCTGTGGTCACACGTAGGCTCCGACCGCTCGGGCGCCTTCGGAACCGCCACTTCCTGTTGGGCCTTGACTTGCCCCCTGGACCCTTCTAGATTCCACGAGTTCTGCATCCGTGGCTGGTGCATTGTGGGGAAGAAGCAGACGTGTCCTTACTGCAACGAGAAGGTGGACTTGAAGACCATGATGAACAACCCGTATCCTTGCGTGCGTTTGTGTGTGCGCGCCCGCGTCACTCCGTCCGTCCGTCAGTCCTTAACGTGGTCGCGTGTCCAGCTGGGAAAAGACTCACGTTCTGTACGGACAGCTGCTGGACTGGCTGCGGTACCTGGTTGCCTGGCAACCCATCATCATCGGCATCGTCCACGGGATCAACTTCTCACTGGGGCTGGAATAGCATCCCTGAGGCGCGTCGCTCCGGTCCACGGGCCCCCGTGTTCTTGCAGCGACGTCGGGATGTCGTTTTGTTGTTCCCTTCATCGTCTTTTTGGACACTGACTCCCCCACTTTGTCTCTTTTTGGGGGGGGTCATATTGTTTTTCTGTTTCACTAAAGTGTAATTTTGTAAAAAACAAACAAAAAAACGAGAGGGGGAAGAAAACCAATAAACGTAACCTCAACATGCCGATGACCTTTTAGACTCAAACACGCCCACGTTTCCCGTCAGTCCCGGTCGTGTTTGCGGTGCAAGGACCCGAGTCGCGAGAGATCCGCCAATCGGGGCAAGGGGCGGATGGGGGGGGGGGGGGAGCATAAGAAGCCTCGCCGAGGGCCGCGGGACAGAAGAGCAAAGTCGAGATGAAGACGACCACGTTGCTGCTGCTGTTCCTGTGCGTGAGCGGCACCGCCTCGCAGGGCAACCTGGACTACGACGATTACGGCTCGGTGAGTCCGATTTTTTTTTTTTTTTTTTTTTGCACGACGTGTGTTCAAACTTGTCCCTGACGGTTTGTGGTTCACGCGCAGGACGCAAAGACCTCGCCCAAGACCAACGCAACAGTACGTCACACTCTGGTCCTCGTTCTCCCCGACCGCGCGCCTGTGGGACTCTTCAAGTTTCCGCTTTGCGTTCGCAGGAGGAGACGGGACCGGACGCCCGCGGCCACCGCCCTCTGGTTCACGGCCACGACCACTACAACCCCAACCGCTACACGCCGCCCCCCCTGGGCGGCGGCGGCAGGTCAGTCTCGGGAACACGTGGCCGAGCCCCCGCCGTGTCGCTGACGCGGTGTTTGGCGCAGGTATCGAGGACGCCCCGCCGCCGCGTCCAAGGAACACGAGGTGCCCGAAGAGAAAAAGGTGCACCCCGAGTCGGGGGGATGTTCGTACGGCGCCGCAGAACTGGTACGCTTACTTTGTTTTCCAGGACTGACCCGTTAATCGGCCGATATTCGCCCACATTTTTACCGGATGCTTTTCATGCACGACATTTGCCGCAAAGTCAAAACGTTTGCCATGGCGACAGTCAACGCGAGTTGTTGAGTCGCGACGGCGCGTTCACCTGGCGTTGATGTGTGCGCTCGGCAGGGAGTGCTGTGCCCGACCGGCTGCGAGCTCAAGACGGCGCTGCTCAAGCAGGAGAGGAGCGTCGCCTCGGTGAGACCAACACCGACCGCTTCACAGCGGAAAAACTTGTTCTGCCTGTCGGCGGAGCAGAGCACGTTCAATGAAGCGAACTGGAATCAAGGTCTGGGGAATCGCCGCTCACCTTTCGCTTGGCTTCCCGTGTGTTGACAGAGCATCAAGGAGCTGACGCCGCTGGTGCTGGAATTGTCGCGCTCATCCAACGTCGTCTACAACTTCGCCACCGAAATGTCCTCTTCCCTGACCGAGCGCCAGCGACTCATCGGAGGTGACGCCGCTTTTTTCCTCCCCCTACGTCGTCCTGGCGGCGCCCGCCGCTCACCGCCAACTTTCCACCTCCGCAGACAACGGACGGGTGGTCGGTCAGTTCACGGCTCAAGTGGAGGACCAGCACGCCTTCATCAAGGAGACGGTCGACACCGTCTTCCCTTCCACCGTTCGGGTCCTGCAGGTTGACGCCACGCCGCGTCGAGCTACTCGACAATTATTGCCCGATGTCGGCGGTAACGCGGTTCACCGCGCAGGGCATCGTGGACAAGGTTCGGCTGAAGATCGAGAAGCTGGAGAAGGCCCTCCAGACGCAGAGGGAGGAGTGCAAGGAGCCGTGCCAGACCAAATGCCCCATCCCCGTGGTGACCGGTGAGAGGAGCGGCAAAATTCCAACGCCGGAATCGGCCGCTGAGCGGACTTTTTTGGACTTCCAGGAAAGGAGTGCGAGGACATCTACCGCCGTGGCGGGAAAGACTCGCAGATGTACCTGATCCAACCGGACCCCCTGCAGCCCCCGTACAAAGTCTTCTGCGACCAAAGCTCCCGAAATGGAGGTAAGGCGGGGCGGCCGGGTATCTCGCGACGAACGCCGTCTCACGCGAACGCCCCCCAGGTTGGCTCCTTATCCAAAACCGACTGGACGGCAGCGTGGACTTCGGCCGACGCTGGGACGAGTACCGACGTGGATTTGGAAACATCGCGCTGGACACGGGCAAGGGTCACTGCGAGACCCCAGGTCTTCTTTTTTTTTTTTTTTTTTTTTTCTTCCAACTCTCACGATGTCGTAGCGACAGAGCTCACTTCCCGTCACGTGACAGGTGAATACTGGCTGGGAAACGAGCGCATCAGTCACTTGACCAACATGGGCCCGACGGAACTCCTCATCGAGATGCAGGACTGGACGGGCGCGAAGGTGAGCCCCGCAGTCGAAGAGCACGTTGGCGCCCGATCGGTCGGGAATCACGGCCGTGTCGGCTCTGCTCTCAGGTCCACGCCCAGTACGGCCACTTCACCACGAAGTCCGAGTCGTCCAATTACGTGCTGACGGTGAGCGATTACTCGGGCAACGCCGGGAACTGCCTCCTGGACGGCGCGCTGGAGCTGTTTGGGGAAAACCGCACCATGACCAAACACCACGGCGCCATGTTCAGCACCTACGACAGAGACAATGACAACTGGTGGGTGTGGCCGCAAAATGTATTTGTCAAATAGATTTATGCGTTTTGTTGTCACACTCACCCTCTCGGGCTTTGACTCCAGGAGCCCCGGTGACCCCTCCAAGCAGTGCTCCAGAGAGGACGGCGGCGGCTGGTGGTACAACCGCTGCCACTCGGCCAATCCCAACGGCCGCTACTACCTGGGCGGAGCCTACACGAAGCAGATGGCCAAGCACGGCACAGATGACGGCGTGGTGTGGATGAACTGGAAGGGCAGCTGGTACTCGCTCAAGGCCATCAGCATGAAGATACGACCCGTCTTCACCCCCTGATACCCGACGACGACGACGACAAAAAAAAAAAAAAAAAACAAAATAAATTGTCATACTTGCCGACTCAACTCGTGTCCTCCATGCTTAACAGACATAAACAGTCGGCATGTTTACGGGCTCATTCGCAATCCAGTCGACTCTACGTCGTGTTTGGACGGCGGAATATTGAGGGTGCGCCGCCCCCCCCCCCCCCCCCCACGGTCACCCACATGACGTACACAAAACGTGAAGCGGGGAAAGGCAACAGGCAGTCCAAATAGACCTCGCGAATGCACCGAATCCCAACATTTATTCGTTTATTATTCTGAGATCTTTCCTTACGACCGAACGGAGTTTCTGGCCGACGACCGCCCGCGAGGCGTCCCAAGTGAAGAGCGACGTGGGTCTGCGGCGGAGCGTAAATCGACGGGTTTTCCGCACCAGAGGAAACAGACAAGAGTCGCGCTTGAACCGGTGATGCCTCCTCCGACGAGGGAGACGAGCAGCGATCGATCGTCACCGTCCAACTGCGGCCAGATAATGTCGGAGAAGTCGCTAAGATTCCTGGGATGCGAGATTCTCAGACGTGTCCACAAAGAGCCGATGTTGTCCGATGTCCTCAAACTGGGTGAGCAGTTCTCGCCGCACCGTCGGGATCCGCTTGTACGCTTCGGACGGGGCCGGGCCCACCAGGGCGGGCCGCAGCCTGACGGGCGAGATATCCGGAGGGGGCGAGACCTTCTCGCTTCCCCGGCGTTCCATCCGAGCCGCGTCGGCCCTCAGCGCCCGATAACCGTCGGGGTCGACGTCGAGCGACAGCGCCGCCCTGCAGGAGCCGCCGCACGCTCGCAGCTTCATGTCCACGTCCACCTGACGAGCACGAGTGGCAATTTATTTCTTGCTCGACGGCAGCTGGCAACGTCCCCGACCTTCTGGTGACCTTCAGCACGGTTTACCTCAGCTCTCCACAGCTCTTCCACCTGCCGCCGGGCGCGCTCGCTCAGCTCCCCGAGACGCCGCCGCAGCCGCCGCGATCGTCGCCGTAACGACGTCAGCTTCCTCGCCAGCTCGCCGGCGTCTTGCGCGAACTTGAGCTCTGACACTGCAGAGGGCCCGCGCCGCTCATGTCAAACTAGCTCGGGCCTCGGCGTCATTTCAGAAAGCTTGCCTTGCGTTTTTGGGGCCACCGGGCAAAAGTAGTGCTTTGCCACCGTCTTGGTTTTTCAGAACTATGTTCAAGTGAGTCGTAAAGCTTCAAACAGACAAAGGTGGCATCTCGGGGCCAAAGATGTCTGCTGTAGTGAGTTGAGGAGCTTCATTTAGACCAATGGTATTGCTGCTCACCGTATCTCGGTGCCAAGGAAGTCAATTTGAGTGGGTTGAGCGTCATTTTGACAAAAGCGGCGCGATGGCAATCAGCACACTTAGCGCGCGGCGCAACTGAAGAGCGACGGCCGGCTTTACCGTGCTGGACGACGAGGGCCCTCCGGTGATGGCGGTAAACGTCGGCGACCTTCGCCACGAGCTCTTCGGCCTTGGCCTCCATCAACTCGGCAGTCTTACAGATGCCATCCAGCTTCCTGCCAGCTTCCGTGTCCGCCTGCGAGAGGACGGCGTGCAGGCGGCAGCCGGACGGACACTTCTTGCCCTGGCACGGGAGACCAACAAAAAAAAAAAAAAAAAAATAAAATGGCTGAAACACGAATCCGACCTTGGCCGAGAGACCTGTCAAAATTTGTTTCCAATGAAAAGGCTTCGAAGTAAACACGGCCAAAGATCCCGTTGGTCTTACCCGGTCGTCATGGAGACAGGGCGCTACGTCAGAGCGGGCGGGGCAGCGTCGTCCTTCGGGGGAGGGGGCAGGCCGCCGGCGCTCACGCAGCCTCGCGCACGCTGTGTGGGCGCAAAGCAAATATGTGGTTAACGAGTACGTGGCGTGCGGGGTCCGAGGCCGGCGGGATTGTTTGCGTTTGGATCCAGCTTCAAGACACAAATGTGGAACTTCCTGTTGACGTCGCCCCCGTTGCGTGACCGTGTTTACGCCGCCGAACTTGCAACTTGAACCTAATTTGTCCCACTGTAAACATTCCAATGCGCATTTCCAGGTGTTCAACTTTTCAGAATTTTCTCGCAGCCGGTCTTTGAGGCGTGAATCCACCGGTCCGTTCCAAGGACTTGTACGCCTTTGTGACTTTCTCGGTCTCTCTCGACTGCTGTATCGCAACGGCGAGACTTCCAACGGGGCGCTTTTCTCAGACCGGCACCCGATCGGACATGTTCGAGAAACCCGCAACGGTTCGACAGCATTCTAAGGTTCTTCCCTGATTTTTTTTTTTTTTTTTTTGTGGTTTTGAGAAGCATAGGTGGGGCCTTCACCAATGAGGAACTCCGGGACCGGAGGGTTTTCACGTGGATCTTACTAAAATACACGCACACTCGCACATACAAGCGCACAGAACTGAAGAGGTGACCTTTGATACTTTATTGAGTTCAGTGCAGAACATTCTGGAAAGTCAACAGAACCAAATGACGGACCAGGAAGTCACAATGCGGCAGGTCGCACAAACAATTGCACGCTCTTCAGGCGCCGACCGGCCCACACGGCGCCCTCGCCCCCGTTGAGGTTGGCCGATCGGCAGTTGTCGTACCACCACCCTCCGCCGTGGGTCGCCGCACAGTTTCCCACCCCGCGGTCGTTGTCTCGGTCCCAGGTGCTGAATTTCATCCCGCTGTGGGACAGGGCGTCTCCCGAGGTGCCGGCGTAGCCAGAAACGTGCAACGGGAAGCCCTCCTCCTCGGGACCCACCCTGACGACGTAGTCCGCAGTCGTCACGCCGCCCTCCTCATCTCGCATGTTAACCCTAAGCAGCGTCTCGCCCCGGTCGGTCAACAAGTGGAGGTTCTGGTTGCCGAGCCACATCTCCCCCCTCCCCTGCGCGTCCACGCTTCCGAACCCCGCGCGATATTCGGCCCAAGTTCGGTTGAAGTCGAGCAAGCCGTCCCCTCTCTGCTGGACTAACAACCAGCCGCCCATCAGCCCCTCCTGTAGGCAGTAAACCGCCACCACGGCGGCGGCGCCGGAGGGCTTGATGTCAAACACGCCGCTCGTTTCCCCCCGGGTGTGCTTGTGGAAGATATCCACGCAATCTGCAACACATCATTTGCTTCTTCAATTTCCAGAAAGTTCAACACAGACGCTAAAGCTAAAAAAAATTACGCGGTCTTCTCTGTCCGCTAACGTTTTGCGAGCGGGGCGGACGCGGCGTCACTCTTGGTCGGAGGTTGCGCTACCTTTTCCCGTGTAATCGCTCTGGCGTTTGACCTGCACGCTCTGCACGCTGCGAGCGCGCAAGTCGGGAATGTCGTCATCCACGTGGTCGCTTAAGAACTTTCCCAGATCGAAGCCCACCTCTGTGAAGGGCTGCGAGAAGGCGGTTTTAGTGTCCGATTGGGCTCCTTTGCTGGCGCCCACGTGAACGGTCTTGACGTTGGTGGACGTGTGACTCAGGACGGGGAAGAGGGAATCCAGTCCTCCCTTGGTGCCGGATTCCCCCTTACAGGCAGGACCCCCCTCTCTGGTCTCCTCTATTTTTTCCACAGGGCCGTCCTGAGTCATCACCGTCACTTTCTTGGTCACTATCACGCAACTGGTTGAGTCAAGACCGGGAAGTTTCGCATCTTCGAAGTTGCCGCCGACGCCAAACAAGTCTTCGTTGGGGACTCCGGAGAGCTCAGAGATGGACTTGGAGGATGTGGAGGAGCCTGATGTGGAGATGGAAGTACCTTGATCTTTGGAGATGGGAGCAGGAGAGGAGCTGGAACCTTCCTTCTCGAGTGTCAACTGGAACGATTTCACCTGACCAACGTGGAACAAGATCTCGTCAAAGAACGTCGTCTACCGTTTCAGATCACGGACCAACGCTCCACGTGCGCTCACGGCGACTGCATGTTGTCCCGACCTCACGGAAGATATCCTCCACTCCGTGGGTCTTGTAGATGCCGCCTTGGTGGACTTCTTGGAACGGCCTGCTTTGCATCACTTCCAGCTGGTGCACGGACTGGATGCTCTGCACCCCCTGGGCGTGAAGCTGATTAATCTGGAAACGGAAGCGGAGGCTCAGCCAGGGGATCGCGACGGTCCTCTGCGGGCGTCGCCTCGCAAGCCCTCTTGGGGATTTGCAAAATACTTTGCCTCGGAAAACCCTGCGGTGTACGTCAGACAGCAGCTGACCTGTTTGTCCAGAGCCACGTAGCCGTCGTGGTCCACCCGGTACTCGGAGTAGGTCTTGCAAGAACCTCGACAGGAACGCAACTTGATGTCGATGTCCACCTGGAAGGAGAAAGAACCAGAACTTCAGGAACTTGTTATTTGCCCCTCAACATGGGCTACACAAGACTCGCCTCCAGCTTCTGCATGTCGCCCACTTGATCCGTCACCCGGTCGCGGAGGGCCGCCAGGACCCGCAGCTGCCTGTCGATCCTCACCTTCATCTCGGAGATCCTCTGGCGAAGGTTCTGCGCCAAGTTGTAGTAGCGGTCGTCTTGACCTGCGTTAGGAAGGTCATGAGCGCCGTCCTCGAGTCGACGGGGGCCCGACCGAATAAGCGGGGCCGGGGACCAACCGGAGTTCAGGGTGAGCTTCTCTTTCAGGAACTCGTACGTTTGCTTGGTCGCCTGATCGGCCGAACGATGCCCGACTTGTTGCTGCCCCACCAAAGCGCGGATCTTCTCGATTTTCTTCAACAGGCTGTGATCTTGGTGGTCCATCAGACCTTGGATCCTGCAGCCAGACGGGCACTTGGGACCCTGGAAATTCCGACAGTGTAACAGTAAATCCCAAGTAAAACAGTCAGTCAATGGAATTTTTAAAAAGGAAATGGGATTGATTTTCTTTTGCCGCCTATCCTCACGAGGATCGCGGCGAGCGCCGGAGCCTATCCCAACGGGCAGGAGGCGGGGTACGCCCTGAACTGGTCGCCGGCCAATCGCGGGGCACACGGGGACAGACAATCACACCGATGGGGCAATTTTAGAGTGTCCGATAAACGCTGCACGTTTTTGGGACGAGCCCGCCCGGAGAAAAGCCCCGCAGGCGCGGACGGGGATCTCCCAATCGCTCTCCGTCACGCAAACCCCCCCCCCCCCCTCCCCCGCTGACGTTACCCAGTCGTCGTCGGTGCAGAAGGGCCACTCCTTCTGGGTGGCGCACTTGTCCGAGCGGGTGTTGGGCACCACGGGCCGCGCTCCCCTGGGATTCAGCACGTCAGCCTGCGGACATTTTGCGTTTCGGGTAAATGTCACTTGACGTTCAAACGACGCGAAGTTCTGCAGCTTTTCCTCACCGGCGAGGCGGCGGCGCAGAGGAGGACGAGGAAGGCCACCAAACTAGGTCGTCGCATCTTGTCGAATGTTCCGAAGTCGCAGGCGTTGGCCGCTTTTGAGGACGGCCCCCCCCCCGCCGACGCTCGTGACTCGGACGAGGTTGAGCAAAGCGCCGAGAGGGTGACGACCTTTTGCCCGGCTGCACTTTGAACACAAACACGGACATTTGCTTTCCCGCTAAGTGCACGCCAGGACGTCGGGTCGACGTGTCAAATGCCGCCGATGAAAGAAATCCATTGCGAACATTCCGGAAGAAAGCGCCGCCGTTTGGCCGCGTAACATTGACAACACGTGGATTAGACAAACAAAAAACTAAATCTTAGCTTTACAACGTTTTTCATTTTGAACTCACTCATTCATATAAATTCACATGGCAACTATTCGAATTCAGGCTTTGGACCCCCGAGTGAGCTTCAATAAACTTGCCTGACGGGAAAAACTACATCAAAACCACAATAGAAGTCTTCCTTAGCGTTCTCCAGAGCAAACAGGCCGACGTGCGCCTCACCTATCTTAAGTCATTAAAAAAAAAAAAAAAGGAGGTGAAGCCAAAATGCTGATCGGATGAGGCCGCAGGAAGACGTCCACTCAGCGCGCACCTTTTTTTTTTTTGCGTCAGTCGACTTGTTACAGAAAACGTGAAACAACCATAAAGCACTTCCTGTTTGGCGAGAAGAGAGAACGAAGGAAGTGACTTGAAAACAAACATCGGCGTTGCGAAGAGCTGCTGAGGTTCAGAGTTGCTTCTCGGCTGCTCCGGGTACTTGAACAGATGTTCGTTACTCTACTGTCAATTGAGCAAAGGTGCGAATGTGACTTTGAAGGCCCGTTTGTTGATTACGTGCCAGGATGCGCCCGGCCTCGAGGCAAAAAGTCCGGTCCAGAAGGCTGCGGCGCGGCCGCGGAGGAAGTGAAAACATTCTGTTCACACGTCAGTCGCGTTGAGGCAGGCGGACGCGACTTCCCGCCTCCCTTCCGCCTCCTTGGTCCTCCCTCCGCCACCTTGGACGGAGGCTTTGCACCCGCGTCGCCCCCCTCGATCCCCGAACCTGAAGGCGGCCAGGAAAGCGGCGCGGTAGTTGCGGTTCATCCATCCGTAGAGCAGCGGGTTGGTGAAGGTGGAGCACATGGCCACCACGTGGAAAAGCGTGTAGAGCAGGCGGAAGTGCGGCGTGTCCGGCACGCCGCTGTCGATGTCCGTGGCGAGCTGGAAGGCGTGGTAGGGGAGCCAACTGACGGCGAACACCGCCACCATGGTCACCAGCATTTTGGTGGTCTTGCGGCGGCGGCGGTGGCGCTCGGAACCCCCGGACGCTCCGTCGCCCCCGGCCTCTGCCGGCCTGACGTGACCTCGCAGCTTGGACCAGATGCGGGCGTAAGCGAAGGAGATAATGGCGAGCGGAAGGAAGTACTGCAGCACCAGCATGGAGACGCTGTAGACCGTCCCATCCGCGCTGGACCCGGGCCACTTCTCCGCGCACGCCTGCCGTCAAAAGCCGCAAATTTCATTTGACAGACACAACGGGAGGTAGCGCAAACAGACTCAACTGTGTCTCGAGTCTTAAACTTCAGGTCTCAAGTCAGTCCGGAGTACGAAGTAAGTCTCACGTCGGTCCAAATTCTTAACCCGCAAGTCTCAGGTCAGTCTTAAAATCCAATCAAAAAGTCCCAAAACAAAATCAAACTTCAAGTCGCAAGTCTCGACCCCTCAACTAAGTCTTGAGTCTCAACCTTCAAGTATCAAGTCAGTCCCATTTGCGGGACGTAGACGGCGTCGTCCACCTGGATGCTGCGCCCCTGGCCCAGCGGAAAGGATCCGTACTCTCGGAAGATGGCCAGGGGGCTGGCGAGCGCTGCGCTCAGCAGCCACGTGAGCGCGATGACCCCGAAGCACGTGTCCTTCCGCATCCTGGTCTCCAGGTGGTGAACGATGCACCTGTAACCACGGAGACGCGCCGTCACGCGGTCGGCCCCGGGGACGAACCCCCCCGGCCGCTCCCACCTGTGGCGATCCAGGGCGATGACGTTGAGGGTCAGCGTAGATACGTGAACGGCGAGGCCCTGGGCGAAGGGCACCAGGAAGCAGAGGGCGCCGCCCAACTGCCACTCGCCCTGAAGCGTGTAGACCAGCGTGAACGGGAGACACAGCGCGTTCACCAGGAGGTCGGCTGCCGCACAGGAAGTGGCGTTCAGCGGGCATTCAAGCAGCACTACAGACTCCCTCCTTACATTCATTTTGCTCCGGGTAAAAATGATACATCAAACTTTTTGCAAACTCGAACATCAGAATAATGATGAAGGCCGAGCACCTTTCCAAAGGGTGAACCCAGAACTTTGTCGCCATCTTGGGGCCTAAGGAGGCCGTTACAAGCAAACTGATTTGGCCACAAAACTGGACTTTTATTTTCAAGATGAACTTGTTAAAAGATGACAATTCTTTTGGAAAAACAGGCATTATTGCATTTTTTTTTTTTTAATTCACTGATTCACCGATGAGTCATTTCTTACTAATCTTCGTATGTTTGATTTGGATAAAAGACGATTCATGTTTTTTTCCGCCGCAAGGACCCCAACCGTAATCCAAACAAGACTTACTCTGTACTCCAAAATAATAACAATAACACGAGGATGAAAAGATTGGACTATTTCAAGATCAGAAAGTCAAAAGATGAACGTGACAACTTTTCGAGGCCATTTTCGAACTGCTGCATTTTCTGTCCCGTCTGTTTTGGACGTACCGACTGCCAAGTTGGCGATGAAGAAGTTGGTGACGGTGCGCAGCGACTTGAAGCGGTAGATGACGTAGATGACCAGAGAATTCCCGGCGAGCCCCAGCAGGATGATGGCGCTGTAGGCCGCGATCAAGACCACCTGCCAGGAGCGAGAGACGCGTCAGCCTCAGTGGGATGCGGACCGGTCCGGGGACGGACCTGCCACTCACCTGCACGCCGGGAAGTCGGGTGGGGTCTTCGGAGAAGGCGGCGCCTCTCGACCGAAGGTCGGCCGCAGAGTCCTCGTAGCTGTCGACGGCGTCGGGGTAACTGACGTTGGCGGCCGCGGGCTCTCCGTCGACCTGGTCCATGTCGTACGTTCGACCGGGCGTCTCTTCAATTGTGCCGGTCACGTTCGCCGGCCCGGCAGGCTCATGGCGTCGCCGGCGAGAGGAAAAGCCTGAGGAATTTCCCCTCGATCGGGCCGTCTGGGAAGACGGGCAACGCGACGCCTGCCATTTAGCAATACATGAGTGGACGTTGATTTATTCATCAACATGTTTCCCCGCCGTGGCTATTTTTGGCTCGCCTTCGTCGCGAGGAGCCAACGCAGCGAGAAGCGCGGCTGTTACCTGGATGCCCCGCGTCCGTCTGCCTTTTACCGCATCGACAAGCCGACGGGGACCGAGAACGGTGCCCTGCGGAGCCCCGCGGCAAATGCGCACGTCCAGACGGGAAGGACTGACGACGTTATTACAGCGTCATAGTCGAATAAAAACATCACATCTAAATAGAGCCCACCTTGGCGCCGAATCGTACGTAAGCCGTATTGAATGTGCCGGTTGACTAAATGAGTTATTTTGCCCCAAAAAAATTTCATTTGCTGACTTTGTGACTCCGACTACCAAGTCCCGTACACGCAGAATACTGAACATTCAAATAAGTCGGTTTTCTAAAGATAAAGCCAATATGCATTGATTTGGTTTTTTTTTTTTTTTTATCAGAACAGAGGAGCAGAAAGAAAATAAATCTAACAAACGTGAGGAAATAAAATAAACAGAATAAAAGCAGTAATACATGAGATGATTTGGCTGTTTAATTGTTTAAAAGGAAGTCAAAACGGATCTCATCCCAACTTTTTGACTTGTATCATAAGAATACAATAAGTGACCATTCATTCATAATATACTGTCATCATATTCGATTCATTCTTTCACGACGCCAGACGCGCTCGCTCATCTCGCCGAAAATTGTTTCGCAAATATCGACGCACTCACCGGCGGCGTCTCCGAAGGTCCGCAAAGGAAGAGGAAAGCTGCCGTTGTTTACTTTTCCAATTCATCCATCAGCTCGTCAATGGAGAGGAGCACGTTGCATCAGTCGCTGCGCGAGGAAGAGAAGGAGGGGAGCGGCTTCACGTTGCAGGGGCGGGGGTGAGGTAGATGATGGGGGGTGGGGGGTGGGAGACGGCGGCCGCTGCCCTCAAAACGCAGCGCAGGGAAATCGCTTCAAACCAACAAGTATGACGCACGGGGCGGGGGGGGACAACAAATAACCGCAGCTGGCTGGCTGGCTGGCGACCGAGCCGGGGTGTCACACGCGACCCTTGTGAGGACAGGTCACCCCAACCCCCAAGCGACGTTTCACTTTGAACGGGATGCATCGGCAGAACCAGAAGAAGGCTTCCTTGGAAAAAGCGAGCTCGGGCTCAGAACCTTTCCAAGATCTCAGATCACGTTTACCTGACAAAAAAAAAAAAAAAAAAAAAAAAACCCGGCAAGATGGCGCATGACTAAAGAAAGCCAATCAAAAGCCTCGACGATCGGAGGGCCGAGTCGCAGCTTTTGTGGCTAATTTGCAAAACTTCCCTCAAGCTGGAAGCCTTCTGGAAATTTCCAAAAGTTGCCGTAGTTTAATTACACATCGCCGTCTCCTCCCAGAACAAACTGTCGAGAACTACCATGACGCGCATTTGGAAATGAAATTGCGCAATTGCAGTCGCAACACGTGCCGCATAATCCCAGACCAGATTTCATAATTTCAAGTCCACTATTTCAGTCGTCCATTGTCAAGCACGCGAGCGTTGGAGGAAAGCGTTTGGACCCCCGCCCGGGTGGGCCCCAACCATATAAGGGCACAGCCAAGGGCCGAGGCAAAGGGTCGGCCTCCGCAGAGGTGCTCTGTTTACTGCTGCCGTCGACTGGGATCAGAACTTGAAAGTTTTTCCTCATCTTATCTCACGTTCTTGTCTGACACTCAAACCCAACAATCGGAGAAGACGCAGCGGCGAAATGCAAGCGCTTGTCGAGCCGGGGAAAAGAAAAAAAAAATAAAATCAAAATTGTTCACAACAGAGACTCTCCACGCTTTGCTTTGGAGTCATATGAAAATAAATTACGGTTGAACAGTTTTGGTGTGCGAGCATTTTGCAGAAGTTAAGAAGAAATACTAGAATTCTGGAAGAGGAGATATTAACCCTATTTAAACTAATTTTAGACATTGGCTTTGAAATTGAAATCAAATTTTCCTGTTCCATCGGCTAATGATTTTGCTAAATTAAGAAGTACATTCCTGATTTTGTGACCAACTTGGAAGAATACTATTTGCATTTATTTAGCGCCCCCCCCCCCCCCAAAAAAAAAAAATTCTGGCTGGTAATGTATTTGTTTTCAATTATTTCTTGCATTAAATGGACTCTACCGTACAGCAAATCAAACGACTTTTTTTTTTTTGTAAATGATCTACGATTGCTGAAGCAATTACGATGAAACGAAACATGGAAAGAACGCGACTGCATCATTTGATTATTTTCGAAATCGCTATTTTCTTGTTTTGAAATGTCATCTGTCAAACGCGCAAAAGGTGCACGAGGCGGTTGACAAGCTCGAGATGCCGCAGCTCGTCGGCGTCATCGGTTGCTAGCGGGAAAACAAAAATAGGCGACCGTGAAGCTCTCTGGAGACACCCCCCCCACACACACACACACAAAGCCGCATACACTTGCTCCCCCCTCCCTCCTCGCCACGGAGAGGAGGGCTGTGAAGGAGCGCACGCTGGCTCCTGATGTCAGCGCCGACGTCACGCCAAGGTGGCGCCACGTCAAGGCCGACGCCAAGGGAACGCCGCTGCGGGCGGGCGGGCGGGCGGGCGGGGAGGGAGAGAAGCGCTTTCATTTGCCGGGAAACCTGCCATCCGTTTTCCAGCGCTCTTGTCCTTATTAGGAGCCCGTGAGGGAAAGGCGGGGCGGGGCGGACCCCGGAGAGACCGACTACTCACGCTCACCCCGACGGACGACCGTGCGAGAAAAGTGAGAGAACGTGGAAGGCAGATGTGCTAACATGTGTTCACGCACTCTTGATTGACAGCCGCCCGTCCTCCCCTGAGGCGGAGGACATAGGATGAGTCATCCGAACGCAGACAAAAGGGAGCGATGAGGCGGGGGGGGGGAAGGTCGCCCAGACGACAGCTTGGTAAAGGTCAGGCCGGCAGCGCGGGGTCGCGAGGTCAAGCGATCAAGAAGCTTCCCGAGACGGCAAAATAAACGACGACGTACGCCGCCGGCGCCCGTAACCATGACGACAATTACCATCCATCCCCCACCTCGGCGGATTCGTATGCGAGCGACGCACCTGCGGCGTGACGCCGCTCATTGAAATGCTCTCTCACGCCCAGCGATGAGTTTTGGGGCCCGCTCGCACTTTGCGCTCAAAGAACCTCGGCAAACCGCTCCGACATTACTGAAATCCTCCATTTCCCAAATCTTACTCAACACACGACTGAAATCCTCTCATACGCACTACCCCCCCCCCCCAAACACACACAGACACCCGTGTTTTTGTTTTGCGCTGACAAATCTTGCAAATATTTCCACTGACACACACACAAATCAGAGTCCACATCTTAGCCTCAGCCCGTGAAAAAGATACAAGAGTTTGCGGGCAGCGCAGCTAGCTGGCCATCCACAGCGTGAAGGGGATGAAGATGGCGGGCAACGCGGTCCCGAAGGACACGCCCGAGCGGGCCAGGCACGCGAGGCCCAGCAGCCCCGCCACGACTGCGTTCCTCTGGTCTCGGATCAGGGACTTCAACCACTGGCAGAACTGAAAAAGACACACACAAGCCAGTGTCTGACTTGGACACAATCCAAACAGAGTTAAGCACAAACTGTGACTAAAATGTCCGCAACTCTTGCCAGCAAGCATTTCGGAGACACTGCCCTAAGTGAGTAAATACATTTGGACCCATTCGTATGATTCTGATCAACAGAAAGTTCCTCACACACATGTGGACACTTTTGGGCTGACCCGAATCCTTCAACAACGGGAATCGTGGTACGTGGGCTCCCCCCGCTGGCAAGAAACAGCCACTGCATTCATCCCTCTCACCGCAGAAAATGGGAGCGGCTTCAACTTTTTTTTTTTTTTTTTTTTTAATTTTAGAACCTTGATTCGTTAGATTCGTTAAATTGACGTTTGAATTGGAATACATTTAAATCGAATGTTTTAGAACTGATTGGCTTTTTTGGCACAAGCCGACATATACTGTAGGCGCGATACATTTGAATTCAATTGAATAATTGGGTTAAAATTCTGTACAATTTGAGAATAGCGTCCACAAAATAAAAAAAGCTGCAACAGGTCGGCATCTTTACGGCACTTTGCGTCTCCTGTACGACCCCTCCCCCCTTTGACCACGCCCATCTGACCTGCTCAGTCTGCAGGCTGCGCGCGGCTCCGTAGCGGCACCACGTGACGAAATGCTCGCAGTTGTTCCACAGCAGGCTGTAGGGGGCGCTGCCGAGCAGGCTCTCCGCCCGCCGCGCCGCCTCCTCGGCATCGGGCCGACCGCGACCGCCGGCGCCGCGCTCCATAGCGTGCGTGTTGAGCCAGACGGCGGCGCCGTAGGCGAAGTCCTCCACGGAGTCCACGCGCACGCTCGCGCGCTTGGCAAGCACGCCGAGCAGCAGGCGCGTGTTGGTCACTCGACTGCAGAGGAGGCGCGCGTCTGACGTGACTGCCGGGAGGATGTCCGGGATGAGGTGCGCCACGCAGCCGTCGCCCAAGTATATGCCGAAGTGCGTGAAGAGCGTTCGCGGCACCTCCAGCAAGTCCCCGCGCCGGTAGACGCGTTCGGGCGGCGGGGGCGCGCACGTCACAAAGAACAGCGCCAATTTGTCCAGCAGCAAGGCGAGCGTGTCCAGCATGACGTGAGCAAGAGGAAGACCACTTTGTGCTGGGGGAAGGGGGGGGGGGGGGGGCGGCACCCGCACCGTGATGAGGGGCACCGGGGGCGGGGCCACATGGGTGTGACCAGCGACCCAATTTTGGGCCTTTCAATGAAGTGCCGCAAAAAAAAAAGTCTTTGCGAGTGAGGCCACTTCAGCAGGCCACCTGCGCGAGGGGGGCGCCGAATCGGCCACTCACCAACTCCAACAAGTCACAAACACCAACAAAAACAACACCTGGATGCACACACACACACACACACGATCCTGTCAGGCATTGGGGGCGGAAGACCCAGATGTGGGCGGATGTCAGGGGGAGGGGTTATATGGTGCACGTAAACAAAGAGCACTTTGATTTCTTTCTCCTGCAACTTTTCACACATCGTCACTGGCCCAATTCCGCTCAAATACACTAAAAAAAAAACCACACGCACGCGATGCAGAAACGGGACTAAAAGTGAGGCGCTTCCAAACCACCAAATGCTGTTTCCAATGTCTTTCTGCCACATCCGCCGTTGTGCCCCCCGTGTTGACGGGACAACAAGCCACATGTTGACTGACAAGCGCGTGTTTGAGTGACGCTAACGCCGGCCAGATGTGCGGCGACCGTCACGCAGACTTCGCCTGAAGCCGATACACACATCAGAGAGGTGAAAGGTCGTGAAGGATGCGGGCGGGATACTTCCTGCCACGTTTAATGAACACTCAATAAGCGCCGGGACAGTTTTCACCGCTATCGGCTCTCCTGAAATGCGGGGGGGGGGGGGGGGGGGGGGTTTAGCTGGTGGCGGTCGCCGTGACGACTGAGGGCCTGTTTGCAATTAAGGAGGAAGTGACATGCCACAGAGCGAAGGCAGAGGTCACGGCTCTCGTGAAATTTGCAGAGGTCGTGATCCAAGCTGACAGTCAAGCCCGCCGTTGCTAAAACGGGCTTAACCGAGCAGGGGCGCCAGGTCGGGAAGGCCCCGGAGTTTCAAGTCCAGCAACATCTGAGCCAAGGCTTTTCCCTGCAGGAGGTCCACAAAAAACAAACACGCGTGTTGACCGACAGCCGCCCTCACGTATGTGTGTGTGTGTGTGTCGTACCTGGGGGTCACTCCGCAAAGACGCCACCCCTCCCCCACCAAGTGAATTCTTCAGGACAAAATTGAGTCCGTTGATCCCTGGCAGAGTGTATCTGCGCACACGCAAAAACACTTGTAACCACGGCAACAGAAGCGCATCTATATATGTGCGTTTGTGCTCCCGGCACTTTAACAAGGCTTCAGCGTGCCCTAATGCCCGTGTGAGCCGTGCTGCTTTTAATTGCCTCTTTCATAGCCTTTCATCAGGCTAATTGCCAACACATGCATGCTTGGCACACGGGCAACCACTGTTGGCAAAGTAGTGAAATACAAATACAACAATGGAGCAGTTTCAGGTACAAGTGACTCGATGTAACACTTATGCACTGAAATCCACATAGCTTAGCCGTTCACATTGCAAGCTTAATGCTAAAATGAAATAGAATCTACAGTATATTGCGGTGCTATAAGCCTTTCTGCAAAAACATTTACAAAGTTTACGCTGTGCAAAGAACAATGACTATTAGTCCCATACTGATGGACTGGGACGAGTTGCACTTCATCCATCTACCATTCTACTTGAATATTTGTCCAGAGACACCCCCACCCCCCCCCCACATATTTTAAATCTCAACCTTTCAGGGGTCAAAATAGGTTTGTTACATTTTCCAATACTCATCGTTGACAAAACGACGCATACAAGGTACAGTCTACAGTATTTTCCAAGTAGTTTTTCCTACTTTGGCGCCGCTGTGAAGAAGAAAAAAAAGAAAAAAAAAAAAAAAAAAAAACAGTGGACGCTTTCAGCGCCAAGATTTTGTGTGGCAGCGGCAACAGACATTTGGGACCAATTAGAAACAGAACATCCACAGCCTGAAGCAGTCATCTGGTTAGTCGGGGACGGGTCACGGCGGTCTAGAAACGCTATTGGGGTTGCTACTCGCGGCCCGCTCGCCGACAACTCACCGCGTCACGGCTCCGCGCGTGCCCGCCGGGAAGAGGTGGGCCAGGTATTCCTCAACCACAGAGGAAGTCAGGTGTTTCCTCAGGTAGGGGAAGAGGCCAGCGTGACGAGCGATCACTCCTGGGTACGAAGCTAGCCGTTAGCTTAGCATGAAGCTAGGCTAGCCAGGTTATGCGCGGTTAGCGTGGCTCACCGATGTTGGCGGAGTCTCCTTTGTCGCCGCTCCTGGCGTAGGCCAGTTCTTCCAGCGTGTAGCAGTGTGGCCCGCCAGGAAGCTCTACGATGTCAAAACCACAACATAGACCCGTTTGTAATAGAGACGTGCGTCTTGCTCCATCTAGTGGTGTGGGAATAATCCACCCACCCACCCACAATGTTTCAGTGTATTACTTTACTGCTGGCGGTACATGAAGAATGGAGTATTTTTTGAGGTGGTGTTAATATTTGAACAACAGTGTAAGACTGTACATATGCTGGATACGTGGGTCACCATGGCAACTGCCAACCAACCGCTCACCCGCGTCAGGGCCTTCCTCGACCCCCTCGGGAGGGACTTCCTGCTCGGTCGTGTCAGGCCCCGCCTCCGAGAGAGACTCCACCCACTGCCCGTCCATGTGGACGTCCAGCTGGAGTTGAGATTTAGGATAGTAGAAGAAGAGCGGCTTCAGCACGGGAGACCTTGAAGAAGACGATGACAAGGTGACAAAACCTTGAAGGGCGAGGGGGGCCGTCGCGGGTCGGTTCTACTCACACTCGGGGACGCCCGCCCACGATGCCGCAAAGTCCGGGAGCTGCGGGCGAGGACACGTTGACCCGGGTCACAAACGACGTGCACCCCATTTAGGAAACAAAGCGCTACGAGAACGAGGGCGGTGGCCGTACCCATCCCGGTGCCAGCGGAGGCGATCTCCCTGGAGAAGACCTCCAGCGCCTTCTTTTCTTTGTGGCGGACGGCCAACCACAGGACCGCCTCCCTGACGTCCTGCACGGCCAGCGCGTTGTTAGCCTCGCGGGAATCACGACTGAAAAGGCGAAGAAAGGCGGCGGTCTCACTTTGTCGGATCCGTTGGCGCCGTACGTGTCCTCCGCTCCCAGAACTTGGATGTTGACAGCGGTGAAGTCGTCCAGATGCAAATGCTTGAAAATGCGCCTTGTTCTGCGTACAAAGGTGCAAAAAAAAAAAAAAAAGTTAGTACCTAAAATGCGTAAGAGCCAACTTTTTGTAAGCGGTGTACGTTCTGGACGTTTTCCCCGGTGACAAGCGAACCTTTTTATGATGCTCTCTGCGGTCCTGCGGGCCTTTTCCGCCGCTCTCGGGCCGCCGAGCGGACACACGACGGTCGCGCGAAAGCCGTCCATGTAGGTGGCGCACACCTGTGGACGGAGAGGGGAAATGTTGAAGTCTGCGGTCCAGCCGCCGCCCCCGCCCGCGCGCGCGCGCGCTCCTGTCGTCACAGATCACCTTGTAGTCGCGCGGGGGAGCGAAGCCTTTGGCGCCGCTCACCTTCACGGCGCCGCCGTCCACATCTGTGCTCAAACAAAAGACAGCGGCATCCACACCGCTCTCACTGGAGAGATTAACGTCAAAGTGCCGCACGTACCAGGCACTTCCTGTATGAGCACACGGCTGAAGTCGCAGATGACGTCGGGCAGCACGTACCGCCGCGGGTCGCCGATCTCGTACACCAACTGCTCGGCGGCCGTGCCAAACGACACCAGGCCGCCCGTCTTTGGCGGTTTGGAGAGAATGAAGGAGCCGTCGGCGGAACATTCCACCACCGGGAAGCCAATGTCGTCCCTGCCAGAGGGCGGCGGGGGTTCATCTGGGATTAGCGGGGCTCTCGGCGGGGTTCTCACCAGTCGGGGACGCCGCGCCAGTCGGTGAAGATCCCGCCCGTGCTCTGAGCGCCGCACTCAATCAGGTGGCCTGCCAAACTGGACCACGTGACGAGAACGAGTCAAAACCTCAGCGCCCGGAAGCACATGCGAGCGATAATGAAGGAGTCCGTCAATCAACAAAACGCAAAGTCGGCGAGTTGTCATTCAGTCAACGAGTCAAAGTTTTCCTACCTTCCAGCGGCGAGCAGGTCCAAGTCGCCTTTTCCCCACCCAAACTACAAAAAGGCACAATCTGAATGCATTGAGTGAGCGGCGGCACGTTGTCATGGCAACCACGCCCAAGCCCCCGGGAAACTTCAGGACGTACGGCGTGCAGGAGCGGCCCGAGGGCGAGGGCGCTGTCCACGCAACGGCCCGTGACGACGACGTCGGCGCCGAGATCCAGACAGCGGCGGATGGGCGATGCCCTGGTCGAGCACAAAATCAGCGTGTACGTGAACCTCCGACGCGCACCCGAGCGCACGCATACCCGAGGTAGGCGTTCGCGCTGTGTAGCGTTTTCGGCAAGGCGCGGGTGCTGCCGTCGTCGGCCATTTTGACCTCCAACAGCGAGCTTCTCTGAGGAGACGAGGTAAAAAAAAAAAAAAAAAAAAGAGCCGGCAAGTGAACCAGTCAACAAGTAAACGGATTACGTGTCGAGGAGTTAACAAGTCAGAAAATAAGAGTGCAACCGTCAATGAGTCAGCAAGTCCACGTCAGTGAGTCGGTGATCCAATGTGTCAAATAGTAAACAAGTCAAAGTGTTATCAGTCATCAAATAAGTCACGCTCAACATCGGTGAGACAAACGGCGACAGAGGAGGGGTCCTCACGTGGGGCATGAGGTCATCACCCGTCACCACGGCAACCTTGAGGTCCAAGCCAGCCTTCTTGACCACTTCCCGGATGGCCGCGGCACAGGCCAGCGGGTTGACGCCGCCCGCGTTGCTGACCACCCGAACACCTGCGAGGACCAAGTCTGTGGCGATTGGAAACGCCTTCGCGTTGCTGTGGGAACAGCAGACTCACCTTTCCCGTGGATGTCGTGGATGGACGGGGCCAACGCTGCCTGGACAAAGTCTGGAGCGTAACCCAGGTTCTAGGAGACAAGGCCGTCACGTGACTGTCTCCCCCAAAACGCAGCTCTCTCATACACACACTTACAGGTGCCTTCGCCTTGGCTGCTGTGAGGAGTGACATGGTGATCTCGCTCAGGTAATCAAACACCAAAAAGTCCAATTTCCCACCGTGGACCAGCTGAGGCACTGTGCTCACACACACACACACACACACACACACACACACACACAGACATAATCAATAGGAATGCTATGATAGCCTTAGCACGGTGTACGCGGTGTACCTGAGGTGGCCGTGTCGCCCCAGAATCCCGAGGCGCAGCCGATGCGCACCGGGCCTGCGTCCGTCAAGGGCCTTCTGGACGCTGATAGAATCACGCGTGAGCGTGTCACACGCTTTGGTGCCCGCGAACGCCACAAGGCACACCCAAACATCTCCAACAACTATGAACGAACCCGAGAGAAAAGTTGGACCAGTTCAAGGTGCTCTGGAAGCACATCCGGTCTTCTTCTTCGTTGTTGTTGTTGGGTTTTTTTTTTCCCCCCATTGGAGCGTGATGGCACCCTCTAGTGGTAAAAAGGAAGAGTGAACGCTGCTGACGCTGCATACAAAACTCCTTCAGAAAACCAAACGGCCCCACATTTGCGCTGCTGAGCATTGGCAAGGCTTTTTTTCCCCCGCGTGTCTGCTTGTCCGGGTAGAAGCATGCAGGGAAAGAAAAACACTGAAGTAGCAACTCACCACAATACTGAAAATGGAGCCGCCTGCTTGTTTTCTTTACAGGCTGGATCCACTTTTTGGCAATGCGTCCAGTCTACGGCATTTTTTTTTTTTTTTTTAATTTTGGGTCGCCATCATCGGGGAAAATTTTGCTTGACAAAGACAATGTTGGAAATGCAAGCAATACACTCAATGCTCTTATTTATTTTGGGCAATCTAAGGCTGTGACTTTAAGTAGTTGT
The DNA here is from genome assembly GCF_019802595.1 of Syngnathoides biaculeatus. Taxonomy (NCBI): domain Eukaryota; kingdom Metazoa; phylum Chordata; class Actinopteri; order Syngnathiformes; family Syngnathidae; genus Syngnathoides; species Syngnathoides biaculeatus. The sequence goes on from NC_084660.1 coordinate 3,615,459, forward strand.
CTGAAATGTACTTTTGCCTTTCAAAATAAAATCTCGTCATCGCTTTGTTCAGTCTCTGTGTGGGCAGGGGTCAAATCAGCCAGTGGACCTGGACGACGCACCTTCAGACCCTCACTTTACTGGCCGCTCTTCCGCGACGGCCACTCCCTTGCGGCGCCGCTCCGTTGCCTTCCTGTTGCCGATCGTGCCGTCCCGGCGCCTGCGTGCCGCGCCGAACGGGAAGTGAAGGACGGTACGTTGCGGAGGAACAAAAGCGCGTTACCTGTCGGCGTCCTCCAAGTGTCGCAGTCGCTGGCTCTCTTTGTTCACACGTGCCAGACGCTTGCCCAGAATCCTTAGCGAGCGATCCTTTGCTCTTAAATGCCGTCGAGCCTCCGCCAGCGCCTGAGTAAGCAGAACCAGGAAGTGTCAACTCAGGAGGCACTGAGTGCACATCTGGAGAGTATCCGTAGACCTGCACTGATACGCCACAATGATACCACTTCCCCAGCAGCATTATCACGCGACGACGAGGACGCAAAATGAAGGAAGTAGTTGTGGTGCCAAATGCAAACAAAAACACTGTATGTCACGCAACCGCGAATGTGTGCACGTGTACCTCGGCCATGCGCCCAAGCGCGTGGCGGGCCCGCTCCCGCTCGGCGGCGTGCGCGTCGACTCGCAGCTGCAGGGCGTCGCGCTGCGCCGATTGCTCCTGAAGCATGGCGCGAGCTTCCTGTTCGCCACCGAGCGCCTGGCGGAGGTTTGCGCACACACTGTGGAAGTGCTTTGCCGGGACCTAGACAACCACGTCAAACTTGTACGACTATGCGGAAGAAGGGCTGATTTTTTTTTTTTTTTGGGGGGGGGGCGGGGGGGGGGGGCGCTGTATGTTAGTGTGTGTGTGTGTGTGAGATCGTGACTGTGTCCTGACCGTCCTCCACATGTCCTCCCCTCGGGCCTCGATCCTTCTCAGGTTGGCCACCTGCAGCCTCAGGCTCCGCCTCTCCACTTCAGCAGAGTGCAGCCGTTGGCTGAGGAGCAGGAAGTGCTGTCGGAGGCGGGACACCAGCGCCTAACGGGAGGATGCAAGTGGAGGTCAGATCAAGGCCAGATTCCAGTTTCACCCAAATAAAGAGGACACCTTCGAGTCGCCGGAGGGCAAAGTCCGCGGGAGCACCTCGTGCAGGATTGCGGGAGCAGATTCCGATTGGCCGACAATCTGATCCAAGAGGCGGGCCAACCCAGACCGTGCTGCCGACCTCACGCCTAGTGGGGAGGAGCCGGGAGGAGGGAGGTCGGCCATGCAGTCTAAGATGGCAGCGCGGAGACGTTTGGAGCGAAGCCAGCGAGCGCACAAAGTGTCGCGACCTTCGACGACATCCTTCCCCATCAACGTCGCCGTGGCGACGCACACCACTTGACCCGCGCCTCCCGTCTCCAGCCGGAACAACTCCGAGCTTCGTTTTCCGACAGCGCGCCACCTCCTCAGCGCCGACACCACGCAGACATATTTCCTCCATCGGCTCCTCGCCAATCCTTCCGACCGGCCGCCGCGATCTCCGCCAAGCGCGTCGGCCAGCTGCCGCAGCTCCTCCTCCAGGTCCTCCCTTGCCGCCGAGCGAGAGGCCAGGAGATGTTTTTGCTCGGCGAGGCCGCGAAGGCGACGCTGGGCGTGCGCGGTCGCGCCGGCGAGGAGCGCGCACGCCGACAAGAAGGATGCCGACTGTCTGCGGCTCAGGGAGAGGAGGTCCTGGAGGCGGCATTCGATAGTGGGGTTGGTTGAGCAACAAAAATACATCAAGCCACAATTCACTCGTATTGCGGCGCATAAGGGAAGTTACACGTGTACAGTGGAGAGGATTAACTCACGATTACGAATTAAATGATACCAGACGCTTGTGATTGCCTCTCTCTCTCTCTCTCTCATCTTCCATCGACATCCTTTTTCAAATATGTCCTCTAAGCGCCACCTTGTGATGCAATCTATTCATTTGTCCGAGATTTTCAAAAGGTTAGACTCACCGCGACGCCTCGGAACGTGTTCGTTCGTAAGTTCGGAACAGTTTCTCATCTCGGAAGCAGCGACACGCTAACGTGCTTTCCACACACACACACACACACATTTACATAAATGTAGAATGGAACATTTTTAATGGAGCCTATCCCAGCTGTCATTGGGCAGGAGGCGGGGTTACACCCTCAACTGGTTGCCGGCCAATCGCAAGGCACATGGAGACAGACAGACAGTTGCACTCGCAATCAGACCGACGGGGCAATTTAGAGTCTCCAATTTGCGGGGGATTTGGGAGAAAACCAGAGTGCCCGGCGAAAACCCACGCAGGCACGGGGAGAATATGCAAACTACACAGGCGGGGCTGGGATGTGAAACCGGGGCCTCAAATCTGCGAGGCCAAAACGCCGTGCCGGATTGCTCAAATATCAATTTTCCCAAATGAAATGAATTAAAAAGGCATCCACGCGGTACCTGCAGCTGAG